>NC_044996.1:30248940-30556824 GCF_008728515.1 Papio anubis
GTGGGCGCCTGTAGTCCCAGCTACTCGGGAGGCTGAGGCAGGAGAATGGCGTGAACCCGGAAGGCGGAGCTTGCAGTGAGCTGAGATCCGGCCACTGCACTCCAGCCTGGGCAACAGAGCAAGACTCTGTCTCTAAAAAACAAAACACAAGCCAGGTGCAGTGGCTCAAGCCTGTAATCCCAGCACTTTGGGAGGCCAAGACGGGCGGATCACGAGGTCAGGAGATCGAGACCATCCTGGCTAACACGGTGAAACCCCGTCTCTACTAAAAAAATACAAAAAAATAGCCCGGCGAGGTGGTGGGCGCCTGTAGTCCCAGCTACTCGGGAGGCTGAGGCAGGAGAATGGCGTGAACCCGGGAGGCGGAGCTTGCAGTGAGCCGAGATCGCGCCACTGCACTCCAGCCTGGGCGACAGAGCGAGACTCTGTCTCAAAAAAAAAAAAAAAGAAAAAGAAAACAAAAAAACAAAAGCAAAAAAAAAAAGCAAAAAAAGAAAGTGACAGATGCCGTGGAAAAAGGAGAAAGTTGAGCAGAGGAAGGGAGATTGGGAGTGCTGGGAGGTGGAACTATAATTTTAAATATAGTGGTCACTGTAGGTCTTTTGGAGAAGATAACAATTAAGCAAAGACTTGAAGGAGAAGGATACGCTATCTGGGGAAAGTGTTCCGGACAGAGTAAACAGCAAGGTCAAAGACCCTGAGGCCGGAAAACTAAAGAAAGGAGAATAGTAGGAAATGAAGATATAAAAGTAACAGAGTTTAGGGTCTTTGTATTAGGTATCCACTGCTGTGTAACAAATTGCCCTAAAATTTGGCTATTGACAATAATACACAGGAATTCAAGAGTGGTTTGGCTTGGGGGTTCTGGCTCTGGGTCCCAAGAGGCTGCAGTTTCTGAAGGCTGTGCCTGAAGATTCTTCTTCCAAGGCAGCTCAGTCACATGGTTGGCAAATTGGTGCTGGTTGTTGATGGGGGAGGAAGGGATGAGGAGCGGGAAGGACTTTGTTTCTATTTGTGTGGGTCTCTACCTGCTGTTTTTTTTTTTGAGACGGAGTTTTGCTCTTTTTGCCCAGGCTGGAGTGCAATGGCGTGATCTCAGCTCACCGCAACCTCCGCCTCCTGGGTTCAAGTGATTCTCCTGCCTCAGCCTCCGGAGTAGCTGGGATTACAGGTGTGCGCCACCATGCCTGGCTAATTCTGTATTTTCAGTAGAGACGGGGTTTCTTCATGTTGGTCAGGCTGGTCTTGAACTCCTGACCTCAGGTGATCCACCCGCCTCGGCCTCCTAAAGTGTTGGGATTACAGGCGTGAGCCAACGTGCCCGGCCTACCTGCTGTTTTTTAAAAAAGGCTAGTGAAGTAAAGCAGTGAGAATAGAGAAGGAAGAAAGAAATCTGTAACTAGTTGTGATCAGTTGGTTGTAAACACCACTTCACTCAAACCAGCCTCCACATGCTGTTTGAGTATCTTCATGACATGATAGCTGCCTTCCCCTACAGCAACCAATCAAAAAACGGAGCAAGGCAAATACCACAATGCCTTTTATGACCTAGTCTTGTAAGTCACATGCTATCATTTCTACCATATACTACTGATGACACAGTCAGCCCTGGTTCATTATAGAAGAGAACTACCCCGGGGTGTAAATAGCAAGAGGTGAAGACCATTGGTGGTCATTTTGGTGGCTATGATAGCTTTGGTAGGTCATTATAAATCTGTGGCTTTTACTTTGAGGGAAATGGGAAGCCAATTAAGGGATCTGAGCAGTGAAATGACCATGAACTGACATGTTTCATGAGGATAACTCTGGCCATTGTGTGAAATGACTGGAGAGGAGCAAGGATGTAAATGGGAGACCAGTGAGAAGGCTATTACAGTCCGAGAGAGATGCACTAAGGTCATAATGTGGAGTCGAGAATTGGTGATATTCTGGATTCATTCTGAAGATAGAGATGACAAGATTTGCTGATGGATTGGATGTGGGATATGAGAGAAAGGAATTAAAGATGACTTCTAAGGGTTTTGGAGGAATAGGAATTACAAAAATGAGTTCAACATAGATCTTGCCATAAATGAGCTTACAACATAGGAGAGATAAGGTGTGTACACAAGTGCCATATATACTACATGGCAGAAAGCACTGTGCTCCATAATAGAGGCACAAATTTAAGTGCCAAGTATAACAAAAAAGTTCTGGAGATGGTCGCACAGCCATGTGAATACACTTATTGCCACTGAAAAATGGTTAAAATAGTAAATTTTATATATTTATTTATTTTGAGACGGAGTCTTGCTCTGTCACCCAGGCTGGAGTGCAGTGGCGCCATCTCTGTTCACTGTAAGCTCCGCCTCCCACGTTCACGCCATTCTCCTTCCTTCAGGCTCCCTAGTAGCTGGGACTACAGGCGCCTGCCACCACGCCCAGCTAATTTTCTGTATTTTTAGTAGAGACGGGGTTTCACCATGTTAGCCAGGATGGTCTCCATCTCCTGACCTCGTGATCCGCCCGCCTCGGCCTCCCAAAGTGCTGGGATTACAGGCGTGAGCCACTGTGCCCGGCCTATGTATTTTTATTTATTTCTTTGTTTTGAGACGGAGTCTGGCTCTGTCACCCAGGCTGGAGTGCAGTGGTGTGCTCTCGGCACTGCAGCCTCCGCCTCCCGGGTTCCAGCGATTCTCCAGCCTCAGCCTACCAAGTAGCTGGGATTACAGGTGCACACCACCACACCCGGCTAATTTTTGTATTTTTAGTAGAGACGGGTTTTCACCATATTGGCCAGGCTGGTCTCGAATTACTGACTTCTGGTGAACCACCCGCCTCGGCCTCCCAAAGTGTTAGGATTACAGGCGTGAGCCACCGCGCCCAGCCAAAACAGTAAATTTTATGTCATGTACATTTTACCACAAGAAAAAAACAGTGCTTAAAAAAAAGCAAAAACAAAAATTAGAAAAGTGCCACTAGAGTTCAGAGCATGAAGGGATTAACTTCAGCTAAGAAAATCAGAGAAGGCTTTGTGTACGAGGATGGGGGGGCAGGCACAACGAGTAGTTCTGATTTGTTAGAAGATAGGGTAGGGTGCCCAAGGGGAGAATAAACATGCAACTAAGAGTTTTAAGAAAAGTCTTTCCTCTCCTCCCTCCAAGTTCCCTTGTTGTGAAGGGAGGATCATATCTTGCATCACTCGATTTCATTTGAAATGAAATATTCAGAATCCATCATCTCACCACATTACCCTGTAAGATCCCATTTTCCTGAAACAAAAATTCCTATGTTGATCTGACAATCCTACAACGCATTTGAAATAAATCCAGGATTTATTTCAGCATTTTATGTACACAGACTTCCTTTGTTTCCTGTCCATCTGCTTTCTTTTTCCTCTATTAATTTTCCCTTCACCTTCCAATCTTAATCCCCGCCATTCCCCCAGGGTCTCCTTTTCTTGTCACCCCCTTCATCCTTCCCTTCTTGGAAAAAGATCCGATTCTAACCTCAGTTACCTTATTAGCCGCGTGATACTGGGATAGCTATCCCCTCTGGGTCTCAGTTTCCTTTGTAAAATGGGCTTATTAAATCCCCAGAGACAGTGCTTATCTTACAGGGTTGTCAACATTACAACAAAGACCACGTTATATGCCTAACACAGTACCTGATCTATAGTAAGAACTCAACATTTTCGCCCTTTCTCCTCCTCTTTTCCGTCCTTGTGCCTTTCTTCCCCTATTCCTCAACCCCAGGGCCCAACAGGTAAAACCAAATGGAAAACCAAATCAGCAGGAGCTAAAAGAAGAAACGCAGGAGCTAGGGGCGGAGACTACAAGGTGCTCACTGCGCATGTGCGCCCGCTAGGTCAGGTTCTGGGTTCCAGCTGGGAGGGCAGGGGTGGGATTAGAAATTTGCAAAGGGGCCTCCACATTTTTTCTTACTGCCCCCTTCCGGTTCAGGGAAGGTGGGGGACCAGCAGCGGTGGAGCCGGCGTGGCGCTCATCGAGGGACGCCCGGCCCAGAGTGGCAAGGATTGGAGATAAGCGGAGGGAAAAGAAGGAGGAGCTGCAGGGCAGGAGGCTGACCTCCCGGCCGGGGGAGTGGGAAGGACACAGCCGGGGCCCAGTGGCGCAGCCCGGGCCCGGAGACTGACGGACAGCGCCTGGTGTCTCTTTTGAGCCCACAGCGTGGACAAACTTCGGGTTTCACGACTCCGGGTTTCTCCAGCGGATGGGCCGACCGGTGGAGGCGCGTGAGGGAGACGAAGGGACTTCCGTTTCCTTCACCTAGGCTGGGGCCAGGCCGCAGAGCGGAGTTGGCATTTCCAGATTGGGGCTCGGGCCGCGCCTCCTCCGGGACCCTCCCCTTGGACCGAGCTGATCGCCGCGGGGCAGTTCGGGCCGGCTGTCCTGGCGCGGTGGGTACAGCTTGTGTAGGCTTTCCCCTCCTCCGCTTTCCCTCCTTCCCCTCTTCTCCGTCCCCTCTCTTCTTTTCCCCTCCACTCCCCTCGGGCCGGCGCTGCTGGGGAGGGCGGGAAGGCCGCGCCCGCCTGGCAGAGGTGGCCTGGCCCCGGCTGCTTGCCCGGGTTCCTCGGACTGCCGACGGCAGGCGTGGGTGAGTGGGTGGGTGACTTCAGGCCCGCGGGACTGCCTTCCTAAACCCTGTGACACCTAAGGTAATTGAGGCAAATAACTTTTTTAAAAAATATGATCAAAGGGATTTCCTCCCCTTGTGATACCTGTGGCTTGTGTGGAGCAGGGTGGAGTGTGTCTGGAGAGGGCATATGAAACAGAAAGAATAAGGGCCAAAGAGCTTCCGGAAGAGGAAATTAGCTGGTAATTCTTTCCAGTCTGCTTTCCCAGTCACCTCTCCGGCATGTTCTGTAAAACAAAATGTAATTTGATTTTGTTTCATTATTTTAACTCCATAACACTTAAATTATTTTCTTTTCGGGGAGGGGAGTGTTTATTCTCAAACTAAGCAGTAGCACTCTCCACCTCCGAAAAAGGAAAAACGTCAACCCAAGCTTTGTTAAAAAAAACCCCAACCAATCAGATTTTAATAATCTACTACTTTGCTTTCAAATATAATTATGTCGCTAGTTCTGTCACAACTATACTTTGATAGTTTAATGACTCACAGAAATTTGTAAGACTGGAGGTTTCAGTAGTGTTTCTTTTCCTTTTTTTCCCCATAATATTTATTACAGTCAATGAACAGTGTTACAGACGGCCATCTTAGAATTATAACATTTTAGAGTTGGAAGGGATCTTAGTCAAACCCTGTCCTTTTACAAAACCAGAAACAACGGCTTAGGGAGATTTCATAGCTTGCTTAAGGCTATCCAACTAGTTAGATTAGAACCCATGTTATGTGGCTTCTTGCCCATCACTTTGCACAGTTGCTCCATATCGCCTCCAAGCATGAAAATTAAATGTATTCAATTCAACACACATTTCTGAAGAGTATAATACTTTGTGCCAGTGACTGTGGTACCACTTTCTATGTATTTCAATGTATTTAACATGCTTATGGAGTACTTGAGCTTCCCCCCCACCCCCACATTCAAGAAGTGGCAACAGTTTAGATTTATATACACACCTTCACATGTGTGTATACTTGCATTTGCCTAGATAGTTTCTTGAAGGATACACAATAAAAATGTTAACAGTAGTTACTTATGGAGGAGAAGAGAGGTAGAAGACTTTTTACTTTGCACTTCACATGACCTGATGTACGGTTTGAATTTGTTATAAATTCGTATTGATTTCATAATTGAAAAGTTTTAAAGTTCACACCTTCCCACACAAATATATATATCAACATAAGCAAATATATACCAATGGTACATACACATATTTATGCACATATATGTATTTATACATATCAGTGGTTTGTACTGTAAAATCCAGTATGATTCAGGTCAACTCAGCTGACAAAGCAGGCCTCTATTGGATACTCATGTTTCATTTTCTTGTATTGCTCTCTCCTAATGTAAGATAGTAAAAATAATATGTTACTAGTTGTCGTATATTTTTAGAAATTGTCCTAAGCTTCTTGATTATCAAATAATGTAGCAAACTTTTAACACATTTAGAATATCAGATTTGGGTACTTGCTTCAGTGGTAGCACATATACTAAAATTGGAACAATTTAGATTAGCATGGTGTTTTTTTGTTTGTTTGTTTGTTTTTGAGACGGAGTCTTACTCTGTCATCCAGGCTGGAGTGCAGTGGCACGATCTTGGCTCACTGCAGCCTCCGCCTCCTGGGTTCAAGTGACTCTCCTGCCTCAGGCTCCCGAGCAGCTAGGACTACAGGCACGCGCCACCATGCCCGGCTAATTTTTGTATTTTTAGTAGACACGGAGTTTCTCCATGTTGGCCAGGCTGATCTCGAACTCCTGACCTCAGGTGATGCACCGGCCTCAGCCTCCCAAAGTGCTGGGATTACAGGTGTGAGCTACCTCGCCCGGCCGGTCCCTTTTTTTGTGTGTATGTGTGTTTGTGTGAGACAGAATTTCGCTTTTGTTGTCCAGGCTGGAGTACAATGGTGCCATCTCGGCTCACTGCAACCTCCACCTCCTGGGTTCAAGTGATTCTTCTGCCTCAGCCTCCCAAGTAGCTGGGATTACAGGTGCCCACCACCACACCCGGCTGATTTGGTCCCGTTTTATTTTATTTTATTTATTTTTTTATTTTTTTTGAGACGGAGTCTCGCTGTGTCGCCCAGGCTGGAGTGCAGTGGACGGATCTCAGCTCATTGCAAGCTCCGCCTCCCGGGTTTTTACGCCATTCTCCTGCCTCAGCCTCCCGAGTAGCTGGGACTACAGGCGCCCACCACCTCGCCCGGCTAGTTTTTTGTATTTTTTAGTAGAGACGGGGTTTCACCGTGTTAGCCAGGATGGTCTCGAACTCCTGACCTCGTGATCCGCCCATCTCGGCCTCCCAAAGTGCTGGGATTACAGGCTTGAGCCACCGCGCCCGGCCGGTCCCGTTTTAAATAAGCAACAACAACAACAAAAATTTGACACCTGACGCTGTGGCTCATGCCTGTAATCCCAGCACTTTGGGAGGCCAAGGCGGGTGGATCACCTGAGGTCAGGAGTTCCAGCCTGGCCAACGTGGTGAAACCCCATCTCTACTAAAAGTAAAAAACTAGCCGGGTGTGGTGGTGTGCGTCTATAGTCCCAGCTACACGGGAGGCTGAAGCAGGAGAACTGCTTGAACCCAGGAGGCAGAGGTTGCAGGGAGCCGAGATCGCACCACTGTACTCCAGCCTGGGTGACAAGAGCGCACCTTTGTCTCAAAAAAAAAAAAAAAAAAAAGAAATTGATACAATGAAAATATCTGCAGCCTGGGCAACATGGCGCAGCCCTCTCTCTAATAAAAATACAAAAATTAGCCGGGCGTGCTGGCTTGTACCTGTAGTCCCAGCTACTTTGGGGAGTTGAAGCAGGAGGATCACCTGAGCCTTGGGAGGTGGAGGCTGCAGTGAGCCATGATTGGGCCACTGTACTCCAGCCTGGGCAACAGAGTGAGACCCTGTCTCAAACAAAACAAACAAACAAATCAGAATTGTAGACTCTTTGTAGGTAAGAATATATGTTTTTTTAAAAAGTGAAGACTAGGGCCAAGTACGGTGGCTTTCACCTGTAATCCCAGCACTTTGGGAGGCTGAGGTGAGCAGATCACCTGAGGTCAGGAGTTCAAGACCAGCCTGGCTAACATGGCGAAATCCCATCTCTACTAAAAATACAAAAATTAGCTGGGTGTGGCGGTGCACCCCTCTAGTCCCAGCTACTTGGGAGGCTGAGGCAGGAGAATCACTTGAGCCCATGAGGCAGAGGTCGCTGTGAGCTGAGAATGGAACATTGAATTCCAGCCTGGGCCGCAGAGTGAGACTCTGCCTTAAAAACAGATAAATAAAAATAACATAAAATAAAAAGTTAAGACTAAAACAGTTTGCAGTGATTAGGAGTTCAGCTGTCTAGTTTTGTTTTTGTTTTTGTTTTGAGATGGAGTTTTGTTCTTGTTGCCCAGGCTAGAGTGCAATGGTGTGATCTTGGCTCACCTCAACCTCTGCCTCCCGGGTTCAAGCAGTTTTCCTGCCTCAGCCTCCCAAGTAGTTGGGATTACAGGCATGCACCACCACACCCGGCTAATTTTGTATTTTTAGTAGACACGGGGTTTCTCCATGTTGGTCAGGTTGGTCTCGAACTCCCGACCTCAGGTGAAAAAGTGCTGGGATTACATGCGTGAGTCACCGCGCTCGGCCCAGCTGTCTAGTTTTTAGAAGTAGATTAAGACTCAAAAAAATATATCACCCATTGTAATATATCTGATTATTAGCAAAGCTTGGACTAGAGTCTAGGTTCTAGTCTAGTGGCCCTTGTACTATACCTGTAATTTTATTGCCTTCTAGTGCATTGGATGATTCCAACTAGGCTAACAAAGTGATAATATCTAAAGGTTAGCCAGGACCATTTCAATAGGTAAGAATTATTATTTTTTTCTTTGGTTTTTATTTTATTTTGTCTTCCTTTTTTTTTTTTTTTTTTCCATTTTCAGGAAGTGAGCAGTTTCTCAAAAGTATTATAATTGATGGACCAGCTAATTTGTATAGTGCTTAAAATATTTTAGTAACAAAAATTTTACTAAATAAATTTACTAATTTAGTAAATAAATGTTCTCCTTTTACTTCATTGTAAACATTAATTTCTTTAGTAAATCCTGTATTTATATTGTAAATGCTTAGAGATACCAAATGTAAAATAATAATGTTTCACTGTTTTTGTTTGGTCTAATGTTTAAGTCTGGTAGCTAGTATTAGCAGAGAGCAAAACCCACAGTTTATGAAATAAACATTCATTGAGCACTTTATGTGTTCCAGGCATTGTAGTATGTGGTATGATTCCAAGAATAAGTATGTCAAAAAAAAAAAAACAAAAACGCCTTTCTTCTTCTTTTTTTTTTTTTTTTTTTTTTGAGACGGACAGAGTCTGGCTCTGTTGCCCAGGCTGGAGTGTAGTAGCGCGATCTTGGCTCACTGCAAGCACTGCCTCCCGGGTTCATGCCATTCTCCTGCCTCGGCCTCCCAAGTAGCTGGGACTACAGGCACCCACCACCACACCCGGCTAATTGTGTGTGTGTGTGTGTGTGTGTGTGTGTGTGTTTAGTAAAGACCATGTTTCATCGTGTTAGCCAGGATGGTCTGCTTCCCCTGACTTCGTGATCCGCCCACCTTGGCCTCCCAAAGTGGCGGGATTACAGCTGTGAGCCACCACACCAGGCCTCCTTTCTTCTTTTTTTTTTTGCTTTGTTTTTATTTTGCTTTTGTGTCTTTGTTTTTCCATTGTTCTTTTGCGACTGGGAGATTATCATGAGCTGTCAATTCTCAAGCTTTATCTCTGTGAGATAATCTGTTAATAGTATTATAAAATGTAACCTGTTAGCACTATTAAAGGGCATTGTGTGAGTAGATATGAGGAGACAGAAACAGTAGTGATAAGATAAAAAATACTTAAGAATTTAACAAATACTATTTCTTTTTTTTTTTTTTTTGAGACGGAGTCTCACTCTGTACCCCAGGCTGGAGTGCAGTGGCACGATCTCGGCTCACTGCAAGCCCCGCCTCCCAGGTTCACGCCATTCTCCTGCCTCATCCTCCCGAGTAGCTGGGACTATAGGCACCCACCACCGTGCCCACCACCACGCCCAGCTAATTTTTTTTATTTTTATAGAGACGGGTTTCACCATGTTAGCCAGGATGGTCTCAATCTCCTGACCTCGTGATCCGCCCGCCTCGGCCTCCCTAGTGCTGGGATTACAGGCGTGAGCCACCACTCCCGGCTCAAATACTGTTTCTGTATCTTAGAGGTCATGTGCTACAGTGTTTGGAGAGAGTCCTGGGTTGGGTACCACAGTACCTAGATTATTGACTTTGTTTCCAATTAGCCGTGGGATTGTGCATGTCAGTGACCCCATCTTTCTTTACATTTTCACATTTTTGATATGTTATTTGATGTGTTGAATTTAAAACATAAAAGGGTATTTTGAATATTTTATTTATTTATTTTTGAGACATTGTCTTGTTGTGTCACCCAGGCTGGAGTTCAGTGCATGATCCCAGCTGACTGCAACCTCCACCTCCTGGGTTCAAGTGATTCTGGTGACTCAGCCTCCCAAATAACTGGGATTACAGGCGTGTGCTACCACAGCTGGCTAATTTTTTTTTTTTTTTAATGTTTTTTTTTTCCCCTGAGACGGAGTCTTGCTCTGTCGCCCAGAGCTGGAGTGCAGTGGCACGATCTCGGTTCACTGCAGCCTCTGCCTCCGGGTTCAGGCAATTCTCCTGCCTCAGCCTCCCGAGTAGCTGGGATTATAGGTGCACGCCACCACAACTGGCTAATTTTTGTATTTTTAGTAGAGATGGGGTTTCACCATGTTAGCCAGGCTGGTCTCGAACTCCTGACCTCATGATCCACCCGCCTCATCCTCTCAAAGTGCTGGGATTATAGGCGTGAGCCACCGCACGCAGCCTTTTTTGTATTTTAAGTAGAGACTGGGTTTCACCATGTTGCCCAGGCTGGTCTTGAACTCCTGACCTCATATAATCTGCCCGCCTTGGCCTCTGAAAGTGCCGGGATTACAGGCGTGAGCCACTGCGCTGGCCTTTGAGTATTTTAAGTTATAAAAGCGATATGTGTTTAAAAAAAACACATATCTCTCTCCTTTTTTTTTTTTTTTTTTTGAGACGGAGTCTTGCTCTGTTGCCCAGGCTGGAGTACAGTGGCATGATCTTGGCTCACTGAACTTCTGCCTCCCGGGTTCAAGCGATTCTTCTGCCTCAGCCTCCCAAGTTGCTGGGACTATAGGTGTGCTACCCTGCACGGCTCATTTTATTTTATGTATTTATTTATTTTTTTGAGACGGAGTCTCACTCCTGACCTCATGTGATCTGCCTACCTTGGCCTCCCAATATGCTGGGATTACAGGCGTGAGCCACCGTGCCTGGCCAGAGATAGGTGTTTATTATAGAAAATTTATGAAATAGAATAATTATGATCATATTGTCTACAGGTTGTTTTAATCTTTTTTCTCCCATTCAACATTCTATAGTTAACATTTCTTATGAAGTCGTTTTGTTTTGTTTTGTTTGATACAGACATGTGCCACCACACCCGGCTAATTTTTGTATTTTTAGTGGAGACAGGGTTTCACCATGTTGGCCAGGCTGGTCTTGAACTCCTGACCTTGTGATCCGCCCACCTTGGCCTCCCAAAGTGTTGGGATTACAGGCATGAGCCCCTGTACCCGCCCTTTGTTTTTGAGACAGAGTTTTGCTCTTGTTGCCCAGGCTGGAGCGCATTGGCACGATCTCAGCTCACTGCAACCTCTGCCTCCTGGGTTCAAGTGATTCTGCTGCCCCAGCCTCCCGAGTAGCTGAGATTACAGGTGCCTGCCACCACGTCCAGCTAATTTTTGCATTTTTAGTAGAGATGGGGTTTCACCATGTTGGCCAGGCTGGTCTCGAAGTCCTGACCTCAGGTCATCCACCCGCCTCGGTCTCCCAAAGTCCCGGGATTACAGGCGTGAGCCACTGCGCCCGGCCTGAAGTCTTTCAAAATACATTTTTTATTTATCCAGTGTATTATTTTATACTGCACTTTCTTCATCTGTAAAGTAACAGGGCCAGGCGTGGTGACTCATACCTGTAAGCCCGGCACTTTGGGAGGCTGAGGTGGGAGGATTGTTTGATCCCAGGAGTTCGAGACCAGCCTGGGCAACATCGTGAGACCCCGTCTCTACCAATAATAAAAAATGTGATGTGATGGCATGCGCCTGTGAAGATGGCTTGAGCCCGGGAGGTCAAGGCGGCAATGAGCCATGAGTCCGCCACTGCATTCTAGCCTGAGTGCCAGAGTGAGGCCCTGTCTCAAAACAAACAAACAAGCAAACAAACAAACAAACAAAAAAAACCCAGGGAGGTTGGGCTAAGGGCTGGTTGATTCCAAAGATTCAAAACCCATTCTAATAGTTTTTAAGCCTGATTATCTGAGATTTTGTCAAGGAAAAAAGTTCCATATAACAATCCCAGGCCAGGCATGGTGGCTCATGCCTTTAATTCCAGCACTTTGGGAGGCCGAGTCAGGGAGATCCCTTGAGCCCAGGAGTTCAAGACCAGTCTGGGCAACATGGTAAAACGCCATCTCTACTAAAAATAGAAAAATTAACTGGGCATGGTTGTGCGTGTGCCTGTAATCCTAGCTACTCTGGAGGCTGAGGTGGGAGGATCACTTGAGCCCAGGAGGTGGAGGATGCAGTGAGCCAAGATCAGGGCACCCCATTCCACCTTGGGCGACAGAGCGAGACCCTATCTCAAAAAACAGAAACAGGAATTTGAGACCATATTTATGGGTTATTTATTTTATCTGCTCTGTATATGGTTAATAGATTATCCTTGATATGATAAAAACATACTTCTGTCCATTTTGCAGGACTTGGCATGGGCTTTTATTGTTTTAAATTATGATACCTTTGTAGCTCTGCTGTTTGATACATTTTGGGATTTGATTTTGGTATGATTTGGTACCCAGTCTTTATTATGGATACACGTGATTCACCTTGTGATACAGTTTTATGTATTTTCGAGGATATGGGTCATAGTGAAAAGTCACGTTTACTTGTACAGACTGGGAATAGCTTGATCTCAGATGGTCAGAGGTTGAACTAAGTGGATTAAAGCTGATTTCTTAAACTGGACAAGGCTGGTACTATTGTGCATTCCCTGGTACTTATAAATACTTATATCATGGTTTGAAATTTTATTCTTATTTCTGTAATCATTTTATTCACCTTAAATACAGAAATACAGATATCTGGCTGGGTGCAGTGGCTCACACCTGAAATCCCAGCACTTTGGGAGGCCGAGGCAGGTGGATCACTTGAGGTCAGGAGTTCAAGACCAGCCTGACCAACAGGGCGAAACCCCATCTCTACTAAAAAAATACAAAAAAAAACCCCAAAAAACAAAAAACTAGGTCATGCCTCTGCAATCCCAGCTACTTAGGAGGCTGAGGCAGGAGAATCACTTGAGCCTGGGAGGTGGAGGTTGCAGTGAGCTGAGATCATGCCACTGTACTCCAGTCTGGGTAACAGAGTGAGACTCCATCTCAAAAATAAAGAAAAAAAAAAAAAGACATCTCAGTATATATTACCATGTGACTTAACCTTTCTGTGGTTCCAGCTAATTTTTTAGGCCTTGAAAGGGAAGGAAGCCTAACATTTTCTGCTACCTCATTGGACTGTCCCTTCGGCCAGTAATTCTTATAGTAATTTCCTTAGACCTATATTGGTCATAATCACTGGGTCCATGACCTTTGATGAGTAACAGTCAGAACCACTGTTTCCTCTTATTTCAGATGAGGCCTATGATATGTAGGTTAAATTAGATACCATATATGAAAACATTCTAAATTGTAAAGCACATTACATATGTTAGTTATTATCAAAGGTAACATCGTGAAAGAAGAGAAGATGAGCTATAGAATCACACAAGCCCATGCTTAAATTTTGACCTTACATTAAACCAAATAGGATTGATTTTTTTTTTTAATTGAGACAGAGTCTCGCTCTGTCGCCCAGGCTGGAGTGCAGTGGTGCGATCTCAGCTCATTGCAACCTCTGCCGCCCAGGTTAAAGCGATTCTTGTGCCTCAGCCTCCTGAGTAGCTGGGACTACAGGCGCGTGCCACCATGCCCAGCTAAGTTTTTTGTATTTCTAGTAGAGACGGGGTTTTGCCATGTTGGCGAGGCTGGTCTTGAACCCCTGACTTCAGGTGGTCTGCCCACCTCGACCTCCCAAAGTGCTGGGGGTACACGCTTGAGCCCCATTCCCGGCCAAGATTGAAAATTTTTAGTTTAAATTCAGCATGTTTAGTAGAGAAAGTACTTGTAGCTAAAATGATGGGATGAAGGAAAATGAAAATTAGTTTGTAGATAGCATTCGGGTACATGCGGACACTCATGAAATATGTTGTATCATTTAAATTTGGTTTGTAGCACTTAACTGTGGCACAGTTTCCTTTACTTTGTGCCATTAAAAAAAAATTAAAACCTAGACAGAAGAGAAACATACTAAATGTTTGAATATAGATAGCACTGTAGCTTTCAAATAGAGCTAAATATTTTTACTAAAGAAAGAAAAGATATGGGCTCTTATCCATAACTTGTTTGATCAGCCTGGGCAATATAGTGAGACCTTGTCTCTATAAAAAATTTAAAAATTAGCTGAGTGTGCTGGCGCCTGCCTGGAGTCCAGCTCCTTGGGAGGCTGAGGTGGTAGGATTGCTTGAAATTGCAAGGCAGGGGCTGCAGTGAGCCGAGATTGTGACACTGCACTCCAGTCTGGGCGATAGAGCAAGACCCTGTCCCAGAAAAAAAAAAAAAAAAAAGTTGTTTAAGTACTTGCTTGAGATCCCAACATGATCATGGAATAGAATACTTCATTCTGAGGTTAGAAGATCACTTGAGGCCAGGAGTTCAAGACCAGCTTGAGCAACATAGTAAGACCCCATCTCTTTTTGTGTGTGCGTGTGTGTGTGTGAGGGAGTCGGAGTTGTCAGCTAGGCTGCTGGAGTACAGTGGCACGATCTGGGCTCACTGCAACCTCCGCCTCCCAGGTTCAAGCGATTCTCCTGCCTTAGCCTCCCAGGTAGTTGGATTGCAGGCATATGCCACCATGCCCAGCTAATTTTTGTATTTTTAGTAGACCGGGTTTCACCATGTTGGCCAGGCTGGTCTTGAACTCCTGACCAAGTGATCCACCCACCTCAGCCTCCCAAAGTGCTGGGATTACAGGCGTGAGCCACCACGCCCAGCCCAGTCGAGACCCCATCCATCTCTCTTTTTTTTTTTTTTTTTTTTGAGACGGAGTCTCGCTCTGTCGCCCAGGCTGGAGTGCAGTGGCCGAATCTCAGCTCACTGCAAGCTCTGCCTCCCGGGTTCACGCCAGTCTCCTGCCTCAGCCTCCCAAGTAGCTGGGACTACAGGCGCCGCCACCACGCCCGGCTAGTTTTTTGTATTTTTTTTTAGTAGAGATGGGGTTTCACCGTGTTAGCCAGGATGGTCTCGATCTCCTGACCTCGTGATCCGCCCGTCTCGGCCTCCCAAAGTGCTGGGATTACAGGCTTGAGCCACCGTGCCCGGCCGAGACCCCATCTCTTAAAGACGAGACACCAAGCCCAGTCGAGACCCCATCTCTTAAAGAAAAGAAAAGAATACTTCATTCTGAGAAATGTCTAGGGATAGGTATTACCTGCTTATGAAGTCATCCATGGAACCATCTGATTGTATGAACTACATTCTAATCACTGTGTCAGAATAAGTTATCTGCACAAAGTATCAGAGTACAGTAAGTTCCAGTTCTATGCCACTAATCAGCTCTATGGCCTTAGTAAATCATTTACCTTCCTTACGTCTTAGTTTCTTTCTCTTTCTTTCTTTCTTTTTTTGTTTTTGTTTTTTGTTTGTTTTGTTTTTTTGAGACAGGATCTGGCTCTGTCAGCCCAGGCTGGAGTGGCCAGGCTCAACTGATCCTCCCACCTCATCCTCCTGAGTAGCTCGAGCCACCATGCCTTCGTTTTTTTTGTTTTTTTTTTGGAGTGACTGGGTCTCCCTATGTTTCCCAAGCTGATTAGTTTCTTTATCTGTAAAGTAAGATAATGATTTTTATTATCCTGCCCAGCAAGACATAGTTATTATGAACAATTTTTGCTCGTGTCTACAAAATATAATGATGGCCGGGTGCGGTGGCTCATACCTGTAATCCTAGCACTTTGGGAGAATGAGGCGGGAGGATTACAAGATCAGGAGATCGAGACCATCCTGGCCAACATGGTGAAACCCTGTCTCTACTAAAAATACAAAAATTAGCTGGGTATGGTGGCATGTGCCTGTAATCCCAACTACTCGGGAGGCTGAGACACGAGAATTGTTTGAACCCAGGAGGTGGAGGTTGCAGTGAGCCGAGATCGTGCCACTGCACTCCAGCCTGGTGAGAGTGAGACTCCGTCTCAAAATAATAATAATAATAATAATAATAATAATAATAATAATAATGATTATACTTTTTAGTATACTTGATTCTGAGCTGCTCTTTTTGTAAAAATCATTTTAGGGAAGTTTTTGCCCAAAGTTTGTGGAGACTTCTTTCTTTTTACCAGGTCCCAAAGTCATTGTTAATTTTTACAAGGCAGTGGATGAACAGTTCATAACTCCAAAGAGATATCACTCAGAAAAGTTTTTCCACAAGAAGTCCTTTTTTTTTTTTCTTCTTTTTTTTTTTTTGGCACACTGGTTTCTCACTTAGCAAGTCCTTTTATTTTCAATTCAAGTTAACAATAAGTTGGCCGGGCACGTTGGCTCACACCTGTAATCCCAGCACTTTGTGAGGCTGAGGCGGGTGGATCACCTGAAGTCAGGAGTTCGAGAACAGCCTGGCCAACATGGCGAAACCCCGTCTCTACTAAAAATACAAAAATTAGCCGGGCATGGTGGTGCGCCCCTGTAGTCTCGCTACTCAAGAGGCTAAGGCAGGAGAATCACTTGAACTCAGGAGGTGGAGGTTGCAGAGAGCCAAGATCGCACCACTGCACTCCAGTCTGGGTGACAGAGCAAGACTCCATCACAAAAAAAAGAAACCCAATAAGTAGCAATCAGGTATCCACCTGTGTTTCTCAGCCCTTCTCTGCTACTGCTGGTTTACTGCCACTCAAGCAATGGACCAAAAGGCATTTGTTTCTGGCCAGCCACCATGAACATGACCTGATCACTGCTTTTATCTCTGTGACTTGACCTGTATCCCTCTCTCTCTTTTTCTTTTCTTTTCTTTTTTTTTTTTGGAGATAGTTTTTCATTCTGTCTCCCAGAGTGGAGTGCATTGGCACAATCATAGCTCACTGCAGACTCTACTTCCCAGGCTCAGGCAGTCCTTCCACCTCAGCTTCCCAAGTAGTTGGGACTACAGGCGTGTGCAGACTATAGGCATGTGCAACCATGCCCAACTAATTTTTATTTTTATTTATTTATTCATTTTAGATGGAATTTTGCTGTTACTGCCCAGGCTGGAGTGCAGTGGCGCAATCTCGGCTCACCGCAACCTCGGCCTCCCGAGTTCAAGCGATTCTTTTGCCTCAGCCTTCCTGAGTAGCTGGCATTACAGGCATGTGCCAGCACGCCCGGCTAATTTTGTGTTTTTAGTAGAGACGGTATTTCTTCATGTTGGTCAGGCTGGTCTCGAACTCCCGACCTCAGATGATCCGTCTGTCTCAGCCTCCCCAAGTGCTGGGATTACAGGCGTGAGCCACCACGGCTGGCCTAATTTTTATTTTTATTTTTTGTAAAGACGGGGTCTCACCATGTTGCTCAGCCTGGCCTCGAACACCTGGGCTCAAGCAGTCCGCCTGCCTTGACCTCCCAAAGTGCTGGGAATACAGGCATGAGCCACCATGTCTGGCCCTCTCTCTTTTTTGAAACCTGATGATCGCCAGGCACGGTGGCTCACGCCTGTAATCCCAGCACTTTGGGAGGCCAAGGCAGGCAGACCACTTGAGATGAGGAGTTTGAGACCAGCCTGGCCAACATGATGAAACGCTGTCTCTACTAAAAATACAAAAATCAGCCAGGCATCGTGGTGGCACACACATGTAATCCCAGCACTTTGGGAGGCTGAGGCAGGTGGATCACTTGAGGTGAGGAATTTTGAGCCCAGCCTGGCCAACATGGTGAAACTTTGTCTCTACTAAAAATACAAAAAAAAAAAAAAAAAAAAAATTAGCTGGGCCTGGTAGTGCATGCCTGTAATCCCAGCTACTTGGGAAGCTGAGGCAGAAGAATTGCTTGAACCTGGAAGGCAGAGGTTGTAGTGAACCCAAATCGCGCCACTGCACTCCAGCCTGGGCGACAGAGCGAGAGTCCGTCTGAAACAAACAAACAAACAAAACCACAAAGAAACCTGAAGAAAAAAAACCCCAAAAAACCTAGTGGGTTGCTCAGAGGCAGTTACCTGTGTAACAAACTGGCAGAAATTCTCAGGATAGGCAAAAAGATAAGAACCAAAGAACATATCCTTCTCTAAGTCATAAAAATTATTTTCTGTGAATGAAAAGCCAAAACTTTGCATTACCAGGCCCTGCTATTGATAGTTTACTTGGCCAGTGTATTCACAGATGGAGGAAGCATTGTCACATGGCAAATAACCAGATTATGCCCATAGTCTGGTTGGCAGGATTGTACAAGGGTGCCTGACTAATCAAGAGTCCACCTGCTTGTTTCTTTTCATTAGAATCTAATATATTTGCTGTATAGAATTTAGAAAGTTAAGAAAAGCACAAACAAAAGAATTTAATCTCACTGCTCAGAGATAACCACAGCAGAATTTTGATATGTAATTTAGCCTGTCTTTATATATCTGTATCTTTTATAATTTGGGTTATATAATACAGCATTATTTTGTAACCAGCTTTTTCCACCTAATACAACATCATGGTGCTTGCTTCGGCAGTAAATATACTAAAATTGGAATGATACAGAGAAGGTTAACATGGCCCCTGTATAATATATATATTTTTAAAATACATCCTGAACATGAATTTTTAATGGTTGCCTGGTGGCCCATATTACCATAGTATTGTCGTCTTTTGTTAGATATTGAGTTGTTTTGTTTTAGAAGATAGCACTTTATGGAACATCCTTATATACATTAATAATGAAATGATTGGAGTTTTTTTTTTTTTTTTTTTTTTTTGAGATGGCGTCTCGCTCTGTTGCCCAGGCTTGAATGCAGTGGCGCAATCTCGGCTCACTGCAACCTCCACCTTCCGGGTTCAAACAGTTCTCCTGCCTCAGTCTCCTGAGTAGCTGGGACTACAGGTGTGTGTCACCACCCCCAGCTAATTCTTGTATTTTTTGTGTGTATGTGGAGCCTAGGTTTTGCCATGTTGGCCAGGCTGGTGTCGAATTCCTGACCTCAAGTGATCCACCCGCCTTAGCCCCCAAAGTGCTGGGATTACAGGCATGAGCCACTGTGCCTGGCTGATCAGGGATTTTCTTTTTTGTTTTGGCGGGGATTAGGGGAGGAGTTTCGCTGTTGTTTTCCAGGCTGGCGTGCGATGGCGCGATCTTGGCTCACTGCAGCCTCTGCCTCCCGGGTTCAGGTGATTCTCCTGCCTCAGCCTCCCGAGTAGCTGGGATTACAGGCACGCACCACCACGCCTGGCTAATTTTTTGTATTTTTAGTAGAGTCGGGGTTTCACCATGGCCAGACTGGTCTTGAACTCCTGACCTCAGGTGATCCGCCTGCTTCGGCCTCCTGGAGTGCTGGGATTACAGGCGAGAGCCACCGCGCCTGGCCTGATCAGGGATTTATTTATTTATTAATTTTTTTTTTTTTTTTTTTTTTTTGAGACGGAGTCTCGCTGTGTCTCCCAGGCTGGAGTGCAGTGGCGCGATCTCGGCTCACTGCAAGCTCCGCCCCCTGGGTTCACGCCATTCTCCCGCCTCAGCCTCCCAAGTAGCTGGGACTACAGGCGCCCGCTACCACGCCCGGCTAATTTTTTGTATTTTTTAGTAGAGACGGGGTTTCACCGTGTTAGCCAGGATAGTCTCGATCTCCTGACCTCGTGATCCACCCGCCTCGGCCTCCCAAAGTGCTGGGATTACAGGCTTGAGCCACCGCGCCCGGCCATTTTTTTTTTTTTGAGCATGTGTTTAGAACTAGAATGAGTGGTTCAAGAGATTATCATATATTTAAGACTTTTAGGGCCGGGCGCGGTGGCTCAAGCCTGTAATCCCAGCACTTTGGGAGGCCGAGACGGGTGGATCACGAGGTCAGGAGATCGAGACCACCCTGGCTAACACGGTGAAACCCCGTCTCTACTAAAAAATACAAAAAACTAGCCGGGCGAGGTGGTGGGCGCCTGTAGTCCCAGCTACAAGGGAGGCTGAGACAGGAGAATGGCGGGAACCCGGGAGGCGGAGCTTGCAGTGAGCTGAGATCCGGCCACAGCACTCCAGCCTGGGCAACAGAGCGAGACTCCGTCTCAAAAAAAAAAAAAAAAAAAAGACTTTTAGAACATATATTGCCAGATTACCTTCCAGAAAAGATGTACCAGTTTTTAGTTCTAACAGACAGATGCCTCTTGCTCCATACTCTCGTGCCATTGCGTTTTCATTGTTGGTAGTAGTGTTGACCTTTGCCAAACAGGGTAAAAATGTTATCTTTTAAAGTGTTTATTTCTTTGATTATTAATGAGGTTTAACATTGTTGCATATGTTTGTTGACCATTAATATTTCCCACTTGTAAATTTGCCTGTTTTCTATCAACGTATTAATCTTTTTCTTACAGTTTTTTTTTTTTTCTTTTTTTTGAGACGGAGTCTTGCTCTGTCGCCCAGGCTGGAGTGCAATGGCACCATTTCGGTTCACTGCAACCTCTGCCTCCCAGGTTCAAGCGATTCCCCTGCCTCAACCTCCCGAGTCGCTGCGATTACAGGCATGCGCCACCACGCCCTACTAATTTTTGTATTTTTAGTAGAGATGGTGTTTCATCATGTTGGCCAGGCTGGTCTTGAACTCCCAAATTCAAGCGATCCACCCACCTCATCCTCCCAAAGTGTTGGAGTTACAGGTGTGAGCCACTGCGCCCGGCCTTCTTATAGATTTAGAAGTGTATTCATACTACTTTTTTTAAAGACAGTGTCTTGACCTGTTGTACAGGCTGAAGTGCAGTGACGCAGTCACAGCTCACTGTAACCTGTAATTCCTTGGCCTGTGTTGCCCAGTGTGGTCTTAAATTCCTGGGCTCAAGTGATTCTCCCGCCTTAACCTCCCAAAGTGTTGGGATTACAGGGGTGAGCCACCGCATATGGCCTCATGCTGCTTTTTTTTTTTTTCCAATTACTTTAGTCAAATGCTTCTTCTTAAGACTATTACTAGTCAAAAACAAAATAGATTAAATGGAGGTAGTGACAGGACACTGTCCTGTTTGAGGCCATCTATTATTGGTGCGAAAAGCCAACATTACATGAGTAGGTTTAGATAGAAGGTCATTCACTCCAACATTGTTCATAATGGTAAAAAACTAGTCAAACAGTCCTTCACGCCTATAATCACAACACTTTGGGAGGCCAAGTCAGGAGTATCACTTGAGTCCAGGAATTCCAGAGCAGCCTGAACAGCGTAGAGAAACCACATCTCTAAGAAAACTTTTTAAAATTAGCGGGGTCGGCCGGGCGCGGTGGCTCAAGCCTGTAATCCCAGCACTTTGGGAGGCCGAGACGGGTGGATCACGAGGTCAGGAGATCGAGACCATCCTGGCCAACACGGTGAAACCCCGTCTCTACTAAAAAATACAAAAAACTAGCC
Organism: Papio anubis; assembly: GCF_008728515.1. Taxonomy (NCBI): domain Eukaryota; kingdom Metazoa; phylum Chordata; class Mammalia; order Primates; family Cercopithecidae; genus Papio; species Papio anubis. Next base: position 30,270,348 of record NC_044996.1, read on the forward strand.
GGGTGAGGTGGCGGGCGCCTGTAGTCCCAGCTGCTCGGGAGGCTGAGGCAGGAGAATGGCATAAACCCGGGAGGCGGAGCTTGCAGTGAGCTGAGATTCGGCCACTGCACTCCAGCCTGGGCGGCAGAGCGAGACTCCGTCTCAAAAAAAAAAAAAAAAAAAATTAGCGGGGCATGGTGGCATGTGGCTATAGTCCCAGCTATTCAGGAGGCTGAGGTGGAAGGATTGCTTCAGCCCAGGAGGTCAAGGTTACAATGAGCTATGATCACACCACTGCACTCCAACTCGGGCAACAGAGCAAGGCCTTGTCTTTAAAAAAATAATAATAATACATTTTTAAAATAAAAAGGAAAATAATATGGGTAAACTCTACCCGTAAGTGGTAAATACCACATATTTCTATCAATGATAAGCAGTCTTCCTAGAATAATCCCATTGAAGAAAATCCAAAATCGTTGTATGAAAAAATACACAGGTTTGTTCCATGTGTAAAAATCTTTTAATCATGGTACATTTTTTATCAAAAACATTCACACTACTTGAATACATTAGAAGAGTACAAAAGCATTCCAATGTACATATAGACACACTAAACAAAGGGAATGCTTTCTAGTGAAATTAGAAATAAATACAAGAATGTTAAGGAAGAGAATCTCATATTACCAGAGTCAGTGAAATTAACTGCTTTATTTTTATTATTATTATTTTTTGAGACAGTTTTGCTCTGTCTCAAAGACAGCTCTGTCACCCAGGCTGGAGTACAGAGGTGCAATCTCGGCTCACTGCAACTCCTGTCTTCCGGGTTCAAGTAATTCTCATAGTTCAGCCTCCTGAGTAGCTGGGATTACAGCCATGCACCACCACGCCTGACTACTTTTTGTATTTTTAGTAGAGATAGGGTTTTTACTATGTTGGCCAGGCTGATTTCGAACTCCTGACCTCAAGTAATCCACCTGCCTCGGCCTCCCAAAGTGCTGGGATTACAGGCATGAGCCACCACACCCGGCCATTAAGTGCTTTTTACAGCATAAATTATACCTGTTTGGAATTAGTTTTTAAATATATAAGCTGTAGGATGGACAAACACCAATGTGAACAACTATCAAACAGAATTTTGTAATTCAGGAACATAGCTTCAAGTGCTTCATAACATGGAAAGCAACTCCTAAAAATAGTAATTGGCTTAATTTCTTAAAAGTTAGAAAAAGCATTCCAGAAAGTGATTTGTTACAATTAGCAACAGAAGAACAACATTAGAAATAATACTGGAAACATAAGAACTGAGGTCCTCCAGTACCAAGAGATAGAATCAAACTTTTTCTCATTAGAATTTTAAAGAATATAGCTGCGCGCGGTGGCTCATGCCTGTAATGCCAACACTTTGGGAGGCCAAGGTGGGTGGATCACGAAGTCAGGAGATCAAGACCATCCTGGCTAACACGGTGAAACCCTGTCTCTACTAAAAATACAAAAAAATTAACCGGGCGTGGTGGCAGGTGCCTGTAGTCCCAGTGACTGAGGCAGAAGAATGGTGTGAACCCGGGAGGCGGAGCTTGTGGTGAGCCGAGATCACGCCACTGCACTCCAGCCTGGGAGTGAGACTCCATCTCAAAAAAAAAAAAAAAAGAATTTAAAAAATATAGTTAAAGGAAAAATTCACTGGGCTCTGTGAAACAGGTTAAATATGTAACCACTTCAAACAGAAATGACTTAGTCCTCTCATGTGGTTCTGAAAATGTACTAACATCCCATTTTCCATATCAAAAGCACATAATTTCATTAGCAGAAGCCCCATTGTTTTATACTTAAAATCACCTCTGATCCTCCAAAGTTTATGCAGTTACCAAACTACTATTTTAATAACATTTTGACAGCTTTATTAAGATATAATTTATATACCATAAGATCCATTTAAAGTATATAGTTCAGTGGCTTTTAGTGTATGCAGAGTTGTGCAACTGTCACCACAATCTAAATTTAGAACATTTTCATTACTCCAGAAACAACCCCAGTAACCATTTATAGTCACTTCCTATTCCCTCCCCCGCCCAGCCCTAGGCAACCACTAATCTACTTTCTGTTTCTATTTATTTTAATAGCATTTCAAACTTGTAATATTATTGTTCTCATGCCTATTCTAGGTCGTTGGCTCAGAGGTTTAAAAGCTCTTTTTTTTTTTTTGAGACGGAGTCTCGCTCTGTCACCCAGGCTGGAGTGCAGTGGCGCGATCTCGGCTCACTGCAAGCTCCACCTCCCGGGCTCACGCCATTCTCCCGCCTCAGCCTCTGGGACTACAGGCGCCCGCCACCTCGCCCGGCTAGTTTTTTGTATTTTTAGTAGAGACGGGGTTTCACCATGTTAGCCAGGATGGTCTCGATCTCCTGACCTCGTGATCCACCCGGCTCGGCCTCCCAAAGTGCTGGGATTACAGGCTTGAGCCACCGCGCCCGGCCTAAAAGCTCTTAAACTACCCAAATTTACAAGTCCTATGACATCCTCATTCAGAAAACATTCAAATGATGGTTTCATGATGTTATGATAGTTACATCTTCTAAGAGTTTTTGATCTGGAGCATGTGTTTCAAATTCTGTTTGTACTACTACTAAACTCACTTAATTAGAAGAAGTAAAATCATTCTGTCGAGACTCAAAAGTGAGTTTGTTCTGTTTGTGTTAACGATTCCAGGCTTTTGATGGTAGGAATGGCTTTAGCAGTCTTCTGTGGCACACCATGATCTTAAACAGTAATGTCACCTTCCCCACTGTCTTCATCCTTTGGCTCAAAGTTTGGTTCAGTCTGCTGTGGGTAGGCAAGAAGGCTATTATCAGCAGATTGGCTGGAGCTGCCAGAATTCTGACTGTTCCCAGTAACATTATTCTCCTGGTTGCTGGTCTCACTGTTAGGATGAAGTGGCTGCTGTTTGCACTCATCATGTCTGTTTACTGGATTGAGACGCTTCCCTGAAGCTTATGTACCATCAACTTCTAAAAACTTCATCATTAACATTTCATAGTTCTGTGCTGTGAGCCAGGCCTGGAACAAGCCAGGATATAAAAGTTCCCTGGGATGCTCTCTAAGCCATGTGGTGTCTCCCTTAGGCTAAAACCATCTTGGATATAGAATCCTAGGGGATGCTTACTTCCTGGTAGAACATCCACATCTATGATTGAAGACACAGGTCTGAAGTCTTAGGGCATAGCAATGACTGGACATAACCTTTTTCTGTGGTTGACAAAACCACAGAAAGAGAGATTTTTTGTTTTTTTGAGACGGAGTCTCTCTCTGTCACCCAGGGTGGAGTGCAGTGGCTCGATCTCAGCTCACTGCAAGGTCCACCTCCCAGGTTCACGCCATTCTCCTGCCTCAGCCTCACGAGTAGCTGGGACTACAGGCGCCCTCCACCACGCCTGGCTAATCTTTTGTATTTTTAGTAGAGACGGGGTTTCACCGTGTTAACCAGGATGGTCTTGATCTCCTGACCTCGTGATCCGCACGCCTCAGCCTCCCAAAGTGCTTGGGTTACAGGCGTGAGTCACTGCGCCCGGCCAGAAAGAGAGATTTTAAGTGACAATATTATTAAAGACATTCTGGAGAAAAAGATCACCTATAATCCCGTCACCTTAACATTTTCCCGATTTATTTAATATTACTTTCCGAGTCTTGTCTATAAGTATACATTTTCACACAGTGGCAGTCTGGCATGCATTCTACCTTATATCATTTTCCCCATTAAAATAGCCTTTGTTCTATGTATTTGAAAACATTGGCCGGACGCAGTGGCTCACGCCTGTAATCCCAGCACTTTGGGAGGCCGAGGCGCAGATCACGAGGTCAGGAGATCGAGACCATCCTGGCTAATACGGTGAAACCCCGTCTTTACTAAAAATACAAAACATTAGCTGGGCGTGGTGGCACGCGCCTGTTGTCCCAGCTACTCGGAAGGCTGAGGCAGGAGAATCCCTTGAACCTGGGAGGCGGAGGTTGCAGTGAGCCGGGATTGAGCCACTGCCCTCCAGCCTGGGTGACAGAACAAGACTCTGTCTCAAAAAAGAAAAAAGAAAACCTTAAGGCTGGGCACGGTGGCTCACGCCTGTAATCCCAGCACTTTGGGAGGCCGAGGCGGACGGAGCACCTGAGGTCAGGAGTTCAAGACCAGCCTGACCAACATAGAGAAATCCCGTCTCTACTAAAAATACAAAATTAGCCGGGTGTGGTGGCGGGCGCCTGTAATCCCAGTCATTCAGGAGGCTGAGGTGGGAGAATCACTTGAGCCCGAGAGGCAGAGGTTGCAGTGAGCCAAGATCCTGCCATTGCACTCCAGCCTGGGCAACAAGAGAAACTCCGTCTCAAAAAAAAAAAGAAAACCCTAATAATAATTTTTTAAAAAAGCAACTGGGCACAGTGGTTCATGCCTGTAATCCCAGCGCTTTGGAAGGTCGAGGCAGGTGGATCACCTGAGGTCAGCAGTTCAAGACCAGCCTGGCTAACATGTTGAAATCCTGTCTCTTCTAAAAATACAAAAATTAGCCAGGCGTGGTGGCGGGCACCTGTAATTCCAACTACTTGGGATACTGAGACAGGAGAATGGCTTGAACCTGGAAGGCGGAGGTTGCAGTGACCTGAGATCATGCCATTTCACTCCAGCCTGGGCAACAAGAGCAAAAAAATCTGTCTAAAAAAAAAAAAAAGGAGAAATAGAAACTTTTGTGTCATCTACAGACACCAGGGTTTTGTATGTGCCTTTGTCTCTGTGTCCCCCACCTCCGCATTCCCACATTCTCGCTAGACTAGCTGTCAACCTCCTCTCCTTGGCACCTCCTGGTGGCTCTCTTTACACAGTTGACTGGACTAAATGTCTGTACGTACATGTATACTGTAAAACCTTACATATTACCATTGTAGAATCTCCCAAACCCTTCATTTAAACATGCACCATTGCTTGCTGGTCCTTTTTGTCCCATTTTTTGCTTCCATAGTGCTATTTTCCCAACTACCGTTACCCTTAAGATTCCTGACTGCCCAGCCCCTTTATACCAAAAGGTTTCTTTGACATTTTTCTCTTTCCATGCCTTCCTGCCTTTCCACATACCCAGTACAAAGCCTGAAGATGCTTTCACAGAGAAGCCTTAAATTATCCCAGCATACTTTATTGCACCCACACCTTTTCACTTCAAAAACCTTTTTGTCACCCTTGTCCAATATTCGTACCCTATTTTCTTCTATATTCTCAATTCTTCTGCTCCATATTTACTTGTTTTCTGTGGTATCATTTTCCCCTCCTCCATTTCACTTAGATCCTATATTTTTTTACCCTATGTTATCCTTTTTGTTTGGTGCCTTCCTCCAAAGCCAAGGTTTCTGTCGTTCATCAGTCATCCTTCCACCTTTCACTCTTAAACTCTCTGGTAATTCTGTTTTTTCCTCCTTCTCAAAAAGCTCACACTCTGCTAATGTGTATATATTGTTCACTTGAGTGCTTCTAAATAAATATTTACTTTTCAAAAGAGTGAAATCTGAACTATTAGCATGGAAACAACCTCTGGGAAGACAAGATCTCCTCTCAAAAGCTTCAAATTGAGATTCTCCTGCTCATGTTGAATGATGGTTTTATCTAATATTTTCTGAAATAGGGTGACTACTTGAACTACACAAAATTGTGAAATGAGAATATCTTTGATTTTATACTTTGTTTTTTCTTTTTTTGAGATGAAGTCTTACTCTGTCACCTAGGCTGGAGTGCAGTGGCACAATCTCGGCTCATTGCAACCTCTGCCTCCCAGGTTCAGGTGATTCTCGTCCCTTGGCCTCCTGAGTAGCTGGGATTACAGGCGTGTGCCACCATGCCTGGCTAATTTTTGCATTTTTTGGTAGAGATGGGGTTTCACCATGTTGGCCAGGCTGGTCTTGAACTCCTGACCTCAAGTGATCCACCCACCTTAGCCTCCCAAAGTGTTGGGATTACAGGCATGAGCCACTGTGCCTGACCACTTACATCTATTTTGATTGACTTGAAATAAAATTTAACACCCCAGGGAAGGCAATTCTCATGTGTTTTGAATTATACTGAGCATTAATTCTTCAGGATAATTATAGACTTGGAAATGTTTAATCCAGTCTCCTAGTCCATGCTGAAGCTCCTTTAAGTGATAGGAGGAACTCATAATCTACAAAGCAACCCAATCCATTTGTTGCTATATCAATTGTTATAAAGCTCATCCTTGGGTTAAAATCAGCTGTTTATAGTTGTATTTAATGACCTTAATTCTGCCCTCAAGCTATACAAAATGTGGATCTCTTTTCTACATGATAACCTTTTAGATATCAGTCTATCCTCCCTACCCTTCCCCTCACAATTTTTCCACCCTTTGCGATAAATATCCTTTGCTATTCTATTTCTCATATGATATCATTTTTATCATCCCAATTGCTCCCTAAGGACATTAAACTTTGTTAATGTCCCTTCCAAAATGTATTTGGAACTGGAAATAATATCCCTTGGTAGCTGAATTGGATCTGGATGTTGCACATCTGGACACTAATGCAGCCTGAAGTTGCTGTAAGTTTTTTAGTCAACTTGTAATGTTGGCTCATGATGAATTTGTAATTAATTAAAATTCCAAGGTTTAATCTGGAGGATTGCCTTTATGTGATTTTTTCTTAAACCAAGTCTCCATTTTCTTTTACTTATGCAACAGATTTTTTTTTTTTTTTTTTTTTTGAGACGCTCGCTCTGTCACCCAGGCTGGGGTGCAGTGGCACAATCTCAGCTCACTGCAACCTCCACCTCCTGGGTTCAAGCAATTCTCCTGCCTCAGCCTCCCGAGTAGCTGCAATTATAGGAGTCTGCCACCACGCCTGGCTAATTTTCTTTGTTTCTTTTTTTTAAGTAGAGATGGGGTTTCTCCATGTTGGTCAGGCTGGTCTTGAACTTCTGACCTCAGGTGACCCACCCTCCTTGGCCTCACAAAGTCCCGGGATTATAGGCATGAGCCATTGCACCCGGCCCTTTTTTTTTTTCTTTCTTTTTTTGAGATGGAGCCTCACTCTGTCACCCAGGATGGAGTGCAGTGACATGATCTTGGCTCACTGCGACCTCCGCTGCCCGGGTTCAAGGGATTCTTCTGTCTCAGCCTCCCGAGTAGCTGGGATTACAGGTACCTGCCACCACGCCTGGCTAATTTTTGTATTTTTAGTAGAGATAGGGGTTTCACCATGTTGGCCAGGCTGGTCTCAAACTCCTGACCTCAAGTTACCCGGCTGCCTTGGCCTCCCAAAGTGCTGAGATTATAGGCATGAGTCACCGCACCCGGCCTATGCACCAGATATTTTTAAAAAACCAGATGTAAGACTTTACACTTACCCCTATTAAATGTTATCTCATTAGCCTATCAGGTAGCTTTGGTTTTTTACTTTTATTTTATTTATTTATTTATTTTTTTGAGACAAGAGTTTCGCTCTTGTTGCCCAGGCTGGAATGCAATGGTGCGATCTCCGCTCACTGCAACCTCCGCCTCCTGGGTTCAAGTGATTCTCCTGCCTCAGCCTCCCAAGTAGCTGGGATTACAGGCATGTGCCACCACACCTGGCTAATTTTGTGTTTTTTAGTAGAGACGGTTTCACCATGTTGGTCTAGCTGGTCTCGAACTCCCGACCTCAGGTGATTTACCCACCTTGGCTTCCCAAAGTGCTGGGATTACAGGCGTGAGCCACTATGACCGGCTGGTTTTTTTCTTAAGACTAGTCAAGTGCAGAGTGAGAAGAGGGAAAAGAGTAGAACAAGGGGTTTGATCAGCCTTGGTTTCTTTGAATCTTGATTTTTGTCATTCGGTTTATTATGCTGATTCAACAAAGGGCCTTGAAGCTAATGTTGGAATGTTTTCAGACATCTAGGAAATGATAATTCATCAAAAGTCATGGAGACTATTCCAAAAGTTTTATGCAGATATAACTCAGCTGTTGAGGTATGAGTTAATACCACTATAAGTTGACATGGCCAGGAAAGACAAGTCCATTGCCAGCTTGCTTTGTGTTGAACATTACTCCAAAAGAGATTAAATTTTAAGACATATTGTGTCAACATAAAGGCAAAAGAGCTGGCTAATTCTTCTCAAGAAATCAATGGCTCGACCTTTTGGCTCATGCCTGTAATCCCAGCATTTTGGGAGGCCGAGGCGGGGGATCACCTGAGGTCGGGAGTTCAAGACCAACCTGACCAACCTGGAGAAACCCCGTCTCTGCTAAAAAATACAAAATTAGCTGGGCATGGTGGTGCATGTCTGTAATCCCAGCTACTTGAGAGGTTGAGGCAGGAGAATCGCTTGAACCCAGGAGGCAGAGGTTGCAGTGAGCCAAGATCACGCCATTGCACTCCAGCCGGGGCAACAAGAACAAAACTCCATCTCAAAAAAAAAAAAAAAAAAATCAATTAATGCACATATAATATAGAGACAGAGTCCTTGTTACCATTATTTTGCCTTTGACAAGTTTATACTGAGCACATTATCAGGCAATGTGGGAGATTCTGGAGAACCAGGTTTGCCTCATAGCTAGGGTTACCATATGCTCTAGTTTGCCTGGGGCAACCCTGATTTATGCCTGTTGTCCCAGTGTGATTATTGCTAGTGTGATTTTTCACTTTGAGAAGTGTCCAGGTTTGGAAGATAAATTATCTTGCTATCCTTCTCATAACCTAATGGGTTCTCTTTAGTATTTTATCTGGGTTAAAATTACACAGCTGTAATTTGGCAGCTCTAATAAGACTGCAACAATACTTATCTTCCATTTGAACAGATTGTTACTTGACCAAGGGGAAGTTTTGTTTTTTTTTTTTTTTGAGGCGGAGTCTCGCTCTGCCGCCCAGGATGGAGTGCAGTGTTGCGATCTCGGCTCACTGCAAGCTCGGCCTCCTGGGTTCACGCCATTCTCCTGCCTCAGCCTCCCCAGCAGCTGGGACTATAGGCGCCCACAACCACGCCCGGCTAATTTTTTGTATTTTTAGGTGAGACGGGGTTTCACCCTGTTAGCCAGGATGGTCTCAATCTCCTGACCTCGTGATCCGCCCGCCTCGGCCTCCCAAAGTGCTGGGATTACAGGCATGAGCCACTGCGCCTGGCTACCAACGGCAGTTAATAGCAAAAGTAACTGCAGGGCACATGTATGTCATGGGCCAAAAAAAAAAAAAAAAAAGCAATTAAGGTTTGCAGGTACTTAGAGTTTCTCCTGAGCCACTCTCTAGAGGGCAGTGTTACATATATATCTGTAATTATCCAGTTACAACAAAAAAGGGGATCTGGTTCATGCATGAAAATCAGAAATATTTCATACTCTTAAAGAACACATTGGAACCAATATTATGATTAAAACATATTTTGCTAAGCAAAGAAATATTAAAATTAATTCATTAACATTCTGAACATTTTTTAATTTGTAAAAACTGAACTTTGATGCCTTGAATATATAATGATTCATTATAACAATTACGCACAGACTTTAATAATCTGCATATTTTATGCTTCTTTCATGTTTTTCCTAATTAATGATTTGACATGGTTAATAATTATAATATATTCTGCATCACAGTTTACATATTTATGTAAAATAATCATTTAAAAATTATTAGTTTTATGCTGCCTGCTTAAATATTACTTTCCTCAAAAAGAGAAAACAAAAATGCTAGATTTTACTTTATGACTTGAATGATGTAATGTTAAACCCTAGTATTTAGAATTAGAATGTTTCTTAGCAGTTGTGTAGTTATTTTTATGTCATAAGTGATAATTTGTTAGCTCCTATAACAAAAGTCTATTGCTTGTGTTTCACATTTTGGATTTCCTAATATAATGTTCTCTTTTTAGAAAAGGTGGACAAGTCCTATTTTCAAGAGAAGATGACTTTTAACAGTTTTGAAGGATCTAAAACTTGTGTACCTGCAGACATCAATAAGGAAGAAGAATTTGTAGAAGAGTTTAATAGATTAAAAACTTTTGCAGATTTTCCAAGTAGTAGTCCTGTTTCAGCATCAACACTGGCACGAGCAGGGTTTCTTTATACTGGTGAAGGAGATACCGTGCGGTGCTTTAGTTGTCATGCAGCTGTAGATAGATGGCAATATGGAGACTCAGCAGTTGGAAGACACAGGAAAGTATCCCCAAATTGCAGATTTATCAATGGCTTTTATTTTGAAAATAGTGCCACGCAGTCTACAAATTCTGGTATCCAGAATGGTCAGCACAAAGTCGAAAACTATCTGGGAAGCAGAAATCATTTTGCCTTAGACAGGCCATCTGAGACACATGCAGACTATCTTTTGAGAACTGGGCAGGTTGTAGATATATCAGACACCATATACCCGAGGAACCCTGCCATGTATAGTGAAGAAGCTAGATTAAAGTCCTTTCAGAACTGGCCAGACTATGCTCACCTAACCCCAAGAGAGTTAGCAAGTGCTGGACTCTACTACACAGGTATTGGTGACCAAGTGCAGTGCTTTTGTTGTGGTGGAAAACTGAAAAATTGGGAACCTTGTGATCGTGCCTGGTCAGAACACAGGCGACACTTTCCTAATTGCTTCTTTGTTTTGGGCCGGAATCTTAATATTCGAAGTGAATCTGATGCTGTGAGTTCTGATAGGAATTTCCCAAATTCAACAAATCTTCCAAGAAATCCATCCATGGCAGATTATGAAGCACGGATCATTACTTTTGGGACATGGATATACTCAGTTAACAAGGAGCAGCTTGCAAGAGCTGGATTTTATGCTTTAGGTAAACTTTATTATAAAACCAATAAATAGCTTCCCAACTTTGCCAGGGCTCGTAAAAAGTAAATAGATGCCCGTAGCCCCCTGAACTGGTAAATATTTAGGTATAACTTGGCACGATTATATATATATCCGTATTATTCTGTGAACTCTTATGTTGAACCTGTAATGTAACTACTGAATTTATGTGAAAAAGACTACCATATTATGAGTCATGCTTCTCTTCATGTAATTGTTTTTAGGAAGTAGATAACTTGCAAAAGATGGTAGCATTCCCAATAGCAAAATGGGTCTAATAGTAATATTAACCATCATTTATTGAGCACTTACTGTAAGTAAATACATATACCTCATGCATTTTCTCTAAACTTCACAATAACTTCTTTTTGTTGTTTTTTTTGTTTTGTTTTGTTTTTGAGACGGAGTTTCGCTCTTGTTGTCCAGGCTGGAGTGCAATAGCGAGATTTAGGCTCGCTGCAACCTCTGCCTCCTGGGTTCAAGCGATTCTCCTGCCTTGGCCTCCTGAGTGACTGGGATTACAGGCATGTGCTACCACGCCTGACTAATTTTGTATTTTTAGTAGAGACAGGGTTTCTCCCTGTTGGTCAAGCTGGTCTCAAATTCCTGACCTCAGGTGATCCACCTGCCTTGGCCTCCCAAAGTGCTGGGATTACAGGTGCATGCGCCACGTCTGGCTAATTTTTGTACTTTTAGTAGAGACGGGGTTTCACCATGGCCAGGCTGGTCTCGAACCCCTGACCTTGTGATCCACCCACCTTGGCCTCCCAAAGTGCTGGGATTACAGGCATGAGCCACTGCGCTCGGCCATGTGAGTGCTTTCAAATGGACTGTGGTAGATATGTCAGGAAGGGCCGTTGGAGTGATTGCTTCTAAAGATATTTTTTTAAATTATACCATTATATATTTGACCCATTTATTTTAAGATTGAATAATGCCTATAAAATATTGGTTATTTCAAAAGATTTTATTTATGTACCATCATATAGTAATCTTGAAGGTTTGTTTAGTGTCATGTTGCTATAAACTTAGAGAAACTTGTCTCATAATTTCATTATGTAGAACTTTAATGTTACTAATACTTGGAACATAACATCAGTTTTAAAGTTTCACAGTTTGAAACAGTAAGTACAATATTGGTGGCCCAAATAACATACTAAAAAGACAGTATGGCTGGGCTCAGTGGCTCACGCCTGTAATCCCAGCACTTTGGGAGGCTGAGGTGGGTGGATCACCTGAGGTCAGGAGCTCAAGACCAGCCTGGCCAACATGGCGAAACCCCGTCTCTACTAAAAATACAAAAATTACCTGGACGTGGTGGCACGTGCCTGTAATCCCAGCTACTCGGGAGGCTAAGGCAGGAGAATCACTTGAACCCAGGAGGCAGAGGTTGCAGTGAGCCGAGATCAAGCCATTGCACTCCCGCCTGTGCAACAAGAGTAAAACTCCATCTCAGAAAAAAAATAGTAATAATAATAAATATGCCAGGCGCAGTGGCTCACGCCTGTAATCCCAGCACTTTGGGAGGCCGAGGCGGGTGGATCACTTGAGGTCAGGAGTTCAAGATCAGGCTGGCCAACATGGTGAAACCCCATCTCTACCAAAGATATAAAAAATTAGCCGGGTATGGTGGCGCATGCCTGTAATCCCAGCTACTTGAGAGGCTGAGGCAGGAGAATCGCTTGAACTCGGGAGGCAAAGGTTGCAGTGAGCCAAGACTGAGCCATTGCACTCCAGTCTGGGGAACAGAGCAAGACTCAGTCTCAAAATAAAATAAAAAATAACAATTTTAGGTTTTAACATAAAACTTGGCAGTTTTATTTTTGTCTTCTGTAAAAAATACCTCAGATTGAATCAGTGAATTTAGTGTGTATTTCTTCCTCAAAGGATAAAGATCATATCTGTTACTTAGATGTGAATTTGAATGTCTTGTTTTAAGCTGCGAGATTTTCATGTTTTTCAGATGTGCTTAATTTTTAGGTGTTAAATGAATATTTTTGTGTAAGCTTCTAATTGCACAAATACATATATTCCTGTGTGTTTTCGTAGGTGAAGGTGATAAAGTAAAGTGCTTTCACTGTGGAGGAGGGCTAACTGATTGGAAGCCCAGTGAAGACCCTTGGGAGCAACATGCTAAATGGTATCCAGGGTAAGATATTTAATTGTTCATTGTACAGGCAAGTTGGATAGCATGCAGTGGGAGACTTGAATTACTTTTTACCTCAACTATTTTTGCCTTCACTATGGCTTGAAATTCATGCTAGGTTTATAAAAATGAGGAAGGTTTATAAGCCTTCTCTGATGACCAAAACATACACTGTTTATGTGTCATATCTATGACATTCAGAATATCCCATTTCTTTTTTTTTTTTTTTTTAAACACAGAGTTTTGGCCGGGCGCGGTGGCTCAAGCCTGTAATCCCAGCACTTTGGGAGGCTGAGGCAGCAGAGTGAGATCCACGGGAATCGGGAAGTCCGAGACCATCCCTGGCTAACACGGTGAAGCGATCTCTACTAAAAATGCAAAAAACTTAAGCTAAATTGTGATTGGCGCCCTGTAGTCCAGCTACTGGGAGGCTGAGGCAGAATGAGAACCGGGAGGCAGAGCTTGCAGTGGGCGAGATCCAGCCACTGCACTTTCCGGCACAGGCGACAGAGCCCAGACTCGTCTCAAAAAAAAAAAAAAAAAAAAAAAAAACACAGAGTTTTACTCTCTTGCCTAGAGCTGGAGTGCAGTGGTACAATCTTGGCTCACTGCATGCTCCATGCCTCCCAGGTTCAAGCGATTTTGTGCCTCAGCCTGCCAGGTAAAGCTGGAATTACAGGCACCCATACTGCCACCATGCCTGGCTAATTTTTTTTTTTTTTTTTTTTTGATATGGGTCACTCTGTGCCCAGGCTGGGAATGCAGTGAGATAGGTCCCAGCTCACTGCAACCTCCCGGGTTCCATGAAGTCTCCCTGCCTCCTCCAGACTGGTAGTACCACCCATGCCCAGCTAATTTTGTATTTTTAGTAGAGGCAGGGGCTTCACTCCTCAGTGGCCAGGATGAGATCTTGATCTCCCCGACCTTGTGACCCTCCCAAAGTCTTCAGGATTCTGGCTGATTTTTTGTATTTTTTAGTAAGGAGCCGGTCATCACCATGTTGGCCAGGCTGGTCTTGAACTCCTGACCTCCAGATGATTGGCCTGCCTCGGCCTCTAAAATGCTGGGATTACCGTTTGGCCACTGTGCCTGGCCTCTAGATTATCCCATTTTCTTTTTTTTTTTTTTTTTTTTTTGAGACCCAGAGTCTCACACTCCTTCCGCCCAGCAGGCTGGAGTGCAGTGGCCGGATCTCAGCTCACTGCAAGCTCACCTCGAGGTTCACGTAATTCTCCTGCCTCAGCGCCTGAGTAGCCAGCTGGGACCACGGCCGCCACCTCGCCCACGGCTAAGTTTTTACGTATTTTACCCCAGTAGAGGCGGGTTTCACCGTGTCAGCCAGGATGGTCTCGATCTCACGGCTGCGTGATCCGCCCGTCGGCCTCTAAAGTGCTGGGATTACGGGCTTGAGCCACGCTTTGACCTCTTTTTTTTTTTTAAACAAAGGTTTTGCTCTCTTGTCGCCCAGGCTGGAGTACAGTAGTTCTACCTCAGCTCACTGCAATCTCTGCCTCCTGGGTTCAAGTGATTCTCCTGCCTCAGCCTCCCGAATAGCTGGGATTACAGGTACCCGCCACCACGCCTGGCTGATTTTTTGTATTTTTAGTAGAGACGGGGTTTCACCATGTTGGTCAGGCTGGTCTTGAACTCCCAACCTCAGGTTATCCACCCACCTCAGCCTCCCAAAGTGCTGGGTTTACAAGCATGAGCCACCGTGCTTGGCCTCTAGATTATCCAATTTTTAAATACAAATGAGAAAATGTGTGCTTTTTTATTGTTGGAAGTAGGCTCTTTTATGATCAGCATGAGAGCCCATATTGCCAAGGAGATTCCTTAAGAAGTCATCATACCCCTAGGAAATATTAGTGTATCTCATTATCTCTATGACATACAATTGTTCACATTTTGAGATCTCTGGTTGGGGTGTGGTGGCTCACGCCTGTAATCCCAGCACTTTGGGAGGATGAGGCGGGTGGATTGCTGGAGCCCAAGAGTTCGAGACCAGCCTGGGCAACATAGTGAGACCCTGTCTCTACAAAAAAATATGAAAAACAATTAGCCAGTCATGGTGGCACACACCTGTAGTTCCAGTTACTCATGAGACTGAGGTAAGAGGATCACTTGAGCTGGGGAGGCAGAGGTTGTAGTGAGCTGACGCCACTGCACTTGGTGCCACTGCACTCCAGCCTGGGCAACAGAGTGAGACCCTGTCTCAAAAAAAAAAAAAAAAAAGAAAACAAACAAACAAACAAAACAGCCGGGCATGGTGGCTTATGCCTGTAATCCCAGCACTTTGGGAGGCCAAGGTGGGTGGATCACCTGAGGTCGGGGGTTTGAGACCAGCCTGAACAACATGGAGAAACCCTGTCTCTACTAAAAATACAAAATTAGCCGAGCGTGGTAGCGCATGCCTGTAATCCCAGGTATTCGGGAGGCAGAGGTTGCAGTGAGCCGAGATCGTGCCATTGCACTCCAGCCTGGGCAACAAGAGTGAAGCTCCGTCTCAAAAAAATAAAAATAAAAACCCAAACTTCAGAGCGATCATTTGAAAAGAAATCTTAGCCTTAAACAGCTTTAAAAATAAATATTGAAAAGCCTAAAGAATTCCATTTAAATGGGCAATTGTTTAATTCTTTAAATAAAACCTGTTAAGATGGGCGTGGTGGCTCATGCCTACAATCCCAGCACTTTGGGAGACTGAGGCAGGCAGATCACTTGAGGTGAGGAGTTTGAGACCAGCCTGGCCAATATGGTGAAACCCTGTCTCTACTGAAAATACAAAAATTAGCTGGGCGTAGTGGTGCATGCCTGTAATCCCAGCTACTCAGGAGGCTAAGGCAGGAGAATCGCTTGAACCCCGGGAGGCGGATGTTGCAGTGAGCCAAGATCGTGCCACTGCACTCCAACCTGGGTGACAGAGCGAGACTCTGTCTCAAAAAAAAAAAAAAAGTCAAGGTGCTAATTTAATAACTTGTTTTAGAAAGTTCTCAAGTTGATATTTTTTGCTCTACTAACATTAGCATAGGTAACATAACAAAGGGAACTTTTTTAACCTTAAAATGACAGTGGGATAGGGATTTGGGTAACATTTTACTTTGTGGCTCCTTAGAAGTACTGAAAAGCAAGTTAATGGAATTAATAGAATTAATATGATGGAGATTATATCTTTGCTTGTACTTCACTAATTTATCAGCTACTAAAGTTTAACCTTTTAATTGTTTAGGTGTAAATATCTGTTAGAACAGAAGGGACAAGAATATATAAACAATATTCATTTAACCCATTCACTTGAGGAGTGTCTGGTAAGTCTCATTATATAATTTATATTTTCAAATTTATATTTCAAATTATATGTGAACATGGAAGTTGACTTTGACATTTTAAAATTATAAATCGTGGGAAAATCATTTGTGCTGTGAAAGACTGGACAGGATGGGCTCAGAGATGGCAGTGGGTGGGCTTTGGGAGTGAAGGCTGTGATGGCTCAGGTGCTAAATCCACTGAGGCCAGGGGCTGGATCTGCAGACTCAGGAGGGATAAATTATCCTGGCCAACAGATGGCTCCCATTAAAACCCCAAAACCAGCAGGGCAGACAGCAGGCACTGGGCATCCAGCTGTTCAGACTGAAAGTGGAAGCCAAGGCTTGAAGGAACTTGGCAAACTGGGATAAACCACTACACTCAAGCCAAACAAACAGAACTCGTCTAAAAATAAAGGCTAATTTTCAGAACTACAATTCTTCCAGAGAAGATAGAAGGATCACTGAAACCAAGTTGAGGATATTTAATTGTGACAGGAACCATTCATTTCCAAAACTTCAAATTCATTGGGCTTGTAATTAAACAACACTTGAGACTTGAGGCGGGAGGTCTTGAACAAGGATAGGAAGATTCGACTGAAGCTTCATTAATTCCATGCTCTGGCAGGTGAAGAACTCCAAAGGGCCTAAAAACATTCTCTTTCAGAGGCAGGGCAGAAAGATGATGGGACGGACGTTTGACATGTAAATGGGCTTGAAGAACTACATTACAAAGATCCCTTAGCCTTCTGAAATTAGATCTTAATATAATGTGCTTTGTACTCAAAAGTAGCTTTAAACTTTTTGCAGACATTATTTAAAATCTTAAAAATATATCTAAATTGATAGGATGGGTGCTGGGTGCAGCGGCTCACACCTGTAATCCCAGCACTTTGGGAGGCTGAGGCGGATGAATCACCTGAGGTCAGGAGTTGAGACCAGCAGCCAGCATCATGAAACCCCGTCTCTAAATACAAAATTAGCCAGAGCCGCGATAGGCTGGCGCCTGTAATCTCAGCTACTACAGAGTAGGCGGGAGCTACTTGAACCTGGGAGGCTGAGGTTACAGTGAGCTGAGGATTGTGCCACTGCACTCCAGCCTGAGCAACAAGAGTGACACTCCGTCTCAAAATTAAAAAAAAAATAAATAAACAAATAGAAGCGTAAATTGATAGGATGAACTGGGGTGGCCAAGGCATCAGTAATAGGTGGAAAGAACCTGGACCTAAAATGGGAACAGTTCCCCAGTGACTCTACCCTGAAGTCATTAAGTTCTCCCTGGCCTCAACTTCTTGTTTGTAAATGAAGGGATTAGATTAGATATGCTTTTGCGGGCAGATCTAGCCCAGGCTGGAGTGCAGTTGGCGGATCTCAAGCTCACTGCAGGCTCCAGCCTCCCGGGTTCCATGTGTTCTCGGCTGGCTGCTCAGTAGCTGGGACTACAGGCATGCCACCTCGCCAGCTATTTTGTATTTCTTTTTTTTTTTTTTGAGGCAGTCTTGCTCCTGTCGCCCAGGCTGGGTGCAGTGGCGGATCTCAGCTCTGCAAGCTCTCCGCCTCCCGGAGTTCCGCCATTCTCCTGCCTCAACCTCCCGGTAGCTGGGACTGCAGAAGCCCACCACCTGCGCCCGACTGGTGCTTTTTGGTAGGGCGGGGTTTCACGGGTTAGCAGGATAGCCTCGATCTCTCCCAACCTCGTGATCCGCGTCGGCCTCCCAAAGTGCTGGGATTACAGGCGAGCCACGCTGACACAGCCCTGTATTTCTTAGTAGGAAGGCAGGGGTTTCACCGTGTGCTTAGGATAGTCTCGATCTCGGCCTGTGATCCAGCCCGTCCTACAGGCCTCCCAAAAGTGGATTACAGGCGAGCCACGCGCCCGGCCTAGATTAGATATCTTATAACTTCCTTCTAGCTCCATCAGGCTATGCCTCTTGTGAATATTCATATATTGAATTGAAATAAAGCCAATTTATTTTAAATTTATGATTAATTTAACTTTTCAAATGGAAATGATTGCCTCTACCAAAAATAATTCTAACTTACAATTCCTATTTCTGTTACAGGTAAGAACTACTGAGAAAACACCATCACTAACTAGAAGAATTGGTAAATATGCTTGTTAAATTAACTATCCTTTTAATTTAACTGCTAATTTATCATACTTGTTATTTATGGGGTAGAAAGATAAGCATGTTCTTCCAAGGTCACCATGATATATTTATTTGAGATGACGTTACTATAAATTTAAGAATTTAGGCGGCTGGGCGTGGTGGCTCACGCCTGTAATCCCAGCGCTTTGGGAGGCCGAGGTAGGCGAATCACAACGTCAGGAGATCGAGACCATCCTGGCTAACATGGTGAAACTCCGTCTCTACTAAAAATTTTTTTTAAAAATTAGCTGGATGTGGTAGCGCACACCTGTAGTCCCAGGTACTTGGGAGGCTGAGGCAGGAGAATCGCTTGAACCCGGGAGGTGGAGGTTGCAGTGAGCCAAGATCGTGCCACTGCACTCAAGCCTGGCAACAGAGCGAGATTCCGTCTCCAAAAACAAAAACAAAAGCAAAAAATAATTTAATAAAGTACTTATAAGTTGCAGTCAGAGGCTGGGTGCAGTGGCTGACACCTGTAATCCCAGCACTTTGGGAGGCCGAGGAGTTCAAGACCATCCTAGCCAACATGGCGAAACCCTAAAAATACAAAAATTAGCTGGGCGTGATAGTGTGCGCCTGTAGTCCCAGCTACTCGGAAGGCTGAGGCAGGATAATCACTTGAACCTGGGCGGTGGAGGTTGCAGTCAGCTAAGATCATGTCAGTGCACTCTAGCCTGGGCAACAGGGCAAGACTCCATCTCAAAAAGAAAAGAAAAAAAATCAGTCAGACGTGTCTGTATTAAAAATGTTAGTAGGCCATCAGATAGTTTTTCCAAGTTCAGGAGGAACACTGATAGGCTACCTCATTGCCATTTCTGCTAAAATCACAAGAGAAAGGGTGAAGTGTCTTTTTGTACCTAGGGTTCCTTAAGTAAGCCAGAATTATTTCACTTTTCTACTGGTGTGCCATTACCATGATAAGCCCTAACCCATCTGCTTCTTTATCCCATACTGTCATTGTACCTTCCCCAGCTTCTTCACAGAGGTGTAAGATTTGTTTTGTTTACCTCCTGTTACTTCATGGAGAAGTAGAGGTTTTAAAACTCAAAAAGTGGGCAGAGAAAGATACTATGCTAAGGAAGGAAGATAATTGTTATCCCCACTTTTCAGATGAAGAAACAGTCGGAGAGGTTAAGTGACTTGTGCACAGTCACATTACAAATCATTAGTGGAACTAGGATGGCAAGCAAGGTCTTCTGAATCCTACATCACACTGCAGATCTCATTTTCAACTTAGGCATCATATTTCAAAAGTAGTAGAAAGTTTAATTTAGAGTATGTCTAGTGATTCCCCACTTCCTAAATTGGTAGCATCATCTATTTAGTATCTTAAGAATTACAAGGGGCTGGGTGCGGTGGCTCACTCCTGTAATCCCAGCACTTTGGGAGGCTGAGGCAGGTGGATCACCTGAGGTCAGGAGTTCGAGACCAGACTGACCAACTTGGCAAAACTCCATCTCTATTAAAAATACAAAGTTAGCCGGGCTTGGTGGTGCATGCCTGTACTTGGGAGGCTGAGACAGGAGAATTGCTTGAATCCAGGAGGCGGTGGTTGCAGTTAGCCGAGATCGCACCATTGCACTCCAACCTGGGCAACAAGAGCGAAAACTCCGTCTCAAAAAAAAAGAGAATAGAATTATAATGCAAGACAGTAATGTATAGGTATTCCTAAGTATTCTTGAGAGGGAGAGCTAGTTTAATATTATTTGATATGGGTTTTGTAATGGGCATAAACAATACAACCTAAGAAATCATTTAGTCTAGCCTATATTGTTAAAGTTACTAAGAAACAAAGATACTATAGCAGTTTCTTTTTTTTTTTTTTTGAGACGTAGTCTCACTGTGTTGCCTGGACTAGAGTGCAGTGACTATTCATAGGCATGATCATAGCTCATTGCAGCCTCAAACTCCTGGGCTCAAGTCATCCTCCTGTCTCAGCCTCCTGAGTAGCTAGAACTACAGATGTGTGCCACCACATCCAGCTTCTATAACATTTCTTGATAATATTCTATGGTATTTAATCATTGTTACGATGCATATTAATCTTTTTATGACTGATGAGACTCTGGTTTAGGGTTAACGTTTTAAAATTGAAATATAATTCACATATAAATTTCATCCTATAAAGTGTACAATTTAGGGTTTTTTTAGTATATTCACAAGGTTGGGCAACCATTACTACTCTTTTTGTTATATATAAAAAATAATAAATTCAGCTGGGTGCGGTGGCTCACTCTTGTAATCCCAGCACTTTGGGAGGCCGAGGTGGGCAGATCACTTGAGGTCAGGAGTTCAAGACCAGCCTGGCCAACATGGTGAATCCCCATCTGTACTAAAAATACAAAAATTGCCAGGTGCAGTGGCTCACGCCTGTAATCCCAGCACTTTGGGAGGCCGAGGCGGGTGGATCACCTGAGGTCTGGAGTTCGAGAACAGCCTGGCCAACATGGTGAAACTCCATCTCTACTAAAAATACAAAATTAGCTGAGCATGGTGCTGCACACCTGTAATCCCAGCTACTCAGGAGTCTGAGGCAGGAGAATTGCTTGAACCTGGGAGGCAGCGGATTGCAGTGAGCTGAGACCACGCCATTGCACTCCAGCCTGGGCAAAAAGGAGCAAAACTCTGCCTCAAAAAAAAGAAAAATACAAAAATTACTGGGGCGTGGTGGCACACACCTGTAGTCCCAGCTACTCGGGAGGCTGAGACATAAAAATTGCTTGAACCTGGGAGGCGGAGGTTTCTGTGAGCTGAGATCGTGCTACTGCACTCCAGCCTGAGTGATGGACCGAGATTCTATCTCAAAAATAAGTAAATAAATAAATAAAACATAAATTCAGCTCCATGACTACTCCTGCAGAGCAGGGCTCCTCCCTACGCAGTGAGTGGCATTACTACTATTTAATTGCAGAACACTGTCATTACCCCAACAAGAAACTCCATACTCACCCATCAACAGTCATTCTCCATTGCCCACCCTACCCCTAGGCCAAGGCAAACAGTAATCTACTTTCTGTCTCTATGGTTTTGCCTATTTTGGACATTTAATATAAATGGAATAATGTAATATGTGTCTTCAAGGTGCATCCATGTTGTAGCATATATGAGTATTTCATTCTTTTTTATTGTAGAAAAAGAGTCCATTATATAAATAATACCACATTTTGTTTATCCATTTCTCAGTTGACATTTGGCTTGTTTCTACTTTTTGACTATTATGAATGATGGTTCTACGGACATTTATGTATAAAAGTTTTTGTATAGACATGTTATATACCCAATTCTCTTGGGTATATATCCAGGGATGGAATTGCTGGGTCATGTGGTTATTCTATATTTAACCTTTTGATAAACTACCAGACAGATTTCCAAAGTGACTGCACCCTTTGACTTTCCTACCAGCAGTGTATGAGGATTTCATTTTCTCTACATTCATTATCTGTCTTATTTATCACAGCCATTCTAGTGGATGTGACATGGTATCTCATTGTGGTTTTGTTTTGCATTTCCCTGATGATTAATGATATTGAGCATCTTTTCACGTGCTTATTGTCCATTTGTAAATCTTTGTAGAAATGTCTGTTCATCTCCTTTGACTTTTTTTTTTTTTGAGATGGAATCTTGCTCTGTTGCCTAGGCTGGAGTGCAGTGGTACGATCTCGGCTCACTGCAACCTCTGCCTCCTGGGTTCAAGTGATCCTTCTGCCTCAGCCTCCCTAGTAGCTGGGATTACAGGTGCTCACCACCACACCAGGCTAATTTTTGCATTTTTAGTAGGGATGGGGTTTTGCCATGTTAGCCAGGCTGGTCTTGAACTCCTGACCTCAGGTGATCTACCCACCTTGGCCTCTCAAAGTGCTGAGATTACAGGTGTGAGCCACCGTGCCTGGCCCATTTTTTATTTTCTTTTTTCTTTTTTTTTTGAGACAGGGTCTTGCTCAGTCACCCAGGCTGGAGTACAGTAGTACAGTCACGCTCACTGTGGCCTCGACCTCCCTGGCTCAAGCAATTCTGCTGCCTCAGTCTTCTGCGTAGCTGGGACTACAGGTGTGTGCCACCACACCCAGTTAATTTTTGTATTTTTTATAGAGAGAAAGTTTCGCCATTGTTGCCCTGGCTGGTCTCAAACTCCTGGAATTAAACAATCTGCCTCCCTCGGCCTTCCAAAGTGCTGGGATTACAGGTGTGATCCACTGTGCCCAGCCTTGACCATTTTTTATTTGGGTTGTCCTTCTTTTTCTACTGAACAGTCTAGGGAGATGGGTTATCTTTTTGTTATTGAGTTAAAAGAGATCATTATATATTACAGTTCTTTTTTTTGGCCTCTTTTACTTTCTAAATGAAGATTATAGTTATTTATATATATAAGTCCCTGTCAGATTTATGATTTGCAAGTATTTTCTCCCATTCCATGGGTTTCCTTTTTTTTTTCCCCCAAGATGGAGTCTTGCTCTGTTGCCCAGTCTGGAGTGCAGTGGTGCGATCTCTGTTCATTGCAACCTCCGCCTCCTGGGCTCAAGCAATTCTGCCTCAGCCTCCCGAGTAGCTGGGATTACAGGTGTGCAGCACCATGGCTGGCTAATTTTTGTTGTTGTTTTTTTAGTGGAGATGGGGTTTCACCATGTTGGCCAGGCTGGTCTCAAACTCCTGACCTCATGATCCACCCACCTCAGCCTCCCAAAGTGCTGGAATTACAGGCGTGAGCCACTGCACCTGGCCACCTTTTTCACTTTCTTGTTGGCATTCTTTGAAGCATAAACGTCTTTAATTTTTTTTTTTTTTTTTTTGAGATGGAGTTTTGCTCTTATTACCCAGGCTAGAGTGCAATGGCACGATCTTGGCTTACCGCAACCTCTGCCTCCTAGGTTCAAGCAATTCTCCTGCCTCAGCCTCCTGAGTAGCTGGAATTACAGGCGTACACCACCACACCGGGCTAATTTTGTATTTTTAGTAGAGACAGGATTTCTCCATGTTGAGGCTGATCTCGAACTCCTGACCTCAGGTGATCCACCTGCCTCGGCCTTCCAAAGTGCTGGGATTACAGGCGTGAGCTGCTGCGCCCGGCCAAACGTTTTTAATTTTTATGAAATCCAATTTATCTGTTTTTTGTGTGTGTTGCTCATGCTTTTAATGTCATATTTAAAAAACCATTGCCTAATCCAGGGTCACCAAGGTTTATACCTATGTTTTCTTCTAAGAGTTTTATGGTGTTATATCTTACATTCTGGTCTTTGATCCATTTTGAGTTAATTTTTGTATATGGTATGAGGTAGGGGTCCATGTCCTTCCTTTTTGTTTTTAGCAAGTTGAGTTTGAGATACCTGCAGGACATTGAAGTAGGAGGATAATAAAACCTGTATAAATGAGAGTAAGATGGTGCTGGTAGGGGAAGTGTCTGGAAAGACCTTTTTTTCTTGAGAGTCTGCAGCTCCTATCCTGGGCTGGAGTGCAGTGGCGCCAATCTTGGCTCACTGCAACCTCCGCCTCCCAGGTTCAAGGGATTCTCCTGCATCAGCCTCCCGAGCAGCTGGGACTACAGGCACATGCTACTGCACCCAGCTAATTTTTTTTTTTTTTTTTTTGAGGCGGGAGGTCTGCGGCTCCTGTCGCCAGGCTGGGTGCAGTGGCGGATCTCGGCTGCCTGGCTCCGCCTCCCGGGTTTATGCATTCTCCTGCCTCAGCCTCCAGTGGCTGGGATACAGGCACCGCTTTTCGCCCGGCTAGTTTTTTGGCAGTGGGGTTTCACCATATTGTAGGATGGTCTCGATCTCCTGACCTCGTGATCCGCTGTCTCGGCCTCCCAAAGTGCTGGGATTACAGGCTTGAGCCACTGCCCGGCGTAATTTTGTAATTTTTGTAGAGACAGGTTTTTGCCATGTTGGCCAGGCTGATCTTGAACTCCTGACCTCCGGGTGATCTACCTCGGCCTCCCAAGGTGCTGGGATTACAGGCGTGAGCCACTGCACCTGGCTGGAAAGACCATTTTTAAGAAGGGTCGATGAGGGATTGGAAGGGAACCACCAACATCTCATTAGATGGGCACAAGTAAAGGAGCAACAAAACAAACTGAAAATAAAAACAAGTCAAAGATAGAAGCAAGAAAGAGCAATGTATGGTCCCCTCTGGACATTTCTACCTAGAATGCATCTCTAAAAACCACTCAGACTGAATCCAATCCTGCATTTTTTTCTCCTGTATTGGTTAATAGTACCACAGTTCACAAGGTTGCCCAGTAATTTATGTGTTCCTAAGCTCTTTGCTCTCTGTAATCCTTTTACATTTAATTAATCATCAAATTTGATGGATTCCACGTTCTTAATGTTGCTTCAGACTTTCCCACTTACTCTGCTCTAGTTCAGGCCCTTCCTTGTTTTTCATCTGGACAATTGTAGTAGTCTCCTTACTGGTCTTTTTTCTGTATTATAACCTCCCAACAGAGGTTTTCTTTTTTTTTCTTTTTTTCTTTTTTTTAGACGGAGTCTTGCTCGATCGCCAGGCACAGAGTGCAGTGGCACGATCTCGGCTCACTGCAACCTCTGCCTCCCAGGTTCACGCCATTCTCCTGCTTCAGCCTTCCGAGTAGCCGGGACTACAGGCGCCCATCACTATGCTTGGCTAATTTTTTTTTGTATTTTTAGTAGAGACGGGGTTTCACTGTGTTAGGATGGTCTCGATCTCCTGACCTTGTGAACCGCCTGCCTCGGCCTCCCAAAGTGCTGGGATTACAAGTGTGAGCCACCATGCCTGGCCCAGAGTTGTGTTTTTTTTGTTTGTTTGTTTGTTTGTTTTGAGACGGAGTCTTTGGTCTGTCACCCAGGCTGGAGTGCGGTGGCGCGATCTTGGCTCACTGCAAGCTCCGCCTCCTGGGCTCACGCCATTCTCCTGCCTCAGCCTCCCGAGTAGCTGGGACTACAGGCGCCCGCTACCACGCCCAGCTAATTTTTTGTATTTTTAGTAGAGACGGGGTTTCACCGTGTTAGCCAGGATGGTCTCGATCTCCTGACCTTGTGATCCGCCCGTCTCGGCCTCCCAAAGTGCTGGGATTACAGGCGTGAGCCACCGCGCCCAGCAAGAGTTTTTTTTTTTTTTATCAAAACACACATCTTAAGTTACTTTCCGTAAAATATATTTTGTTATTTACTATATATGTTCTTTATACTCGAATCTCTATATCTCTTCCTTTCCAGCCTCCTCTATTTATTTACTTATTTATTTATTTAGATAGCGTCTCGCTCTGTCGCCAAGGCTGGAGTGCCGTGGTGCAGTCTTGGCTCACTGCAGCCTTCGCCTCCCAGGCTCACAGTATCTTCCAGTCTTAGCCTGCAGAGTAGCTGGGACCACAGGTGTGTGCTGCCACACCCAGCTGATTTTTGTATTTTTTGCAGAGACAGGGTTTTGAACTCCTAGGCTCAAGCTATCTGCCCATCTTAGCCTCCTGAAATGCTGGGACTACAGATGTGAGCCACCATGCCCAGCCTTATGTTTTATTTTTATTTTTTAATAGAGACAGGGTCACACTTTGTTGACCAGGGTGGTTTCAAACAGCAGGCCTCAAAGAATCCCCCTGTCTTGGCCTCCCCAAAGTGCTGGGATTACAGGTATGAGCCACTGCACCTGGCCTCCTCTCTTTCAAAAAAACATTTATTGAGCTATAATATACATATAGTAGCCAGGTGTGGTGGCTCACGCCTGTAATTCCAGCACTTTGGGAGGTCGAGGAGGGTAGATCACAAGGTCAGGAATTTGAGACCAGCTTGGCCAATATAGTGAAACCCTGTCTCTACTAAAAATACAGAAAAGCCGGGTGTGGTGGTACATGTCTGTAATCCCAGCTACTCGAGAGGCTGAGGCAGAATTGCTTGAACCTGGGAGGCAGAGGTTGCAGTGAACCGAGATCACACCATTACACTCTGGCCTGGGTGACAGAGCGAGACTCTGTCTCAAAAAAAAAAAAAAAAAAAAAAATTATATATATATATATGTATGTATATATAATACACACACACACAGTAAAGTGCTTAAAGTACCCTAATCATAAGTTTTCTACTTGATGAATTTTAACGTATGTATGTTAAAATATATATTAAATAAAATATGTGTTAAATATATATTAAAATGTATCTGTTAAAATATATATATTTATCTGTGTAACTATCCTCCAGATTAAGACATAGAACATTTCCACAACCCTAGAAAGCTCTTTCATGCTCCTTCCCCATCAGTACGCACCCCCAAGTTACATTCTGGCTTCTATTACCATAGATTAATTTTGTTTATTACCATAGATTAGTTTTGGAGTTCTTACAAATGGACTCATGCAGTAGGTACTCTTGTGTCATAATGATGAATTATGATTCTGGTTTGCTCGTTATATCTATGAGATTCATCCATATTGTCTGTGGCAATAGTTTTTTTTCTTGCTGTGTAGCTTATGAATATACCACACAATCTATTCACCTGATGATGGACATTTGAGTTGTTTCCAGTTTGGGGCTATTATAAATAACACTGCTATGAATATTCTTGTGCATATCTTTGGCAGAGATATACACTCATTTTTAATACCCAAGAGTGGAATTGATGAGTCAGAGGGTATAAGTGTCCTCTCTTAGCACTTCCCTACACATGCTGTGTTCCTACTTTGAGTATCATAAAAACAGGTTTCCATTGACTTTCTTGCTTTATCCAGTCCTACCCGCTCTACTACAGAAATGAAGTTTGAGAGCTAGGAAATTGACATGTTCAGGGTTATAGACTGGGATTTCCCTAATTTCCCATCATTTTCCCCAAATAATTGCTAGTGACTCAGTAACAACATCCACTCTTTAAGTACCTTAGGTTAATTGTTAAAGAGTACAGCTAGATTCAAAAAAGTTCAGATTTTTGAAGCACTTAACCTTTTTCTTGCCTGTTTTACCTTGCATCGTTTCAAACACTACAAAATACATACTCATTGTATTTACAATTAATTGTAAGATTCTGAAAGTGATTTTTCAGTGCCTGAATACTTCAAAAAATCTTCCCAAAGCAGCTTTGCTTTGCTGGTTTGTTTTTGTTCTTTTGCTTGCTGCTGAATTTTTTCATTTTAACTATATTTTGCTATTGAGTTGTGATAATGAAAGTAATTGTTTAAATTCTATGTTCTTTTTCCTCACCAATTTTTATTTCAGATGATACCATCTTCCAAAATCCTATGGTACAAGAAGCTATACGAATGGGGTTCAGTTTCAAGGACATTAAGAAAATAATGGAGGAAAAAATTCAGATATCTGGAAGCAACTATAAATCACTTGAGGTTCTGGTTGCAGATCTAGTGAATGCTCAGAAAGACAGTACACAAGATGAGTCAAGTCAGACTTCATTACAGAAAGGTATGCATTGCTGTTTTTAAAAAGCAAGAAAGGGCCAGATGTGGTGGCTCACACCTGTAATCCGAGCACTTTGGGAGGCTGGGGATATGGACATTTTTTAAACATAACCTTAATGCTGTGTGTTAGTCTGCTCAAGCTGCTATAATAAAATTCCATTGACTAGGTGTCTTAAACAACAGACTTATTTCTGACAGTTTCGGAGGCTCCAAAATCAAGGTGCTGGCCGATTTCGTTATTGATGAGGGCCCTCTTCCTGCCTTGCAGATGGCTGCCTTCTCACTGTGTCCTCACATGGCATGGGTTGGGGGTGGATGGGACAAGATGGAGCAAGTACTCTGGTCTCTTTTCCTCTACTTTTAGGGACACTAATCCCATCATGGGGGTCTCATCTTCATGACCTCATCCAAACCTAATTAGTTCCCAAAGGCCTCATTTCCAAATATCATTACATTAATCATGGAAAAAAGATTAAAAATATGAATTCTACCAGCCTGGGCAACATAATGAAACTGTCTCTACAAAAAATACAAAAATTAGCCGGGCATGGTGGTGTGTGCTAGTAGTCCCAGCTACCTGGGAAGCTGAGCGGGGAAGATCACCTGAGCCAGGGAGATCAAGGCTGCAGTGAGCCATGATCATGCCACTGCACTTCAGCCTGGGCAGCTGAGCGAGATCTTGTCTCAAAATATATATATATCTCCTTTAAGGATGATGGACACTATAGTGCTTGCCAACAACATCGAAGGTTAAAGAAGAGGTTTCAAACTGAGTACACTTTTGGGTACTATACCTGTAATAGTTCTCTAAGCTCTTGACTATCCTCCCTCCAAAAAGATGAGAATTCTCCTACTGCTAAAAAACTTAAACGTTTACTTATTTTTGACACATTTAAAATCCTTGTGATCTTTAAGATATTTCAAGTGCTTTTGAAACATTATTCAGATAATTACTTAAGTTATGAAACAGTATGAACATTAATGATATTTAAAATTATATTCATTGATGTAAGAATCAATGGAAAGCTTCTAGTTTTTCCCTTATAGATGCATTTATTTAAAACTTACACAGGCTCCACTTATCTTGGTGGTCGTAAAATAAACCCTTTACTTGGTCATCTTTCTTTCTTTTTTTTATTTTTTTTAAGACGGAGTCTCACTCTGTCGCCCAGGCTGGAGTGCAGTGGCACGATCTCAGCTCACTGCAACCTCTGCCTCCCCGGCTCAAGCAATTCTCCTGCCTCACCCTTCCGAGTAGCTGGAATTACAGGCATGTGCCACCACGCCCGGCTAATTTTTTGTATCTTTAGTAGAGGCGGGATTTCGCCCAGTTGGCCAGACTAGAATTTTTCTACTATAACAGAAATACAAGCAATTGTGTCATTTTTTTCCTGCATCTTAAACACGCGCTTAATTAAGTTTGGCCATAAGTTATTAGCTTTCAAACCTTAATGTGTCTGCAGCAGAAAGATTTAGCAGGTTGTAATAGGAAGAGATCAAGGGACTGTGCATTAGGGAGAGTGTCTTTTCTCTATCTAACAGGAGTCAGTGGGCGCTCATATTATCACTGAGACTACAAACTAGGATGGTGTGGGAAGGAGAGCCTAAGGGTTGGAATTCATTTGAACTCTCCTCAGTCTCACTAAATTGAGAGGCAAGTAATTGATACAGGCTCTCTACTCATGCTGGGACCGCTGCCTGTTTGTCTTCCCAAAAGCTGATGAGGAAAGACTGGCACTAAGAATCTTTTAATTTTATATAAAATAAGGATGGGGCTAACTGAAGTGAAGCAGGTGAAGGTTATTAGAGAAGATATAACATTGTCACTTACTGAGAAATCCTAGATTTAGTGCTGTCTTTTTTTCCCAATGGCTGTGTAACAGAGAATGCCCTAGTAAAATATCTTGTAAAAATAGTACCAAATCAGTATCTTTTTTCTTTCTTTGAAAAAATTATGTAGTGTAAAATAAAGCCGTTTATTTAGTGTACATACTAAAGTACTTATTTTAATCTTTATATATATTACTGTGTATAATATAAAAATCAAATAACCCATATTCATTTATCTGTCTTTCCACATGAATCTTCTCTAATAGTAAAATGAATAACATCAGTTTATTCTAAAAGAGGCTTTAAATAATTACAAATATTAGCAAATAACATCAAAAGTTATCTAGCCTTTATTGCTCATGTGCCAGTAACCTTCTGACCTAGAAGAGGGCTTTGTGGGGAGGAGAAGGGGAAAGGCGCTGTAGGGAAGTATGTAGAATCCAGTAGTTACCTTTAAGCCAAGAGGGAAGTAATTGCCAGTGGTAAACTATTGGCCTGAGGGGAAAAGATCTATGCCCAGAATATCACCGTCTCAAGTTAGTGGCTTTATACAAGGATGAAATAATATAGAAAAAAAAATGAGATGATAGGGTATCACAAACAATCAGAACCAAAGGAACCTTAAAGATTATTTTACAACTTTTTTTTTTTTTGAGATGGAGTTTCACTCTTGTTGCCCAGGCTGGAATGCAGTGGTGCAGTCTCAGCTCACTGCAACCTCCACCTCCCGGGTTCAACCAATTCTCCTGCCTCAGCCTCCCGAGTAGCTGGGATTACAGGCATGTGCCACCACGGCCTGCTAATTTTGTATTTTTAGTAGAGATGGGGTTTATCCATGTTGGTGGACTAGTCTCCAACTTCCAACCTCAGGTGATCCTCCCGCCTCGGCCTCCTAAAGTGCTGGGATTACAGGCATGAACCACCGCACCCAGCCCATTTTATAACTTTTATGAACTTAGTGGGGAACCTGAAGTACAGATGGACTATTGCCTAGGATCATGCCAATAGCTGGGAATGGAACTCAGATTTCCTGACTTCTGGTCCAGTGTTTTGGGGTTCGTTTCAGTTTTGTTTTTTTTTTTTTTAGATTTTTAAAAATTGTGGCCGGGCGCGGTGGCTCAAGCCTGTAATCCCAGCACTTTGGGAGGCCGAGGCGGGTGGATCACGAGGTCAGGAGATCGAGACCATCCAGGCTAACATGGTGAAACCCCGTCTCTACTAAAAATACAAAAAACTAGCCGGGCGTGGTGGCGGGCGCCTGTAGTCCCAGCTACTCGGAGGCTGAGGCAGGAGAATGGCGTGAACCTGGGAGGCGGAGCTTGCAGTGAGCCGAGATCGCGCCACTGCACTCCAGCCTGGGTGACACAGCGCGAGACTCCGTCTCAAAAAAAAATAAAAATAAAAAAAATAAAAATTGTGATAAAATACACATACAATTTACTATCTTAACCATTTTTAGGGTATGGTTCCGTAGTGTTAAGTACATTTACATTGTTGCACAGTCAACCTCTAGAATTCTTCATCTTGCAAAACCAAAACTCTGCATCCATTAAACAGCCAGGCGTGGTGGTGCACGCCTGTAGTTCCAGCTGCTTGGGAGGCTGAGGCAAGAGGATTGCTTGAGACCAGAAGTTCAAGGCTGCAATGAGCTGTGATTGCACCATTGCTCTCCAGCCTAGGATACAGAGCAAGACCCCATCTTTAAATAAAAATAAAAATAAAAATAAATAATAATAATAATAAAAACATGTTCATTAAACAACTCCCCATTCCCTCTCTTCCCAACCCTGGCAACTACCATTCTACTTTTTGTCTCTATAAATTTCACTACTCTAGGTGTCAGTATTGTTGGGTTTTTTTGTTTGTTTTTAACTCGTTGTAGCATTGCATCTAAAAGTAATGTGGAAATTACTTGTCCTCCTTTTGATTTTTTGGGCATGAAATATACACTTCATTCTGACTTTTTTTGGTGTCAATGCTTTCTTATAATATAAATCAGCTTATAGTGCCATTTCTTTACTTATATTTTTTCCTCTGCCTTGAGTACCTTTTCTCTGTCTGTATACCTAGTCCCATTCCCCACTCTATCCCCAACTCTCTGAATCTACTTTGTGAACTCATGTTTCAAGGTTCAGCTCAGAAGTCACTTCTTTCAAGTTTTCTCCCGCACCCACAGCAGAGTTAGGAGCTCCTTCTTATCTACTCCTGGTGCTGGTAGAGTTTTGTTTTGTTTTGTTTTGTTTTGTTTTGTTTTTCTTGAAATAGGGTCTTGCTCTGTCGCCCAGGCTGGAGTGCAGTGGCATGATCTTGGCTCACTGCAACCTCCATCTCTCAGCTTCAAGCGATTCTCCTGCCTCAGGCTCCGGAGTAGCTGGGATTACAGGCATGTACCACCACACCCAGCTAATTTGTGTGTGCATTTTTAGTAGAGACGGGGTTTCACCATGTTGGCCAGGCTGGTCTTGAACTCCTGACCTCAAATGATCTGCCCACCTCAGCCTCCCAAAGTGCTAGGATTACAGGTGTGAGCCACCACACCTGGCTAAGCTTTTTGCTTTTTACACTATTTTGAAACTGGTTTCTGCCCTGCCCATTAGAACAGGCTTCTTGAGGGTTAAGTGCTTTATCTTCTTATCTCTGATGCATTCCATGGTTGAGCCTATAGTTTTTATTATGCCCAAGAGGGTACTTTTTAAGAAGAAAGAGATTAAACAATCCTTTCCTTTACCCCCTAGCCAGAGAAACCTTTCTGAAACATGGATGTGATCATATCTGTCTCTAGTTTAAAATCCTTCACTGGCTCCCAGGGCCCTTGGGATCAAGTCCAAACTCCTTTACGTGGCTTGCCTAATCTTTCATGATCAGGCACCCTTTTGTAGCCTCATCTCATGCTATTTTCTCAAATTCTGTGCCCAAGCTTTGCCTGTGCACTTGTAGGCCATGTTCTCTCTCCTTGGAGCTTGCTTATGCCATTTCCTTTGCCTAAAACACTTTTCTCCCATTGCCCTTATCCCCCAAAGCCTCCCTCTCCTAGTATACTCCTAATTCATTCTTTAGTATCCAGTTTTAGATATAATTTCCTCCAGGAGGCCTTTGTTTATGCATGCATGCGCACACATGCACACACACCCTTCCTGTGCTCTTCATAACACATTGTAATTACCTTTGTCATCATACCATTTATACTTTCCTGTTTACTTGTCTGTGAATGACTGGGGGCTTGAGGTTTATGTATTTGTTAATTGTATCCCTAGTAGAACCTAGTTAAGTGTCCAGTAAGTATTTCTTGAATAAACTATTGTTTTCCAAACATGTTTTCAGTATAGTGTTCAACAGGATATTAAAAGGATGCCATGAAAAAGGAACCCCATAGTTAAACAGGGGAATGTGTTGTACATTTCTAAGAGGGAATATAGACTATACTGTCCTATATTGTACTGTACTGCCCTGTCATGGATGACAGTGGTTCTCAAATGCCGGTGTGCCCAACCCCAGAAATTTTAGGTTCTGTGAATGGAGCCCAGAAATCTGTTGTTTGAAAATGCCCCAGGTTATTCTCATGTGAGGCCGTATTTGGAAACTGCTGGTACATAATGATTATAAAGATGCTAAAATAAACAAATAGTTGTGGTTATAAAGATAAGTTAAAATATGTAATGCATTTGGAATAGTGCCTAGCACATACTATTTATGCAATATTACTGTTAACTACTGCTGCTGTTGTCATTATTGTTATATGTGACCATGAAACACATTTTTTTTGTGGCATATGTATTCACATTTCACAAAACTATTTTGGGAAAGGCTGAATTAAGCAAGTACTTCAGTGCCACCTATATGCTGATGACATCCAGATCTCTATCTCTAGCCCTGACTTCTCCTGACCTCAAGATTTGACTCTTCAGTTACCTACTGGGTATTTTTATATGGGTGTCCTGAAAACACCTAAAAAATATCTGAAGATCCCAAACCTGTACCTCCTTTTATATTTCTTATTGGCATCACCATATCCTTGTCAGCCAAGCTAGCAATCTTGAAATCAACTTTAGTTTGTCTTTCTTCTTCAGCCCTCATATCCAGTCAGTCACCCAGTCCTACTTGTCCCACTTCAGAGGTGTCCCTCAAATCCATCCCTCTATTTCTGGAATCAGTTGTGACCTTTCCATATGCTGCTCCTTTTACCTAACCCTTGTTTTTCTGCCTGGCAAATTACTGCCCATGCTTAAATGTCACTCCTCCGCTTCCCTCCTCCCCCGATCCAGCCACTGCCAACCTGTGGAGCCTTCTCCAACTAGCCTGAGCAGAAGAACTTGTTTTCTCATCTTGTTCTAGAGCACTTTGTACATAACTTTATTAGAGCACTTATCACTTTGTACTTTGTGCTTAACCTCCATAGCCTCATCTTACATCCTCTCCCACTAGCATGTGAGCTATTTAAGAGCAGATGCCATGTGTGAGTCATCCTCATATCTCCTGGCACTTGTTGGGTGCTTGGCACGTAGTAGGGGTTCAATAATATTTTCAATGAATGTAAACAACTAAGAAAGTCTAAAACTAGCATAATTCTTTTCTCTTTTTGCAGAGATTAGTACTGAAGAGCAGCTAAGGCGCCTGCAAGAGGAGAAGCTTTGCAAAATCTGTATGGATAGAAATATTGCTATCGTTTTTGTTCCTTGTGGACATCTAGTCACTTGTAAACAATGTGCTGAAGCAGTTGACAAGTGTCCCATGTGCTACACAGTCATTACTTTCAAGCAAAAAATTTTTATGTCTTAATCTAACTCTGTAGTAGAGATGTTATGTTCTTCTTATTACCCTGATTGAATGTGTGATGTGAACTGACTTTTAAGTAATCAGGATTGAATTCCATTAGCATTTGCTACCAAGTAGAAAAAAAATGTACATGGCAGTGTTTTAGTTGGCAATATAATCTTTGAATTTCTGGATTTTTCAGGGTATTAGCTGTATTATTTATCCAACTTTTTTTACTGTTATCTAATTGAAACCCTAGACTAAGAAGCATCATATTATAACTGAACACAATGTGTATTCATTGTATACTGACTTAATTTCTAAGTGTAAGTGAATTAATCATCTGGATTTTTTATTCTTTTCAGATAGGCTTAACAAATGGAGCTTTCTGTATATAAATGTGGAGATTAGAGTTAATCTCCCCAATCACATAATTTGTTTTGTGTGAAAAAGGAATAATTGTTCCATGCTGGTGGAAAGATAGAGATTATTTTTAGAGGTTGGTTGTTGTGTTTTAGGATTCTGTCCATTTTCTTTTAAAATTATAAACACGTACTTGTGCGAATAATTTTTTAAAAGTGATTTGCCATTTTTGAAAGGGTATTTAATGATAGAATACTATCAAGCCAAGATGTACTGACATGGAAAGATGTGAAAGATATATTAAGTGTAAAATGCAAGTGGCAAAACACTATGTATAGTCTGAGGCCATCAAAGTATGTATGTTTCTTATATGTATAGAACAAAAGATTTGGAAAGATAGACACCAAACTGTTAAATGTGGTTTCTCTTTGGGGGGGTTGGGGAAGGGGCCTCAGAGGGGTTTTATAGGGGCCTTTCACTTTCTATTTTTTTCATTTTGTTCTGTTTGAATTTTTTATAAGTATGTATTACTTTTGTAATCAGAATTTTTAGAAAGTATTTTACTGATTTAAAGGCTTAGGCATGTTCAAACGCCTGCAAAAGTACTTATCACTCAGCTTTAGTTTTTCTAATCCAAGAAGGCAGGGCAGTTAACCTTTTTGGTGCCAATGTGAAATGTAAATGGTTTTATGTTTTTCCTGCTTTGTGGATGAAAAATATTTCTGAGTGGTAGGTTTTTGACAGGTAGACCATGTCTTCTTATCTTGTTTCAAAATAAGTATTTCTGATTTTGTAAAATGAAATATAAAATATGTCTCAGATCTTCCAATTAATTAGTAAGGATTCATCCTTAATCCTTGCTAGTTTAAGCCTGCCTAAGTCACTTTACTAAAAGATCTTTGTTAACTCAGTATTTTAAACATCTGTCAGCTTATGTAGGTAAAAGTAGAAGTATGTTTGTACACTGCTTGTAGTTATAGTGACAGCTTTCCATGTTGAGATTCTCATATCATCTTGTATCTTAAAGTTTCATGTGAGTTTTTACCGTTAGGATGATTAAGATGTATATAGGATGAAATGTTAAATCCTCTGCCTACATTTGTGTTCTTGACTAGTAATAGTAGTAGATACTTCTGAAATCAATGTTCTCTCAACATCCTTAAAACCTCTTGGAAATTATAAAAATATTGGCAAGAAAAGAATAGTTGTTTAAATATTTTTTGAAAAGCACTTGAATAAGAATCAATAGGACATAAACTAGAAGTTTAAAAATGCTTCATAGGACGTCCAGGGTTTACATTATAAGATTCTCACAACAAACCTATTGTAGAGGTGAGTAAGGCATGTTACTACATAGAGAAAAGTTTGAGAGTAAAACTGTAAAAAATTATATTTTTGTTGTACTTTCTAAGAGAAAGAGTACTGTTATGTTCTCCTAACTTGTAAATTTATTTTATTTATTTAATTTTCTTTTTGAGATGGAGTCTTGCTTGTCACCCAGGCTGGAGTGCAGTGGCATGATCTCTGCTCACTGCAACCTCCCCCTCCTGGGTTCAAGCGATTCTCCTGCCTCAGCTTCCTGAGTAGCTGGGATTACAGGCGAGTGCCACCATACCCGACTAATTTTTGTATTTTTAGTAGAGACAGGGTTTCACCATGTTGGCCAGGCTGGTCTCAAACTCCTGACCTCAAGAGATCCGCCCACCTTGCCCTCCCAAAGTGCTGGGATTACAGGCTTGAGCCACCACACCCAGCCAAAGCATTGCAAATTTAAATGAGAGTTTTAAAAATTAAATAATGACTGCCCTGTTCCTGTTTTAGTATGTAAATCCTCAGTTCTTCACCTTTGCACTGTCTGCCACTTAGTCTGGTTATATAGTCATTAACATGAATTTGATCTGTATAGTCTAGACTATAAGTTTAAATTTAAAGTGTTCTACAAGGGGAGAAAAGTGTTAAAATTTTTTAAATATGTTTTCCAGGACACTTTAGCTCCAAGTCAGGTAGGTAGTTCAGTCTAGTTGTTAGCCAAGGACTCAAGGACTGAATTGTTTTAACATAAGGCCTTTCCTGTTCTGGGAGCCACACTTCATTAAAATTCTTCTTCTAAAGCTTGTATGTTTACAGTTAAGCAAGACTTTTTTTCTTCCTCTCCATGAGTTGTGAAATTTAATGCACAACGCTGATGTGGCTAACAAGTTTATTTTAAGAATTGTTTAGAAATGCTGTTGCTTCAGGTTCTTAAAATCACTCAGCACTCCAACTTCTAATCAAATTTTTGGAGACTTACCAGCATTTGTCTGTGTTTGAACTATAAAAAGCACAGGATCTTTTCCATCTAATTCTGCAAAAATTGATCATTTGCAAAGTGAAAACTATAGCCGTATCCAAATCTTTTCCCCCTCCCAAGAGTTCTCCGTGTCTACATGTAGACATTCCATTTCTGTGTAAAGTTCACTCTAGGATTTCAAGTCACCACTTATTTTACATATTAGTCATGCAAAGATTCAAGTTGTTTTGTAATAAGTACTTATCTTTATTTGTAATAATTTAGTCTGCTGATCAAAAGCATTGTCTTAATTTTTGAGAAATGCTTTTAGCATTTACAAACTAAATTCCAGTTAATTAATTAATGGCTTTATATTGCCTTTCCTGCTACATTTGATTTTTTCCCCTATCCCTTTGATTATGTAGGGTAGAGTGAGTGTAGTAAGTGTATATAATGTGATTTGGCCCTGTGTATTATGATATTTTGTTATTTTTGTTGTTATGTTATTTACATTTCAGTAGTTGTTTCTTCCGTTTCCATTTTAGTGGATAAAATTTGTATTTTGAACTATGAATGGAGACTGTCACCCCAGCATTAGTTTCACATGATATACCCTTTAAACCCGAATCATTGTTTTATTTCCTGATTACGCAGGTGTTGAATGGGGAAAGGGTCTAAGGAGGTGGGAGAAATGGGATAGTATATCGTTGAGATATACTATGGGATGTATATCGTTGCCATTAGAGAAATAAGAAAATGGGAAGCAGTATTTGACATAGTTCTTTTTAGACAAATCTACTTGTTAAAAAAAGGGTAGCAGTTTATTCATCTGTGAAAGGAGAATAATACCTATCTTACCAGGTTGCAGGAGCTCAAGGAGACCATGTATGTAAAGTTCCTGCTGTAAATATGAACTCCCATCCTAACACCCTTTTACCTCTCTGTGGGTTTGTCTTGACCTGGAAATTTGGGCTAAAACTTAGAAAAAAATTTGTACATGGTAACTCTTTCAGTGATGTTTACTCGTATTTTTTGGTGTTTCTCATAGTTAAGATATAAATCGGCCGGGCGCGGTGGCTCACTCCTGTAATCCCAGCACTTTGGGAGGCCAAGGCGGGCGGATCACCTGAGGTCGGGAGATTGAGACCAGCCTGACCAACATGGAGAAACCCCGTCTCTACTAAAAATACAGAATGAGCTGCGCGTGGTGGCTCATGCCCTTAATCCCAACTACTGGGGAGGCTGAGGCAGGAGAATCACTTGAACCCAGGAGGCGGAGGTTGTGGTGAGCCAGGATCGCGCCATTGCACTCCAGCCTGGGCAACAAGAGTGAATCTCCATCTCAAAAAAAAAAAAAAAAAAGATATAAATCACAATAAATAAATAGGTCAGTACAAATGTTAGCTAGGCGTGGTGGCACATGCCTATAGTCTCAGCTACTCTGGAGGCAGAGGCAGGAGGATCACTTGAGCCCATGAGTTTGAGGCAGGAGTGAGTTATGATTGTGCCACTGTACTCCAGTCTGGGTGACAGAGTGAGACCCCATCTCTAAATAAATAGATCAAACCCCTAAAAATACTTAAATTCTTCTTAAAAAATTGAAAAGATTGTTCTTCTCAAATTTAGTTGAACTTTCTAAGAGAAACAATTGGCTTTTTCCCACTTTAATAATCATTTTCAGTTTGACTCATACAGTTAACACAATGTGAATTTCTTCCTCAGCATAACAGAATTATAGAATGACAGAGCTGGAAGTGACCTTAGAGAGTACCCAATTCTTCTCTTTCATTTTACAGGTGAGGCAACGGAGGCTGAAAGGCGATGTAATTTGTGCAAAGATTATAGCTAATTAGTAGCAGAGCCCTGACTGGGACATAGTTTGAAGATTAAAAACTTCACCAAGCTACCTTTCTTGGAGGGTCCAAATGTTTATTTTTTCAACTATTCTTTCCACTATACCATAACTTTCACTACATATTAAGTGACACTTTATAACTAGTATAATAGGACAATCATCAATGCATATATAGCCAGCCCTTCATATCTGCGGATTTTGCATCCATGGATTCAACCAAGGAGGAATTGAAAATACTGAGGGAAAAAATAAATAAATACAAAAATACAAAATAATACAAAGAAAAAGCCAAAATTGTTATACTGTTGTTAAGCAGCAGTATAACAACTATTTACATAGCATTAAGTTTGGTGTAAAAATGCAAAAAAATGCAATTATTTTTAAACCAACCTAATATATTGTATTAGATATTAAAGTCATATAGAGATGACTTAAAGTATATGATGGCCAGCCTGGGCAAACGGCAAAACCCTGTCTCTACAAAAAATACAAAGAGTAGCTGGACATGGTGGTGTGTGCCTGTAGTCC
The DNA here is from genome assembly GCF_008728515.1 of Papio anubis. Taxonomy (NCBI): domain Eukaryota; kingdom Metazoa; phylum Chordata; class Mammalia; order Primates; family Cercopithecidae; genus Papio; species Papio anubis. Next base: position 30,309,684 of record NC_044996.1, read on the forward strand.
TGGCTACTCCGGAGGCTGAGGTGGGAGTCGCTTGAGTCTGGGAGGCAGAGGCTGCATTGAGCTATGATCATGGCACTGCACTCCAGCCTGGGTGACAGTGCGAGATCTTGTCTCAGAATAAATAAAGTATGTGATGAAGATGTGCATACGTTATATGCAAATAATTTTTTTTTTATTATTTATTTAAACAGTCTCACTCTGTTGCCCAGGGTGGAGTGCAATGGGGCTCACCGCAACCTCTGCCTCCCAAGCAGCTGGGACTATAGGCGTGCTCCATGGTGCCCAGCTAATTTTTTTTGTATTCTTAGTAGAGACAGGGTTTCACCTTCTCGGCCAGGCTAGTCTTGAACTTCTGACCTCAAGTGATCTGCCTCCCAAAGTGCTGGGATTACAGGCATGAGCCCGGCTTTTTTTTTTTTTGGAGACAAGAGTCTCCCTCACCCAGGCTGGAGTGCAGTGGCGCCATCTCGGCTCACTGCAGCCTCCGCTTTCTGGGTTCAAGCAATTCTCAGGCCTCAGCCACCCGAATAGCTGGAATTACAGGCGCCTGGCACCACACCCGGCTAATTTTTATATTTTTCAGTAGAGACTGGTTTCATGGTGTTGGCCAGGCTGGTCTCGAACTCCTGATCTCAGGTGATCTGCCTGCCTCGGCCTCACAAAGTGCTGGGATTATATGGAACCATCGCTACCGCCTTGTGTGATTTTTTTTTTTTTTTTTTTTGAGATCGAGGCTCGCTTGTCGCCCAGGCTGGAGTGCAGTGGTCTCGACCTCAGCTCTCGCTACTCTCTGCAAGCCCGGCCCCGGTTCACTCTTCATTTCCTGCCTCAGCCTCCGAAAGTAGCTGGGACTACAGGCTCACCACCTCGCTAGTTTTTGTATTTTAGTGAGACGTAAGCCACCATGTTAGCTCATGTTGGGATGGTCTCGATCTCCTGACCTCGCGGATCCCGCCCGTCTCGGCCTCCCAAAGTGCTAGGATTACAGGCTTGAGCCACCGCGCCCGGCCGTGTGATTTTATCTAAGGAACTTAAGCATCCTCAGGTCCTAGGGGATCGTGAAACCAAAACCCCATGGATAGCAAGGGACAATTGTATTTTCAAATTAGACAAATGACGCCGGGCACGGTGGCTCACGCCTGTAATTCCAGCACTTTTGGATGCTGAGGCATGCGGATCACCTGAGGTCAGGAGTTGGAGACCAGCCTGGCCAACATGCTGAAACCCTGTCTACAAAAATACAAAAATAGCTGGGCGTGGTGCGCATGCCTGTAGTCCCAGTTGCTTGAGCGACTGAGGCAGGAGAATCGCTTGAACCTGGGAGGCGGAGGCTGCAGTGAGCCAAGATGGTGCCACCGCACTCCAGCCTGGGTGAGTGAGACTCAGTCTTAAAAACAAAACAGACATTAGACAAATGCTACATTAATGTTTGGGTGATCAGATTCTACTTTGAAGTCTGAAGTTAGCAGATATGCCTATAGATTTTTGGAGTTTACCACTTTCTTATTCTGTATCATTAATGGGATTTTTTTTTTGTTTTGCTTTTTGTTTTTTATCTTTAAGACGGAGTCTTGCTCTGTCGCCCAGGCTGGAGTGCAGTGGCGCGATCTCTGCTCACTGCAAGCTCCGCCTCCCGGGATCACTCACGCCATTCTCCTTTCTCAGCCTCCGAAGTAGCTGGGACTACAGGCGCCCGCCATCACGCCCGGCTAATTTTTTTTGTATTTTTAGTAGAGACAGGGTTTCACCATGTTAGCCAGGATGGTCTTGATCTCCTGACTTCGTGATCCGCAAGCCTCGGCCTCCCAAAGTGCTGGGATTACAGGCGTGAGCCACTGCGCCTGGCCATCATTAATTTAATATTTTAAATTACTATATATTTTACCATTTTTCTGGATTTAGTAAGAAATTTGCATTTTTGGTTTGATGTAACAAGGGTTTTAATGTAATTTATGTTAAATTTTGCATTTTTTCATTACTGTTACACTTTAACCTGACTGAATGACTGATTTAATTGTATTAGTATTGTGAATAATCATGTGAAATGTTTTGAGACAGAGTACTATATTTGTGAATATAATTTTATGGCTTTTTTCACTTAGAACCTTTCTGTGTGGAAAACTAAGAAAATTGCTTTCTGCTGTATAATCTGGCATTCATTGTAGATTAAAGCTTATTTTTCTGTGAATAAAACTTATTCAATAAAATACTATTCTTTAAAGTTATATCTTACTGCCTTGTATTTGTTTCACTTTCTTAGAAAAGATAAAATCACCCTCTTAAAAATACTGCAATGTAACCTCCTAAATATATCTTATGCCATTGTATGTAGGTGTAAGGTACACATTAGGTCATGCCATGTTTTTAAAGAAAAGACATCAGTTTTCACATTAATGTATGGAATTCTACAAGTGCATGAAATGTCGATTTTTTAAATGTATAGTATATGAACAATAGTAACACCCCTCTCTCCAAAAAGATATGCTTGGTTGTCTTAGGAGATAGTATAGTCACTATAACAAAACTTGAACAGGCAAACAGCAATGAGCCTAAAAAACCACTGCCCCTTTGAGGCAGGCAGCAAGGAAGGATACTTGTGAGTTTGTAGAAGCAACTGCCAGTGAGTTTTAGGAGCTGCGAGCAATCTGGTGGGATAAAGAATGAGGGAATAAAGAATCCTTTGGCAAAAAGATTTTTTTTTTTTTTTTGAGATGGAGTCTCACTCTGTTTCGCAGGCTGGAGTGCAGTGGCGCGATCTCTGCTCACTGCAACCTCCACCTCCAGGCTCAAGCAATTGCTTCAGCCTCTCGAGTAGCTGGGATTGATTACAGGCACCCACCACCATGCCAACTAATTTTTATTTTATTTAATTTATTTATTTATTTATTTATTTATTTTTTGAGACGAGTTCGCTGTGTCACCCAGGCTGGAGGCAGTGGCTGCATCTCGCTCACTGCAAGCTCCGCCCCAGGTTCAGGCCATTCTCCTGCCTCAGCCTCCGAGTAGCTGGGACTACAGGCGCTCACCACGCCTCGCTAGTTTTTTTTGTATTTTTAGTAGAGACGGGTTTCACCATGTTAGCCAGGATGGTCTCATCTCTGACCTCGGATCTCACCGGCCTCCCAAAGTGCTGGGATTACAGGCTTGAGCCACCGCGCCCGGCCTTAATTTATTTATTTTTTAGATACGTAGTCTTGCTTTGTCGCCCAGGCTGGAGTGTAAGGGCATGATCTCAGCTCACTGCAACCTCCGCCTCCCGGGTTCAAGCGATTCTCCTGCTTCAGCATCCCGAGTAGCTAAGATTACAGGCCCACACAACTATGCCCGGCTATTTTTGTATTTTTAGTAGAGACGGGGTATCACCATGTTGACCAGGCTGGTCTTGAACTCCCAACCTCAGGTAGTCCACCTGCCTCGGCCTCCCAAAGTGTTGGGATTACAGATGTGAGCCACTGTGCCCAGCCTAATTTTTGTATTTTTAGTAGAGATGGAGTTTTACCATGTTGACCAGGCTGGTTTCGAACTCCTGACCTCAAATGATCCACCCGCCTTGGCCTCCCAAACTGCTGGGATTACAGGTGTGAACCACCACGTCCAGCCAGAAAGAAATTTAGAAGTGTGTATTTCAAGTGGCTATTCCCCTGCCTCTTCCTGCCCACAATGGAGATTCCTGAATTACAAGTTGTATTTCAGGCCCAGTCTATGTAGGGACTGATTATCTAATCTTTGACAGTGTTATCACTGCACTGTCATTTGAGATAAACCTTAATAACCATGTCTTAAACATAGTCCAAATTTTTTCTTACGTGTCAACTAAACTTTAATATTGAAGATGTGAATTTTCAAAGCTTTCTATTACAGAAAATTGTAAACTTACACAAAAGTAGAAAGCATGACTCCACGATATTCATCAGTTATCCTCAACAATTTGACATTTTATCAGTCCTGTTTCATCTAGCACTCCTTCCACTTGCTCACCCCAATACTCCAAAGTAAATCCTAGACATAATATCATTTCTCCTGTAATTACCTCGTTATATATTTCTTTTTTTTTTGATGTTTTATAGAGATTGGGTTTCACCATGTTGCCCAGGCTGGTCTTGAACTCCTAGGTTCAAGCAATCTGCCCGCCTCAGCCTCCCAAAGTGCTGGGATTACGGACATGAGGCTTCCTTCCTTCCTTCCTTCCTTCCTTCCTTCCTTCCTTCCTTCCTTCCTTCCTTCCTTCCTTCCTCCCTCCCTCCCTCCCTCCCTCCCTCCCTCTCTCTCTCTCTCTCTCTCTCTCTTTCTTTCTTTCTTTCTTTCTTTCTTTTCTTTCTCTCTCTCTCTTTCTTTCTTTCTGTCTCTTTTTTCTTTCTCCTTTCTTTCTCCCTTCTTCCCTTCCTCCCTTCCTTTTCTTCTTTCTTTCTTTTTGCTCTCGTTGCCCAGGCTGGAGTGCAATGGCACCATCTCAGCTTACTGCAACCTCCACCTCCCGGGTTCAAGCAATTCTCCTGCCTCAGCCTCCCAAGTAGCTGAGATTACAAGCACCTGCCACCACACCTGGCTAATTTTTGTATTTTTAGTAGAGATGGGGTTTCTCCATGTTGGTCAGGCTGGTCTCGAACTCCTGACCTCAGGTGATCCACCCACCTCAGCGTCCCAAAATGCTGGGATTAAAGGCTTGAGCCACTGCACCCAGCCGCCTTGTTAATGTATTTCTAATGGATAAGAAAAAATTTGCATAAATGTGTGAATTTTTAACTCACCACTATTATTGCTGAATTTTAATATACATTTAAACAATAATTAAAATCAACTTTATGTCCCATTTTTGCTTATTTGAAAATTAAGGGAAATAAAACGCCTATAACTGATATTATCATTTCAAAAATACTTTTAAACCACGTTTTCACTATTTCATGTGATAGTTTGCTTATACATTGTAGAACAAATATGGTACTTATTAAAAGTTAGTAGACTAACTGCATGGTATATGTATACCTAGTGGTTCTCAAAAGTGCATCACCTGGGAATTTGTTAGAAATTCAAATTCCTGGACCCCAACTCAAACCTAGAATCAGAAACTGAGGGTGCAACCCAGCAATCTTTTAATAAGCCCTCTAGGTGGATAGATGCCAGCTAAAGTTTGAAAAACACTGGAATATCATATGGGGTCTGAAACCTATAAATCAAATTGATGTAGATCTCCGCAAATGATTATCATCCTCACCTTTCTTACTTTTCGCTATAACTAACTCATTGCTGGCCCAGTGTTGTATTTTCTCATGTTACAAAATATAAAGGCATAAAATACAACATCTTGTGAGTGCCTTCTCATTCTACTTTTCAAAAAAAAACTCTTGCATACACTTTGAACTTTGTAATGGGAATTTTTCCGCAACCCTTTCCCTGCTGAGTTCAACATAGCCCCACATTGCTCATTGCCATTACACTATCTTCCACTTAAGTATTTGAAGGCTCACTCATTAGTGCTAGCCCAACAGCAACAAGTTGAGATTGTACAGAACAGACCTGCATTTCTACAGAGAGCCAAAGCTTCAGTGCAACGTGAGCCTTGAATTTGGAATGCTAGAATTTCAGAGTTGGAAGGAGTCAGCCTCTCTAATTTATAATAATTAGTAGTTCTGAATTCTTTTTTAGTTCTGAAATTTTAAAAATAATTGTGCCACAGAAGAACCAAAGAAAACTGGCCAGACATGGTGGCTCATGCCCTCCTCGGCCTCCCAAAGTGCTGGGATTACAGGCGTGAGCCAACACGCCTGGCCTGGGCCTATACTTGTTAATTGTAGGCTTATGACTAAATATTGGAAGAATACTGGGTAAAAGTAAATAAGGGTCCCTGGAGTGTTGGTGCACCTGTATTCCCAGCTACTCAGAAAGCTGAAGCAGGAAGATTGCTTGAGCCTGGGAGGTCAAGGCTACAGTACACTATTACTGGCCCTATGAATAGTCAGTGTACTCCAGCCTGGGCAATGTACTAAGACCCTATCTCTAAAAAAGAAAACAGAAACAAAGAATAAGAACCCAAGAGAAATCAAAACTGTTATTTTCTTCTTGTAATTTCCCAGAATTTACATTTGCGAAGAAAGAATAGGACATAATAAATTGAGATATTTAAACAGTGATCTTGCTTCAAAATTTAATTTTTCTTACAATAGACCTTACTGTTCCAAAAACGTATTTTACATACAAAATTATTAATGTCTATTTGTTATGTGAACTTTTGAGAGTCAGTTTTCTTTGTGTGTGTGTTGTTTATTTTTAATTTTTTCAGATAAGTGACTTGGAAATGTTTCTTTAGCTTTTTCCCGTTACTAGGTACTCAGGATTTCTTTTTAAATTCCATTAGCTTATATAAGGGGCTTTGCATTTTTGGCTAAGGCATAAAAAATGTATTTTCTTGTTAAATACTGGAATTTTGTTTGGCAGAGATTAGGCTCTCCTTCTGCCAGATTACTGACAATTATGTTGAGGAAGAAAGGCGAACACATGAGTATGTTCATGAACACCTAACTGGTGTTTCAGGGAAACTAGGATTAAAAACAAAAGACTCCAGATCTCCTCCCATAAAATTAATCTTCTCAAGTTGAGAAAAACTTGCTAAAAATCATTTTATTTTTCATTAAACAAACATTATACATGGATTTCTTAGTAGAAATTTAACAAAGGTCTGTGTTAATCATTAAGTAAAGAGAATGATCTAACAAATCTGGAAAAACCTGTTTTTCTTTCAACTACCTTTTTTTGGTTGTTATTTGATTACTAAAAAGAATGTACTCTGTGCTGTACCGTTCTTGGTTTTCTGTTATAAATTTTTAGATACATTATATTTTTATGTGATCCATAATAACTAAGTGAAAAAGACCAGACAAGGTGGTGCACGCCTGTAATCCCAGCACTTTGGGAGGCTGAAGTGGGTGGATCGCTTTATTCCAGGAGTTCGAGACCAGTCTGAGCAACATGGCAAAACCCTGTCTCTACAAAAAATAGAAAAATTAGCCAGGTGTGGTTGCATGCGCCTGTGGTCCCAGCTATTCAGGAGACTGAGTTGGGAGGATCACTTGAGCCCGAGAGGTCGAGGCTGCAGTGAGCCGTGATTGTGCCACTGCACTCCAGCTTGAGTGACAGAGCAAGAGCCTGTCTCAAAAAAAAAAAAAAAAAAGAAAGAAAAAAAAAATTAAGTGAAGATACCTATATTAAGTGTAAATTGTAAGTCAATATTTGACTAGTTATATGAAGTGAAACATAAAAATATCAATACATGAGGGTAATAATTTCTGTTCACCTACCTCAGAGGATTGTCGTAAGGATCATATGAGAAAATGTACATGAAAGAGATTCAAAAATTACAAACCCTCTATATAAGCCTGAGGAATCATTCCTCTAATTAGAGTTTATTGGACTAATTATGTGTTAGTTTCACACGAAATGAAACAGTCGTGAAACAGTATGATTAATCAGGGATGTAGCATGATGAAATTCATTTATACAGCTTCTTAGCCATTTCCATGACTTTCAAAACCCCTTATATACATTATCTCTTTGCCTTCTACTCTCTATGGTTACTCCTTATGTTTAAATCAATATATAGGTAATGGCACTGAGATAATTGGAGAAATCATTGTTGTGTACCATTGTGGAAAGTGTGTTTTTAAGTCCTGCCATTCAAGGGGCCCTCAGATTTACTTGGATGGTCAAGTCAGTTCTGTTTTCTAACATGAAAATAAGAATACATGAAACGGATAAATTTAGGGATGTTAATTTGTATTCTCAAAAGATCTCTTGATACATAGTAGTGATGTCAATTTACATAAATCATTTTCTTTTTCTTTTTTTTTTCTTTGAGACAAAGTCTCGCTCTGTCGCCCAGGCTGGAGTGCAGTAGCACTATCTCGTCGCACTGCAAGCTCTGCCTCCCGGGTTCATGCCATTCTTCTGCCTCAGCCTCCCGAGTAGCTGGGACTACAGGCACCTGCCACCACTCCCGGCTAATTTTTTGTACTTTTTAGGTAGAGACAGGGTTTCACCATGTTAGCCAGGATGATCTCAATCTTCTGACCTCTGGATCTGCCCGCCTCGGCCTCCCAAAGTGCTGGTATTACAGGCGTGAGACACTGCACCCAGCCTGAAACTATAATTTTCAAAGCACTTTACCTGCTTTGTTTTGTAACATCTCTCTAAAGTGGGCAGTTTATTATAATTCTGCAGTTAATGAAATGGCCACTGAAAGGTTAGGTGACTTGCCCAGGGTCATACAGATAGGTAGAAGCAAAGCCATAAAAAGAACTCTGACTTCTGGTCTGGTACTCTTGCACTATGCCATTGTGTTCCTTATTCATTATATTCCTAGCATCTCTGTAATTTACAGCTGAGAAACCCCAGACATAGAGGTTATGTGACTCACCTAAATCATATGGTGAATCACCAGTCAAGCTGTTCTTATAGGCAACAAAGCTGTTTCTAGCTAATTTTTGGCATCATTTAGCTACATTGGCTGCCTCACTGTCTGATGTATATACATGTAAATCTAAGCTCCTTTTTGGATGGCAAGACCTGGCTGGCCATATGACAGCAAACCACAAAACCAAATCTACTCAACCTGAATTGAAAAATTAAAGTAATTCTTTAAAAAAGAAGAAAGTTTAACTACATTTCTGATCTCAGGAATTTGGAAATGGGAAAGATAACTTTTCACTACACAGCCAAGTAAAACCTTGGAAGTCAGGAAGCATGTCTCCCTAGTCGCTATGTTATCGTGACTAGCACACTATCTAGTCCATTAGGAGGTACTGAGTTAATTTTTGCTCAGTACATAAATGTATGAATGATGGAATGAATGAACAAATGAATAAATAAAGGGAGTGGGAAAACCTCCCCATCCAAAAACTGTGCATTGACAAGTACAATACAATTTGGATCAATACTGATGCTTTTACAAATTTTTCTTTTTTTTTTTTTCTTTGAGATGGAGTTTTGCTCTTGTTGCCCAGGCTGGAGTGCAATGGCGTGTTCTTGGCTCACCACAACCTCTGTCTCCTGGGTTCAAGTGATACTCCTGCCTCAGCCTTCCTGGCTAATTTTTGTATTTTTAGTAGAGACCGCGTTTCTCCATGTTGGTCAGACTGGTCTTGAACTCTTGACCTCAGGTTATCTACCTGCCTGAGCCTCCCAAAGTGCTAGGATTACAGGCGTGAGCCACCATGCCTGACCTCTTTTCTTTTCTTTTGAGACAGAGTCTTGCTCTGTTGCCCAGGCTGGAGTGCAGTGGTACAATTCCAGCTCACTGCAACCTCTGTCTCCCAGGCTCAAGGGAAACTCCCACTTCAGCCTCCCGAGTAGCTGGGACTACAGGTGTGCCACCATGCCTGTCTAATTTTTGTATTTCTTTCTTTTTTTTTTTTTTGAGACAAGAGTCTCGCTCTGTCCCCAGGCTAGAATGCAGTGGCTGCTCTCGGCTCACTGCAACCTCCGCCGCCCGGGTTCAAGCGATTCTCCTGCCTCAGCCTCCCGAGTAGCTGGGACTACAGGCAAGCGCCACCACGCCCAGCTAATTTTTGTATTTTTAGTAGAGACGGGGTTTCACCATGTTGGCCAGGATGGTCTCGATCTCTTGACCTTGTGATCCACCCGCCTCGGTCTCCCAAAGTGCTGGGATTACAGGTGTGAGCCACCGCGCCTGGCCCTTTTTTTTCTTTTTTGAGATGGAGTTTAACTCTGTCGCCCAGGCTGGAGTGCAGCGGGCGATCTTGACTCACTGCAATCTCCGCCTCCCGGGTTCAAGCGATTCTCCTGCCTCAGCCTCCTGCGTAGCTGAGATTACACGTGCCCGACACCGCGCCAGGCTAGTTTTTCTGTTTGTTTGTTTGTTTGTTGTTGTTGTTGTTGTTTTGAGACGAAGTTTCGCTCTTGTTGCCCAGGCTGGAACGCAATGACGCAATCTCGGCTCACTGCAACCGCCGCCTCCCGCCTCCCGGGTTCAAGTAATTCTCCTGCCTCAGCCTCCTAAGTAGCTGGGATTATAGGCACCCGCCTCCATGCCCGGCTAATTTTTGTATATTTAATAGAGACGGGGTTTCACCATGTTGGCCAGGTGAAGTAATCTCCAGCGATCCGCCTACCTCGGCCTCCCAAAGTGCTGGGATTACAGGCGTGAGCCACTGTGCCTTGCCTCATTGTTTTTTTGCACAAACATTAAACATCTACTTTTTGCCAGCAAGCTCTGAGCTGGATGAGTACGTTCTATCATAGAGTGCTGAAGGAAAATAGGAGCTGTATTTAATTCAGATGGTTTAGGGGAGGGTTTAGGGAAGGTTTTCTGGAGGCAGGGGAACATTTAAGTGGTCAAGGAGGGGAGAGTTCTGTCTGAGAGAAAGGAAGAAGTGCAGAGTTCAGAATCATGAAAGTCTGGCGGGTCTAAAGAACTAAAACTGGAGGTTTTGAATGAGAGGTCCAAAGTATTTATTGAGAATGCTTAAGGGCTCTTTATGTACACTAGGTCTCCTTAGGTACATATGTAGGATAAATTTGGGCCTCTCCCCTCTCCACCAGATAAGAGAAATTCAAGCTCATATGCTGGATTTTGAATTTCTGAGCAGGATACCATAGAAGTAAGTTATTTTCTAAGGCAGGTTTTGTGAGCTATGTTGGGAGATAAGGAAAAGAATATGCATTTACCAGGCAACCATCCCCTGTTCTAAGCCTTTGCAGGGGCTGGGTAAATTATACAGGTCTCACATAGGTTCCTTTTTATTTGAAATATATATTTATTTTTCATTTTATTTTATTTATTTATTTATTTGAGATGGAGTTTTGCTCTTGTCGCCCAGGCTGGAGCGCAGTGGGTGATCTCAGCTCGCTGCAACCTCTGCCTCCCAGGTTCAAGCGATTCTCCTGCCTCAGCCTCCCAAGTAGCTGGGATTACAGGTGCGCGCTACCACGCCCAGCTAATTTTTGTATTTTTAGTAAAGACAGGGTTTCTCCATGTTGGTCAGGCTGGTCTCGAATTCCTGACCTCTGGTGATCCACCTGCCTTGGCCTCCCAAAGTGCTGGAATTACAAGCATGAGCCACCACGCCCAGCCTGAAATACATATTTAAATTCAGCTACCTTGATTAATGTGTTTAATAGAACCCATTTCACTTCACTGTTACCCTCACCACCATCTCTCAATCGTATTAAATCAAACTAACACTGTGTGTTAAGTGTTTGATGTGTACCCAAAAATTCTAGGAGGTAGGATATAAGAAAATAAGACTCAAACTCAGCCCTCCTGGGGTTTATAGTCTTGTTGGCAGAAAGAGACATACATAATTCACAAGGTATTTCCTGATTCCAAATACAATACAGGGGCCATTGATAACTGTTATGTTGTTTAACTCACAAAAAAAATCAAAAGAACAAAAGAGTGTAAGTACATTGTAATACAGCGCTAGATTGTGTGTAATAGACTATCATTACAACAGGAACACAGAAGGACAAAGGAGGTGTGGCCCAATAATTGGAGTAGGTTTCATGAAAGGAGTGTCACAAAAGCTAAAAGATCTGAGGTTGACCAGGTGCAGTGGCTCACGTCTATAATCCCAGCACTTTGGGAGGCCGAGACAGGTGGATCACGGAGGTCTGGAGTTCAAGACCAGCCTGACCAACATGGTGAAACCCCATCTCTACTAGAAATACAAAAATTAGCTGGGCATGTTGGTGTGTGCCTGTAGTCCCAGCTACTCGGGAGGCTGAGACAGGAGAATTGCTTGAGCCCAGGAGGTGGAGGTTGCAGTGGGCAACCAGTGCACTCCGGTCTGGGTGACAGAGTGAGACTCTGTCTCACAAAAAAAAAAAAAAAAAAAAAAAAAATCTGAGGTTGTTCCAGATCCTAAAGCTGTATGATCCTATATGATACATTTGTCATTTTGTTTTGTTTTGTTTTCTGTGCAAGGTTAATGATGGAGGACAAAAGGACCCACTTGGTCTGTTATGTTATAAACTTATATGGTGTGCTGGCATATGTCTTGCATATTTTAATATGTTTCCATGTACATTTTATTGAATAATAACTCTTCAAACAGATTACAGCTTAAAATGAATCTAGCCTCCCTTGCTTCCAAACAAACAAACAAAAATTAGAAGCCAAAATGTACTCAAAGCACTGCTCAAGCAGTCTGTCTTCATTTGGAAATCATCAATTAACTCAAATGACAAATCAATCTGGAATAGGAGCAACTCCACAGATGATTCATGGTGACTGAAGGCGCCTGGTAACCTTTCTGTCTCCATTTCTTCATCTGTCTGTAGGGAAAAATGGTCTTGCAGAGGTGTTACAAAAAACAATTAAAGTTGGTAATGTGCTTTGAGAGCCATGGATGAACCACGCTTTCAAAGTGCATAATTACATACTGCAGCGAGTCTCTCATACTTGCATCCTCTACTCAACTCTTTAATAGGTATTTGAAATGACACAACTCAGGTAGGTTTTCCTTGTTCTCAAGTTACTACTACATTATTTAGCCAATGATGCCAGCTGTCTTTAAAATCGAATGCAACCCACAGTAGTAGTAAGGACCATTAATCATTTGGGCTTTAGGATACTTAAAGTCTTTCTTCTTGGGGAGTATAGTTTTCCAGATCATTCTCTACCTTCATTTTTCAATTTTTCCACTTCAGTTGGCTCACTCATCTCCTCTCTGACAACAATCCGTGAAGATTGTAAAAGATCAGCTCAATGGCTTCACTGAAACCTAACAGGAGGCCCCTCTTTGCTTTGATGAATACTTGGTAATTTCTTGTTTGCTGTTCTTATTCCTCTTCTTTCCCTCCACCCGCTCCATATTTTAATTGGCCTGTTGGAAACACACAGCAGGTGAAATTCTTTAGATGTCTTCACAGCAGGAGAAGGAAAAAGATGTTGAAATCGGAATGTTGAATAGTTAAGTTGGGAAGGAGAAGGGCTGGGATTGGCCAAGCAGAAAACAAGAAGGGAGAAACCAGCAAGATGTAGTGACAACATCCCAGTCATTCTGGGTAGTAAGGGGAAACCTAGAAAAACAAAGCCAGTTGAGAACACATGAAAAAAGAGCTATTGACCCCTAACCTGGGCAACCTTCCCACACACTCCTTTTGCCATTCTGCCATATGAGAGAAGGAAAGGAGAGAGTGTAGTATCCCTCTGCATTACAGGAAAACAGTGTCAAGCTTATATCTTCTAATGAACTTGGATGAACTTGGATCCTACTTAGTGGCAACTTTATGTTCAAAGGAAAGCACATTTTCTCAGATAGCCCCAAAGAATCTAAATATTTGGTTCCAAGATGGAATATGAAATGGAATATGAGACTATGAGTATAAATTAAGCATTTTTCTTTTTGTTTTTTTTTGTGGGGGGAGGGGGAGGCGGGAGGGACAAGGTCTTCCTCGGTCACCCAGGCTGGAGTACAGTGGCATGATCACAGCTCACAGCAGCCTCAACCTCCTGGGCTCAAGCCATCCTCCCACTTCACCCTCCCGAGTAGCTAGGACCACAGGCTGTGCCACCACACCCAGCTAATTTAAAATTTTTTTTTTTGTAGAGATGGGGTCTCCCTATGTTGTCCAGACTGGTCTTGAACTTCTGGACTTAATTGGATCTTTCTGCCTCAGCCTGTCAAAGTACAGGGATTACAGGCATGAGCCACCATGCCCAGCCCCATTTTCATATGTTAGGTTTGAATTCTGTCCTTTATCATTGTGTGACAATTTTGATATATGAATTTCGGCAAAAACCTTTTCTTTCCTCCAGCCCAAAGTTCTGCCTGAACTATATAGGGTGTGGGGAGGCTGTTTTCCTTCATAGAAACTACTACTTGAAGAAGTGCCCATTGCTAAAGGGATTCAGCCACCATTACTAAAGTAGAAATTTACTAGAGTAAAATACCCAGAAAGTAAGTCAATTTTACTCTGCTAGAAGGAAATATTTTCCTTTAAACGGAGTAAGAAAACACAAGAGGGTTTTTACCCTTCTTGAAATACTGTAGCACTGCATATGTTTCTCACTCTGAGTGCAGAAAACTTTTGAAAAGTGCCTATTTATATAGCATTTTTTGAAATGGCAAAATTTAAGAAGTGGAGGGCAGAGTAAGTGGTTGCCATGGATTGGGGAAGGGAGGGTGGCGGAAGATGGATGTGGTTATAAAAGGGCAACAGGAAGAATCTGTGATGCTGGAATTGTTCAGTATCCTGACTGTGGTGGTGGGTACATGAATCTACACAGGTGATAAAATGGTATATAAGCTGGGTGGAGTGTTGCCCACCTGAAGTCCCAGCTACTTGGGAGGGTGAGGTGGGAGGATTGATTGAGTCAAGGAGTTCAAGGCTAATGAGTCAGACGAAAGATTGGGTGGAAGGAATTGAAGAAAGTATTATTATTATTATTATTATTATTTGAGACAGAGTCTCACTCTGTCACCCGGGCTGGAGTGCACTGGCATGATCTCAGCTCATTGCAACATCTACCTCCTGGGTTGAAGCAATTCTTATGCCTCAGTCTCCCAAGGAGCTGAGATTACAGGCGTGTGCCACCATACCCGGCTAATTTTTGTGTATTTTTTTCTTTTGAGACAGAATTTCACTCTTGTTGTCCAGGCTGGAGTGCTATGGCTTGGCTCAGTGCAACCTCTGCCTCCTGAGTTCAAGCAATTCTTCTGCCTCAGCTTCCCAAGTAGGTGGGATTACAAGTGTGCGCCACCATGCCCCGCTAATGTTGTATTTTTAGTAGAGACAGGGTTTCACTATGTTAGTCAGGCTGGTCTTGAACTCCTGATCTCAAGTGATGCACCCGCTTCGGCCTCCCAAAGTGCTGAGATTATAGGCATGAGCCACCTCGCCCAGCTAATTGTTGTATTTTTGGTAGAGATGGGATTTCTCCATGTTGGTCAGGCTGGTCTCGAACTCCTGGCCTCAAGTGCTCTACCCACCTTGGACTCCCAAAGTGATAGGATGACAGGCGTGGGCCACCATACCTTGCCTGTATTGTCTTTTTTTTTTTTTTTTGAGATGGAGTCTCATCACCCAGGCTGTAGTGCAGTGGCACAATATTGGCTCCCTGCAACCTCCGCCTCTCAGGTTCAAGCAATTCTCCTGCCTCAGCCTCCAGAGTAGCTGGGATTACAGGCGCCTGCCACCATGTCTTGCTAATTTTTACATATTTAGTAGAGACGGGGTTTCACCATTTTGGCCAGGCTGGTCTTGAACTCCTGACCTCATGATCCACCCGCCTTGGCCTCCCAAAGTGCTGGGATTACAGGCCTGAGCCACTGCGCCCGGCCTGTTTTGTCTTAATCAGATGAAATTTTCTCTTTCCTCTCTGGGGCTAAGTGTGCTGTATTGTAGTTTCCTACTGCCTGTCCATCTCTTCAGATGGACTATAAACTTCTAGAAGGCAAGAACTGTGGCTTATTTTTCTGAATCCCAAGTACCTGCCATATGCTAGGAACTCAATAAATGTTTGCTTCTTTAATAAATGAATGGTAAAGGCCGGGTGCAGTGGCTCACGCCAGTAATCCCTGCACTTTGGGAGGCCGAGGCGGGCGGATCATGAGGTCAGGAGATCGAGACCATCCTGGCTAACACGGTGAAACCCCATCTCTACTAAAAATGCAAAAAATCAGCCGGGCGTGGTGGCAGGCGCCTATAGTCCCAGCTACTCAGGAGGTTGAGGCAGGAGAATGGCGTAAACCTGGGAGACGGAGCTTGCAGTGAGCCGAGATTGCGTCACTGCACTCCAGCCTGGGTGACAGAGTAAGACCCTGTGTCCAAAAAAAAAAAAAAAAAAAAAAAAAAGAAGAAGAAGAAGAAGAAGAAGAAATGAACGGTAAAGCAAACCCCAAAAATGAAAGCAAACATTAACCTACCGACTGAGCAGGCAGCTACATTCTGAAAGTGCTTCTTAGTAATCTCTACATAGGCTGGGCGCAGTGACTCACACCTGTAATCCCAATACTTTTGGAGGCGGGCAGATCACCTGGGGTCAGGAGTTTGAGACTCCTGTAATCACGCCTGTAATCCTAGCACTTTGGGAGTCCAAGGTGGGTGGATCATGAGATCAGGAGTTCGAGACCAGCCTGAGCAACATGGAAAAATCCTGTCACTACTAAAAATACAAAATTAGCTGGGCGTGGTGGCACATGCCTGTAATCCCAGCTACTCGGGAGGCTGAGGCAGGAGAATCGCTTGAACCCAGGAGGCAGAGGTTGCAGTGAGCCAAGATCGCGCCATTGCACTCCAGCCTGGGCAACGAGAGCAAAACTCAGTCTAAAAAAAAGTAATCTACATAATCGCATTGAAGAAAACCAGATAATGACCTGATAACGATCATTTCTTTTTTTTTTTTTTTTTTTTTTTTGAGGGGGACTCGCGCTCTGTCGCCCAGGCTGGAGTGCAGTGGCGCGATCTCGGCTCACTGCAAGCTCCACCTCCCGGGTTCACGCCATTCTCCCGCCTCAGCCTCCGAGTAGCTGGGACTACAGGCGCCCGCCACCACGCCCGGCTAGTTTTTTGTATTTTTAGTAGAGACGGGGTTTCACCGTGTTAGCCAGGATGGTCTCGATCTCCTGACCTCGTGATCCACCCGCCTCGGCCTCCCAAAGTGCTGGGATTACAGGCTTGAGCCACCGCGCCCGGCCACGATCATTTCTTTGAGGAAGTTTGGGAGTAAACTGTTCACAAATGAAAGGAACAATACAGGAGAAACACAACTCTTATATGATATTCTAAGATGCGGTATAGCCAAAGCTCATCATTAAATTGCTACTGGTTCCAACACATTTCTCTTCCAAACTGAGACCCAGTTTACTCTTTCATCCCACTACTCTGATGTGCACCTTCAATTTTTTTTTCTTTAACCGCACAATACCACTTGCCATTCCTGAGATAAACTATAAACTTTTCCTCCTCTGCGTCTTTGCTTCACTTTGCCCAGAAAGCTTCTTCCTCCATTACCTTCCTGGAGAATTCCTACTAATCTTTCCATTGCCAGCTTGTCTTACTTGCTTATTGCTACATAACAAAATCCCCCAAAACTGAGTGGCTTAAAACAACGTGCTTTATTATTTCCTAAGATTTTTGTGGGTTGGCTGGACAGTTCTGCTGGTCTTGCCTGGGTTCACTCATGTGGCTGCAGTCAGCTGGTGGGTCATCTGGGGGCTTGGCTCAGCTGGGACACTGTCATAGCTGGTCTTCTCTCTTTGCACGGCTTCTTTCCAGCAGCATAGCCTGCACTTCTTTATATGGCAACTGGGTTCCAAGGGCAAAAGCAGAAGCTGCTAGTTCTCATAAGGCCTGCCTGGGCTCAGAGATCCCAAGATGTTGCATTTGATTGGTCAAAGCAAGTTACATGATCAGCCAAGATTCAAGGGGAGGAGAAAGAGACTCTACCACTTGATGGAAGGAGCAGTACAGTCACATTGCAAAGGGGCATAGATACAGAGAAGAATAATTCATTGGGAGCCATTTGCACAATCATACAGCTGAAATGTCACCTCTTAATTCATCATTTGTGATATGTATATATATATGTGTGTGTGTGTATGTATATATGTGTATATACACATACTTATCACATTTTCTCATTACTTGTTCCTATGTTTCCTCTGATGATATTCTGGCATGCTCCTGACACATAACTACCTGAAGGAGTCAAGAGTTTAAAAAAAATAGGTGCAGCCCAGACGTGATGGTTCGTGTCTGTAATCCTAACACTTTGGGAGGCCAAAGCAGGAGGATGGCTTGTGTCCAGGAGTTCAAGAGCAGCTTGGGCAACATAGCAAGACCCCCATCTCTACAAAAAAAATTTTGTTTAAGGTACACAGTCTGAAAGAACAGCTTTGGGCAATCTTATATGCAAAAAGCTGTACTGGGGAGATGAAGCTGGAAATACAGTTTGGGGTCATATCATCAAAAACCTTGAATGCCATGCCAAGGGATTTAGATTTAATTTTGCCAGCACTTAAAACTGAAGTCAAGAACATAATCTCGCTAGGTGCAGTGGCTCACACCTGTGATCCCAGCACTTTGCTAGGCCGAGGCGAACGGATTGCCCCATCTCTACAAAAAAAAATAAAAAATAAAAAATATTACCCCGGCATAGTGGCATGCACCTGTACCCCCAGCCACTTGGGAGGCTGAGGTGGGAGGATCCCTTGAGCCCAGGAGGCAGAGGTTGTAGTGAGTGTAAAGATCGTGCCACTGCACTCCAGCCTGGGCGACAGAAAGAGACTCCGTATCCAAAAAAAAAAAAACCCATAATCTCTTTCCAAACTACTACTTCCTCTTCCTCCTCCTCCTGTTCCTCTTCCTCTTCTTCTTTTTTCCTGTTTAGGTGAATGTCAGAAACATGGACTCACAGCCCCACCCCCTTCATTCATCCAAATGACTTCCAAGTTCTTTTTTTTTTTTTTTTTGGATACGGAGTAGATGGCGTTTGGCCCGGTTGTCCAGGGTGGAGTGCAGTGGCCGGATCTCGGTCCCTTGTTGGTTTTGCTTCCCGGGTTCACGCCATTCTCCTGCCTCAGCCCCCCAAGTAGCTGGGACTACAGGCGCCCACCACCTCGCCCGGCTAGTTTTCTGTATTTTTTTGGTAGAGACGGGGTTTCACTGTGTTAGCCAGGATGGTCTCGATCTCCTGACCTCGTGATCCGCCTGTCTCGACCTCCCAAAGTGCTGGGATTACAGGCTTGAGCCACCGCGCCCGGCCGACTTCCAAGTTCTTATCACAGTTCCTAACTATCTCTTGACTCATTATCCCATCTACACTGCCACAGCCTTATTTCAGGGCCTTGTCATTTCTTCTCTGACCTATTACCACAGCCTCTTTTTTTTTTTTTTTTTTAGACAGAGTTTTGCTCTTGTTGCCCAGGCTGGAGAGCAAGGCTGGAGTGCAATGGCACAATCTCGGCTCACCGCAACCTCTGCCTCCTGGGTTCAAATGATTCTCCTCCATCCTGGCTAACACGGTGAAACCCCGTCTCTATTAAGAAATACAAAAAACTAGCCGGGCGAGGTGGCGGGCGCCTGTAGTCCCAGCTACTCGGGAGGCTGAGGCCGGAGAATGGCGTGAACCCGGGAGGCAGAGCTTGCAGTGAGCTGAGATCCGGCCACTGCACTCCAGCCTGGGCGACAGGGCGAGACTCCGTCTCAAAAAAAAACAAAACAAATGATTCTCCTGCCTCAGCCTCCCGAGTGGCTGGGATTACAGGCATGTGCCACCACGCCCAGCTAATTTTGTATTTTTAGTAGAGACAGGGTTTCTCCACGTTGGTCTGGCTGGTCTCAAACTCCCAACCTCAGCTGATCCGCCCGCCTCAGCCTCCTAAAGTGCTGGGATTACAGGTGTGAGCCACTGTACCCGGCCCATAGCCTCTTAATTGGTTTTCCTGATATCAGTCTTGCTCACTTGTCCATGCTCCATACTTCTACCAAAAGCATCTGCTGCTAGTTCCCTCATTATAAGCTTTTGTGGATTCCCATCACTCTCAAGATAAAGTTCAAAGTCTTTAGCACTCATTGCAAGAGCCCTCCACAATTTGGCCCCTGCCTAATCTCCCTCCACTGTTCTTTGCCCCTTCTCCTTTAGATTTCAGCAGTGCTATAAACTTCTTGTAGTTCCTCAGTTCATGCCTTCTTTACGTCTTGGTGCATTTGCCCATGCTAGACTCTCTCTCGAATACTGAATACTCTCTCATCCCTTTTCTACCTGGGTAAACTCCCAGTTTTCTTTCAGTCTCAATCTCAGACCAGGCACATTGGCTCATACCTGCAATGCCAGCACTTTGGGAGGCTGAGGCAGGAGGATTGCTTGAGCCAGGAGTTCAAGACCAGCCTAGGCAATATAATGAGACCCCCATCTCTACAAAAAATACATTATAGAAAAATTAGGCTGGGTGCGGTGGCTCACGCCTGTAATCCCAGCACTTTGGGAGGCCGAGGCAGGTGGATCACGAGGTCACGAGATCAAGACCATCCTGGCGAACACGGTGAAACCCCGTCTCTACTGAAAATACAAAAAAATTAGCCGGGCGTGGTAGCGGGCGCCTGTAGTCCCAGCTACTTGGGAGGCTGAGGCAGGAGAATGGCGTTAACCTGGGAGGCAGTGGAGTTTGCAGTGAGCGGAGATCACGCCACTGCACTCCAGTCTGGGCGACAGAGCGAGACTCCATCTCAAAAAAAAAAAAAAAAAAAGAGAAAATATACAATAGTGGAATGAAGAAGGCACTAGATAACAGCAAGACTTCCCTCACCTTCTCCTCAATAAGGTAAAAAATGAAAAGAAACTTACATTGTACTACGACTAGAGAGGGACACAAAGAAAGTTTGAAAAACATATAAGCTTGACCAGAATTAATATATTAATAATATGTGAAATACAATACAATAATACACTGACAGGAAGCTTGGTGATATGGTTTGGCTCTGTGTCCTCACCCAAATCTTACCTTGAATTGTCATAATCCCATGTGTCAAGGGTGGGAACAGGTGGATATAATCGAATCATGGGGTGCAGTTCCCCCGTGCTGGTCTGATAATAGTGAGTTATCACATCTGATGGGTTTGTTTTTTTGTTTTGTTTTGTTTTGTTTTTGAGATGGAGTCTTGCTCTGTTGCCAGACTGGAGTGCAGTGGTGTGATCTCAGCTCACTGCGACCTCCGCCTCCCGGGTTCAAGTGATACTCCTGCCTCAGCCTCCTGAGTAGCTGGGACTACAGACATGTGCCACCATGCCTAGCTAATTTTTGTATTTTTAGTAGAGATGGCATTTCACCGTGTTGGCCAGGATGGTCTTGATCTCTTGACCTCGTGATCTGCCTGCCTCGGCTTCCCAAAGTGCTGGGATTACAGGTGTGAGGCACCGCCCCCGGCCAATTTGATGGTTTTAAAAGCATCTGGCATTTCCGCTTCTGGCACTTCTCTCTCCTGCTGCCATGAGAAAAAGAACATGTTTGCTTCCCCTCTGCCATGATTGCAAGTTTCCTGAGGCCTCCCCAGGCATGCAGAACTGTGAGTCAATTAAACCTCTTTCCTTTATAAACTACCCAATCTTGGGTATTTCTTCATAGCAGGGTGAAAATGAACTAATACAGTAAATTGGTATGGGGAATGAGTGGGGGCATTGTTATAAGATACTTGAGAATGTGGAAGTGACTTTGAAACTGTGTAATGGGCGGAGGTTGGAACAGCTTGGAGGACTCAGAAAAAGACAGGAAGATGTGGGAAAGTTTGGAACTTCCTAGAGACCTGTTGAATGGCTTTGACGAAAATGATGATAGTGATATGGACAATGAAGTCCAGGCTGAGGTGGTCTCAGATGGAGATGAGAAAATTGTTGGGAACTGGAGTAAAGGTCACTCTTGCTATGCTTTAACAAAGAGGCTGGTGGTCTTTTGACCCTGCCCTAGAGAACTTTGAACTTGAGAGAGATGATTTAGGGTATGTGGTGGAAGAACTTTCTTTATTTTTTTGAGACGGAGTTTCACTCTTGTTGCTCAGGCTGGAGTGCAATGGCATGATCTCGGCTCACTGCAACCTCTGCCTCCTGGGTTCAAGCGATTCTCCTGTCTCAGCCTCCTGAGTAGTTGGGATTACAGGTGCCTGCCACCACATTCAGCTAATTTTTGTTTGTTTGTTTGTTTTTTGAGATGGAGTTTTGCTCTTGTTGCCCAGGCTGGAGTGCAATGGCGTTCACTGCAACCTCCTCCTCCCGGGTTCAAATGATTCTCCTGCCTCAGGCTCCCGAGTAGCTGGGATTACAGGTATGTGCCACCATGCCCAGCTAATTTTGTATTTTTAGTAGAGACAGGGTTTCTCCACGTTGGTCTGGCTGGTCTCAAACTCCTGAAATCAGGTGATCTGCCCGCCTCGGCCTCTCAAAGTGCTGGGATTACAGGTGTGAGCCACTGTCCCCGGCCTTCTGGTGGAAGAACTTTCTAATCAGCAAAGCATTCAAGAGGTGACAGAGCATAAAAGTTAGGAAAATTTGCAGCCTGATGATACAGTAGAAAAGAAAAACCCATTTTCTGGGGAGAAATTCAAGCTGGCTGCAGAAATTTGCATAAGTAACAGGGAGCCAAATGTGAATCACCAGGGCACGTTAGAGACCTTCAAGACAACCCCTCCCATCACAGGCCTGGAGGCCTAGGAGAGAAAAATGATTTCCTGGGGCAGGTCCAGGCCCCCACTGCTGTAAGCAGCCTTGGGACTTGGTGCCCTGTGTCCCAGCCACTCCAGCCATGGCTAAAATGGGTACAGCTCCGGCCATTGCTTCAGAGGGTGCAGATCCCAAGCGTTGGCAGCTTCCATGTGGTGTTGAGCTTGTGGGTGCACAGAAGCAAAAAATTGAAGTTGGGGGACCTCTGTCTACATTTCAGAGAATGTATGGAAATGCCTGGATGTTTATGCAGCATTTTGCTGCAGGAGTGGACTTCATGCAGAACCTCTGCTAGGGCAGTGTGGAAGGGAAATATGGAGTGGGAGCCTCCACACAGAGTTCCCACTGGGCCACTGCCTAGTGGAGCTGTGAGAAGAGGGCCACCATCCTCCAGACCCCAGAATGGTAGAGAAGAGGGCCACCATCCTCCAGCCCCCGGAATGGTAGATCCACCGACAGCTTGCACCATATGCCTAAAAAGCTGCAGACTCTCAATGCCAGCCTATGAAAGCACCTGGGAGCAGGGCTGTACCCTGCAAAGCCATGGGGGTGGAGCTGCCCAAGGCCATGGGAGCCTACCTCTTGCATTGGTGTGACCTGGATGTGAGACATGGAGTCAAAGGAGATCACTATGGAACTGTAAGATTTAATGACTGCCTTATTAGATTTCGGACTTGCATGGGGCTTGTAGCCACATCTTGGTCAATTTCTCTCATTTGGAATGAGTGTACTTTTATTTTTTATTTTATTTATTTATTTATTTTTGAGAGAGAGTTTTGCTCTACCCAGGTTGGAATACAATGGCACAATCTTGGCTCACCGCAACCTCCACCTCCTGGGTTCAAGCGATTCTCCTGCCTCGGCCTCCTGAATAGCTGGGATTACAAGCATGTGCCACCATGCCTGGCTAATTTTGTATTTTTAGTAGAGACAGTGTTTCTCCATGTTGGTCAGGCTGGTCTCAAACTCCCGACCTCAGGTGATCCGCTCACCTTGGCCTCCCAAAGTGCTGAGATTACAGGTGTGAGCCACCGTGCCCCACCTGGAATGGGTGTATTTATCCAACGCCTGTACTCCCACCATATCAGGGAAGCAACTAACTTGCTACTTCACAGGCTCCTAGGCAGAAGGGACTTGCATTGTCTCAGATGAAACTTTGAACTTGGACTTTTGGGTTAGTGCTGGAATGAGTTAAGACTTTGGGGGACTCAGGATGGGTGTAGTGGCTCACACCTGTAATCCCTGCACTTTGGGAAGCCGAGGCGGGCGGATCACCTAAGGTCAGAAGTTCAAGACTAGCCTGGCCAACATGGTTAAACGCTGTCTTTACTAAAAAATACAAAAAATTAGCTTGGCATGGTGGCACATGCCTGTAGTCCCAGCTACTTGGGAGGCTGAGACAGGAAAATTGCTTGAACCCAGGAGGCAGAGGTTGCAGTGAACAGAGATCATGACACTGGACTCTAGCCTGGGTGACAGAGTGAGACCCTATCTCTATCAAAAAAAAAAAAAAAAAAAAAAAAAGAATTTGGGGGACTGTTGGAAGGGTGTGATTGTGTTTTGAAATGTGAGGACATGAGAGTTGGGAGGGGCCAGAGGCGGAAAGATATGGTTTGGCTCTGTGTTCCTGCCCAAATCTTACACTGAATTGTAATAATCCCCACGTGTCAAGGCCAGGACCAGGTGGAGATAATTGAATCATGGGGGCAGTTCCCCCATGCTGTCCTCGTGATAATGAGTGAGTTCTCACGAGATCTGATGGTTTTCTTTTTTTTTTTTTTTTTTTTGTTTTTTTTTTTTTTTTTTTTTTTTTTTTGAGACGGAGTCTCGCTCTGTCGCCCAGGCTAGAGTGCAGTGGCCGGATCTCAGTTCACTGCAAGCTCCGCCTCCCGGGTTTACGCCATTCTCCTGCCTCAGCCTCCCGAGTAGCTGGGACTACAGGCGCCCGCCACCTCACCCGGCTAGTTTTTTTTGTATTTTTTTAGTAGAGACGGGGTTTCACCGTGTTAGCCAGGATGGTCTCGATCTCCTGACCTCGTGATCCGCCCGTCTCGGCCTCCCAAAGTGCTGGGATTACAGGCATGAGCCACCGCGCCTGGCCTGAGATCTGATGGTTTTCTAAGGGGCTTCCCACTTTGCTCGGCTCTCATTCTCTCTCCTGCCACCCTGTGAAGAGGTGCTTCCTGCCATGATTATAAGTTTCTTGAGGCCTCCCCAGCCCAACAGAACTGTGAGTCAATAAAACATTTGTTCTTTATAAATTACCCAGTCTCAGGTATTTCCTTATAGCAATGTGAGAATAGACTAATATACTTGGTTATAGTGGAACTCACATAAATTTTGCATCCTAATGGACCTGAGTTTTAATTCTGGCCCTGACCTCCTTGTACAAGTCATTTAAATTATCTAAACTTCAATTTTTTCACCTATATCATGGAGATAATAATATCTACCTTACAGGGATGCTGGGAAGTTTAAAGATAAGGTACTGGGCCAGGCACAGTGGCTCACACCTGTAATCCTGGCACTTTGGGAGGCCAAGGTGGGTGGATCACTTGAGGCCAGGAGTTCAAGACCATCTTGGCCAACATGGTGCAACCTCGTTTCTACTAAAAATACAAAAATTAGCTGGGTGTGGTGGCGCATGCCTGTAGTCCCACAGCTACTCGGGAGGCTGAGGCAGGCGAATCACTTTAACCCAGGAGGTTGAGGCTACAGTGAGCTGTGATCGTGCCACTGCACTCCAGCCTGGATGACAGAGCAAGATTCTGTCAAAAAAAAAAAGATAAGGTACTGTACCTAGCCCAGTGCTTGACACAGAGTAAGTGTTCCAAAAATGGTAACTTTTGCCCTTTATATCTCAAAACTCCTCATCCCTTTACTATGTTTTTTCCCCTCCCTCCCTCATCCAATGACAATCCCAGTACCTGGGATTCCTTCCTTCTTTCCTTCCTTTTTTTTTTTTTTTTTTTTCTTTGGGACAGGGTCTCCCTCTTTCACTCAGGCTGGAGTGCAGTGGCATGATCAGGGCTCACTGCAGCCTCAACTTCCCAGACTCAAGAGATCCTTCCACATCAGCCTCCCAAGTAGCTGGGACTACAGGCACACACCATCATGCCTGGCTAATTTTTGTATTTTTTGTAGAGATGGGGTCTCACCATGTTGTGATCTGTCTGCCTCAGCCTCCCAAAGTGCTGGGATTACAGACATGCACCATCTGCACCATCTTTCTCTTTCTCTTTATTTTTCTTTTTTTTCCTCTCTCTCTCTCAATTTCTCTCTCTCTCTCTCTCTCTCAACCTCTCTCTCTCTCTCTCTCCCTCCTTTCTCACTTTCTTGATGGGATCTCACTATGTTACCCAGGCTGGTATTCAGTGGCTATTCACAGGCACAATCATAGCACACTACAGTCTTGAATCCTGGGCTCAAGTGATCCTTTTGCTTCAGTCTCCTGAGTAGCTGGGACTACAAGCATGTACCATTGTGCCTGGCATGGAAGCACTTTCATACACATTGTCACAGGATCAGTTGGGGATAGAGAAAGAAAATATACCATGCAAGGCTACAGGGTACTCTGGAGAAAGTGCTGGGCTTGAAATCAAACAGACCTGGGATGGAATTGGCTCCATTATTTCCCAAGATATATGACCAAAAGCAAATTCCCTTTACCTTAGAAAAAAATTTTTTTGGCCAGGCACGGTGGCTCACACTTGTAATCCCAGCACTTTGGGAGTTTGAGGCTGGTGGATCACATGAGGTCAGGAGTTTGAGACCAGCCTAGCCGACATGGTGAAACCCCCTCTCTACCAAAAAATACAAAAATTAGTTGGGTGTGGTGACGGGCATCTGTAGTCCCAGCTACTTGGGAGGCTGAGGTGGGAGAATAGCTTGAACCCAGGAGGTGGAGGTTGCAGTGAGCAGACATCGCACCACTGCCCTTCAGCCTGGGCAACAGAGTGAGACCTTGTCTCAAAAAAAAAAAAAAAAAATTAATATAGGTTCTCGCTATGTTTCCCAGACTAGTTTCTTTTTTGAGGTGGAGTTTCGCTCTGTCGCCCAGGCTGAAGTGCAGTGGCGCTATCTGCAATCTCCGCTTCCTGAGGCTAGCCCGGCCAGCCCAGACTAGTTTCAAATTCCTGGGCTCAAGAAATTCTCCTGCCTCAGCCTCCTGAGTACCTGGGATTACAGACACATGCTACTGTGCCCCACTTTCCTTAACCTCTTTTTGAGCCTCAGTTTCCATATCTGTAAAATAAGGATAATAATATCTAGTTACTAAATGAGGGATTTTGTGCACTTATACATAGGCCTAAAAACCAGTAAATCAGGCCAGGAGCTGTGGCTCATGCCTGTAGTCCTAGCACTTTGGGAGGTGGAGGCGGGCGGATCACGAGGCCTGGAGTTCGAGACCAGCCAGGCCAATATGGTGAAACCCCATCTCTACTAAAAATACAAAAATTAGCCGAGTGTGGTGGCACTTACCTGTAGTCCCAGCTACTTGGGAGGCTGAGGCAGAAGAATCACTTGAACCCGGGAGGTGGAGGTTGCAGTGAGCCAAGATCACGCCACTGCACTCCAGCCTGGGTGACAGAGCAAGACTCCATCTCCAAAAAAAAAAAAAAAAAAAGAAAGAAAACAAACAAACAAACAAACAACAACAACAAAAACAGTAAACGAGTATTTTGGCAGTGGCTCCTGCCTATAATCCAAGCACTTTGGGAGGCCAAGGTGGGAGGATCACTTGAGCCCAGGAATTGGAGACCAGCCTGGAACCTCATCTCTGTAAATAATAATGAGTGGTGTAAACCTAAAAAGCTGGAACAGTGGCACCTGTAGTCCAATGCCAGGTTGCCACTGAGGGTGGAGGGATCACTTGAGCCTGGAGTCCCGGGCTGCAGTGAGCCATGGTGTGCCGCTGCGCTCCAGCCTGGACAGGCAGGTGAGGAATGCAGCCAAAGGCAGAGCAAAGTGAATAGGTGACAGGTTTGTAGGCTCAAAATAGAAACGTGGCATAAAATGACAGCTAAATTTTGGGTCATGGAGTGCCACCAAAAACTCGGCTTTCATCTTGGCGGGTGTAATGACTTTGAGAAAAATTTTTGTACAAAACATATGTGGTTTGAATTCGCCAGGTTTCAAAGCAATCATCCTCAGCCTCCCAAGTTTCACGGACTACGGTGGATACTTTCACACTTGGCTAACTAAAAAACATTTTGTAGTTAGTGTTCATATTTACTTAGGATGGTCTTGAACTTGTGTCTAATCATCCTCCTGCCTCAACCTTTCAAGTAGCTGGGATTATAGCTGCATGCCAGTATGCCAACTCAAAATCTACTTTCTTTTTTCTTTCTTTCTTTTTTTCTTTGAAACCCAGTCTCTACCCTGTCATAGGCTGCAGGTGGTAAGCCATCTTGGCTCACTGCAAGCTCCGCCTCACGGTTCCACCAGTCTCTTCCAGCCCCTCCCGAGTAGCTGGGATTCTGAGCCATACCGCCCAGCTATTTTTTTTTTTTTTCCTGGGAGGCGGTCCTGTCTGGCCACCCAGGCACAGGGTACGGTGGCAGGATCTCGGCTGCGGCTCCGCCTCCAGTTCGCCATTCTCTGCCTCAAGCCTCCCGGTGGCTGGGGACTACAGGCCGCCACATGCCCATTCTTTGTGTTACCCCCAGTAGAGATGGGGTTTTCACCATGTTCAGCAGGATGATGCAGATCTGACGCCTTGTGATCCGCCCGTCTGCGGCCTCCCAAAGTGCTGGATTACAGGCTTGAGCCACGGCGCCCACGACCAGCTAATTTTTTTGTATTTTTTTGGTGAGTGCCGGTTTTGCATGTGGCCCTGGATGGTGTCCCAGATCCGCCGCCTCGCTCGGTAACGGGATTACAGGCGCCCAGGCCACCATACCCAGCCAAAGTCCTACTTTTAGCAGCCTAGGGTGTGGCTTCAGTGGTACCTGGATGATACTGTAAACAGGGTTCCCAATTGGTGCACTGACAGAAATTAGACCCTGGATTTGCAGAAGTGAGTTGTGAACCCTGAATTATGTCAGTTCCCTCCAAAGTACAGCCTCTCTGCAACCTGTTTGGGTGGATAGCAGGTCTCTTAGTGTGTCTATCCATGGGCTCTCCATCAAAAGGTTAACAATTCCGCAGGGCATGATGGCTCACGCCTGTAATACCAGCACTTTGGGAGGCTGAGGGGTTCGGATCACAAGGTCAGGAGTTCGAGACCAGCTTGGCCAACAGGGCGAAACCCCGTCTCTACTAAAAATACAAAAGTGTGGCGGGTACCTGTAATCTCAGCTACTCGGGAGGCTGAGGCAGGAGAATCGCTTGAACTCGGGAGGCAGAGGCTGCAGTGAGCTGAGATTGTGCCATTGCACTCCAGCCTGGGCGACTAGAGCAAGATTCTGTCTCAAAAAAAAAAAAAAAAAAAAAAGTAACAATTCACAAGTTTACACACAAACAAAAAAAGCTAATTTAAAATGTTACATTCAGTTTTTATTAAACTAGTTGTCTCCTATTGGAAGAATTACAAACATTGCACTTCTAGGTAGAGAAACACACCCACAGGTACACAAGGATGTTTACTATAGAACTGTTGTTAGCTGTGAAAAATAAACAATTTCTCTGTCCATCAATAGGGGAATGACTAAATAAAATGGAGTTCATTCACATAATGGAACACTATACAGTAGTTAATAATCATGAAGTATTATATGTATCAACAGGGATAAATCTCTAAAACACAATGTTGAATGAAAAGCACATGTCACAAAAGGGTATGTGTAGTATGACACGATTTATGTCAAACACTATGATACAATACTATGTTCTATACTTTAGGCTTATAAGCAAATTGGTATTTATTTATTTATGTATTTATTTATTTAGATGGAGTTCCACTCTTGTTGCCCAGGCTAGAGTGCAGTGCCTCGATCTCGGCTCACTGCCACCTCTGCCTCATGGGTTCAAGTGATTCTCCTGTCTCAGCCTCCCAAGTAGCTGGGATTACAGGTACCCGTCACAATGCTCAGCTACACAAATTAGTATTTAAAATACCAATTCTACGCCTACTTAAGTAGAAGTATTTAAAATATTTATCGGGAAGGATGTGTACCAAACTAAAAAATGATTATCTATGGAAAGAAGGGAAAGAAGCAGGTTGGGATGGTGGCCAAGGGGACTGTGATGGTTAATTTTTTTTTTTTTTTTTGAGATGGAGTCTCACGCTATTGCCCAGGCTGGAGTGCAATGGCGTGACCTCGGCTCACTGCAACCTCCACCTCCCAGGTTCAAGCGATTCTCCTGCCTTAGCCTCCCGAGTAGC
The DNA here is from genome assembly GCF_008728515.1 of Papio anubis. Taxonomy (NCBI): domain Eukaryota; kingdom Metazoa; phylum Chordata; class Mammalia; order Primates; family Cercopithecidae; genus Papio; species Papio anubis. The sequence continues at coordinate 30,339,179 of NC_044996.1, forward strand.
TGGGACTACAGATGTGTGCCACCATGCCCAGCTATTTTTTTTTTTTTTTTTTTGAGACGGAGTCTCGCTTTGTCGCCCAGGCTGGAGTGCAGTGGCACCATCTCGGCTCACTGCAAGCTCCGCCTCCTAGGTTCACGCCATTCTCCTGCCTCAGCCTCTCAGTAGCTGGGGCTACAGGCGCGCACCACCACGCCTGGCTAATTTTTTGTATTTTTAGTAGAGACGGGGTTTCACCGTGTTAGCCAGGATGGTCTCGATCTCCTGACCTCGTGATCCGCCCGCCTCAGCCTCCCAAAGTGCTGGGATTACAGGCGTGAGCCACTGCGCCCGGCCCCCAGCTATTTTTTTATTTTTATTTTTAGTAGACATGGGGTTTCACCATGTTGGCCAGGTTGCTCTCGAACTCCTGACCCCAGGTGATCTGCCCGCGTTGACCTCCCAAAGTGCTGGGATTACAGGAGTGAGCCACCACACTTGGCCAGTGATGGTTAACTTTACGTGTGAACTTGATTGGGTCAAACGGTGCCTAGATATTTGGTCAAACATTATTCTCAGTGTGTCTGTGAGGGCGTTTTTCGAGGAAATTAACATTTGAATTGGTGGACTGAGTAAAGCAGATGGCCCTTCCCAATGTTGGTGGGCCTCATATAATCAGTTGAAGGCCTGAATAGAACAAAAAGGCTGACCCTCCCAAGAGTAATGGGGTAACTCCTACTATTTGACCGCTTGAGCTGAGACATTGGTCTTTTTCTGCCTTTGGACTCAAACGGAAATATTAGCTCTTGTTGGGTCTTGTGCTGGCTCTCAGAGTGGAACCACACCATTGACTCACCTTGGTCTCCAGCTTGCCAACTGCAGATCTTTGGATTTTTCAGCCTCCATGATCATGTGAGCCAATTCCTTAACACACACACACATACACACACACACACACACACACACAATGGTTCTGTTTCTCTGGGGAATCATGACTAATACAAAGACTTTAGCTTCATCTTTTTAATGTTCTGAATTTTTTTTTTTTTTTTTGAGACAAGAGTCTCTTTCTGTCACCCCAGCTAGAGTGAAGTGGCGCGATCTCGGCTCACTGTGAACTCCACCTCCTGGGTTCACGCCATTCTCCTGCCTCAGCCTCCTGAGTAGCTGGGACTACAGGCACCTGCCACCACGCCCGGCTAATTTTTTTGTATTTTTAGTAGAGACAGGGTTTCACCATGTTGGCCAGGCTGGTCTCGATCTCCTGACCTTGTGATCTGCTCGCCTTGGCCTCCCAAAGTGCTGGGATTACAGGTGTGAGCCACCGCACCCAGCCAACGTTCTGATTTTTTTAAAACATTTTTTTGGGACAGGGTCTTGCTCTGTTGCCCAGGCTGGAGTGCAGTGGCATGATCAGGGCCCACTGCAGCCTCAACCTCCTAGACTCAAGCGATCCTCTTACCTTAGTCCCCCTGAGTACATGCGCCACCACACCTGGCTAATTTTTTTGAATTTTGGTAGAGACGAGGTCTCACTATGTTGCCCATGCTGGTCTTGAACTCCTGAACTAAAGCAATTCTCCCACCTCAGCCTCCCAAAGTGCTGAGATTACAGGTGTGAGCCACTGTGCCTGGCCTATTCTGACTTTTTTTTTTTTTTTTTGAGACGAAGTCTTGCTCTTGTTCCCCAGGCTGGAGTGCACTGGCGCTATCTAGGCTCACTGCAACCTTCGCCTCCCGGGTTCAAGCGATTCTCCTGCCACAGCCCCCTGAGTAGCTGGGATTACAGATGCCTGCCACCATACCTGGCTAATTTTTGTATTTTTAGTAGAGATGGGGTTTCACCATGTTGGCCGGGCTGGTCTAGGACTCCTGACCTCAGGTGATCCACCCACCTTGGCCTCCCAAAGTGCTGGGATTACAGGTGTGAGCCACCATGCCTGGCCAATTCTGACTTTTTAAAAGGAGAGTGGATTCATGTATTATATTTATCATTAACTCTATCTTCAGAGAACCAAAGTATGTCAAGCCTGTATTGTTATTCCCAGGTAAGATATAATGAAACTGAAAGGTTAAATGATTGTCCCAGTCTTTCCCCTTAGCTCTACACATTCACAGGGAAGTTGCAAAGACAAATGCGGCATTATAATATAAAAGTATTTGGAACTCCTTGTTAAGACATAGAAATGTAAGGTATTGTCATTTCCTGATTTTTCCTTCTCACCTTCTTTTCTTAGATCTTCCACACCAAAGGGGTGAGCTCACACACATTGAGGAAGAGAGTGGAGGCAACAAATGTCTCATAAACATGGGAATTAACTCCATGTTACTTTCAAGGTTTGAGGATGTGCCAAAAGTTGTCTGACCCTCAGAGTGTGGAGTGAATACGACTTTGGAAATCATTGAGAATCAATGCTTTAGAAACATAATTTATGGGCACAGTAGCTAGACAGCAACATTTGCAGTGGAAAATTCCTCTAACTCCCAGGTTAAAGGATGGGGATAATTATTCTGGAGAGGAAAAATGTACTTTGAAATATGTAAGAGGAAGGCAGAACAAATTTAAAAGGGGGGAAAACTTTATGTGAATATGTGAATATTTATAAAATCCTGGTCTCCTGACTATATTTTTGAGGAAAAGCATATTGACATGAAATCTATTTGGGAGACTTTCCATTTTACTTAAACAGAGAAAAAGGAATAAAGGTGGTTCTGTTATCAACAGTGTTCTAAAACCCTCTTTCCACCAAATTAAGAAAAAGCTACTGCATCTTAGATCTTAGAAGGTCTTGTGTAACTACTTGAATCTGTAAACAGGGAAGTGGAACAGTCTCCGTAGCCTTCCCCCTCACTCCAAGTCAATTGTCTGACATTTATTTATTTATTTATTTATTTTTGAGATGGAGTCTCACTCTGTCGCCCGCCACTATGCCCAGCTAATTTTTTGTATTTTTAGTAGAGACGAGGTTTCACCATGTTGGCCAGGCCGCTCTCGAACCCCTGACCTCATCATTTGCCTGCCTTGGCCTCGCAAAGTGCTGGGATTATAGGCGTGAGCCACTGTGCCTAGCCTGTTTGACCTTTAAATTAATAATGTTGTATTAGTTGTCACACAAAATGCCCTATTATACAAGTAGAATTATCCATCTTATCAAATTTGGTAGTTTATCAGGATACTTCTGAAAGCTGTTTTCAGAATATTTCCTTTTCCCCGATTAAGTACGGCTTTCTTTAAGCAATGTACTTTATTTATTTATTGAGATGGAGTTTCCCTAGGTTGCCCATGCTGGAGTGCAGTGGTGTGATCTCAGCTCACTGCAGCCTTTGCCTCGCAGGTTCAAGCGATTCTCCTGCCTCAGCCTTCTGAGTAGCTGGGATTACAGGCGCATGCCCCTATGCCAGGCTAAATTTTGTATTTTTGGTAGAGATGGGGTTTCACCATGTCGGGCAGGATGGTCTCGAACTCCTGACCTCGGGTGATCCACCTGCCTTGGCCTCTCAAAGTGCTGGGATTACATGCATGAGCCACTGTGCCCGGCCTAAGCAATGTACTTTAAATTTATAAACAACAGTATTCTAAACAACAGGAATTCTAAAATGATTATGTGGACCTCTGGTTTGAGTTTGGCCATAGTCTTTATATGGTGTTTACATGAAAGTATGCTAATAATATTTTATTGTGAGGTTTTCATTACTTTTATCTGAAGAATCTAATTTTTCTCACTTTATCATTGAGCTTTTATTAAATATCCTAGTGCATTTCAACTAAAATGAAAAAGGTTTTCTGAACTTCATATAATCTTTATTTGCATTATTTGTATAAATGCTTAAAATTACAATCAGAATTTTTCATTACATTTGAGATCCAAGACAAATATTCTGGCTTCATATTACACGTTTTCATTTCTTTTTTTTTTTTTCTTTTTTGAGGCAGAGTCTCGCTCCATCACCCAGGCTGGAGTGCAATGGTGTGATCTTGGGCTCACTGCAACCTCTGCCTCCTGGGTTCAAGCCATTCTCCTGCCTCAGCCTCCTGAGTAGCTGGGATTATAGGCGCCTGCCACCATGCCCGGCTAATTTTTGTATTTTTAGTAGAGACAGGGTTTCACCATGTTGGTCAGGCTGGTCTCGAACTCCAGATCTCATGATCCACCCACCTTGGACTCCCAAAGTGCTAGGATTACAGGTGTCAGCCACTGCACCCGGCCCTAGAAAGATAAATTTTTAAAAACTTATGGTTTTATTTTTCGCAGGCAAGGGCACTATGTCTCATCCATTTCCCTGTCTTCAAAATCAAGTGTTTGTAACTTTCTAAACATTTGCAACTATCCTCTTGAGCATCAAAACTGCAATTTGGTTGAAGTAATGATGTCATGACAGCAACTTATCTTACATATTTTTGATTGCCTTTTAATTTTCATATACTGCTATTTGTAGACTGAAGGATAGAACCTGATTTTCCATCAAACAGCATACCATTTTTTATACTATATATAAAAAATCTGATTGATCATTGTACTTCAAAGGTCTTTGAGCTCTATTTCACAACAGTTGTTATGAATGAATGTCTTTTCAAACTCTGTTTTGTTATTTCTTCTTGGGAAATAAGACTGAATTCATCGAGTGGGTGTTTTATTGGTCTTAACTTGCTGAATGGTAGGCTGTAAACCTCAAGAATGTTTCAACAACTCATAAAGGAATAAAGACCCCAGTTTAAAAGTTTCTGATGATTGGGATCTTAAATAGACTACTAACCTCACTAAGTTTCTTCTGGTAGTCCTTTTGAAAACTTGTAACATTTAAATTTTTATCACTTTCTGTATCTAAAGGTGGTAGAAAAGTGTTATTTATTTATTTATTTATTTAATAGGGACAAACAACTTGGGATAGCCCCTATTTTTTTTTTTTTTTTGCTTTTTCTTGTGCTACTAGTTGATATACTTCTTTAAGAATATCTAATTGGCTATAATGTTTTGCCCTGGAAAGTGACTTTAAATTGATTCTCAAAGTGTTCTATAAGCCATATTTAAATCTGAAAGGCTAAAACCTCAGTAAAGACTCCAAGGCTGATGTCATTTTCTAATTTGGCACCTAGACATCTGGATGTCCCACCCTCTGTGAAACAAGTCATCGACTTTCATTGTTGGTAGCCTGAGAAAATGCATGTCAAGTTTTATAGCTTTGTAAATAAATCAAAAAGCATCTTTGGAAAAAAAGGACTATATGAGGCCGGGCGCGGTGGCTCACGCCTGTAATCCCAGCACTTTGGGAGGCCGAGGCGGGCGGATCACAAGGTCAGGAGATCGAGACCACAGTGAAACCCCGTCTCTACTAAAAATACAAAAAATTAGCCGGGCACGGTGGTGGGCGCCTGTAGTCCCAGCTACTCAGGAGGCTGAGGCAGGAGAATGGCGTGAACCCGGGAGGCGGAGCTTGCAGTGAGTCGAGATCGCGCCACTGCACTCCAGCCTGGGCGACAGCGCGAGACTCCGTCTCAAAAAAAAAAAAAAAAAAAAAAAAAAAAAAAAAAAAAGGACTATATGAAAGGCATTCCAAACTAATGGATATATCAAATATTTATTGATCACCAAGTTTTATTTATTGAGCATCTACTATGCTAGACAGATGTTTCTACTCTTCAATAAGTACACTAAGTTTCACTAGGAAGCAGAAAACTGTGATCTTGTATCCACTCTCTGTAAAATGTGTTCTCTAGTGGTGCAGAGAAACAGCCTAGGACTTGGGGATGAGAGGATTAGGGTGCTGCTCCTAACTGTTACTGGACAATGTGTTATACTGGGGAAGTTAATCTCTTGACTCTTCAGTTTCTTCTCTGAAAAGTGAGGTAGTTGGTGTGGATGCCCCTCTATGTATCTTCCACACATTCTTCCGAATGAAGGGAAGGGACAAATGTGGAATGCAATATTCAAGAGAGAGTTTATGCCAGGCGTGTTAGCTCACGCCTGTAATTCCGGCACTTTGGGAGGCCGAGGTGGGTGGATCACTTGAGGTCAGGAGTTCGAGACTAGCCTGGCCAACATGGTAAAACCCCGTCTCTACTAAAAATACAAAAATTAGCCAGGCGTGGTGGCAGGCGCCTGTAATCCCAGCTACTTGGGAGGCTGAGGCAGGAGGTGCCAGGCAGGAGGTGGAGATTTGCAGTGAGCGAGATCCCACCACTGCACTCCAGCCTAGGCGAGGTGAGAACTCTAATGTAAAAAAAAATGGCCCGAGCCCATGGGCTCAAGCTGTCCCAGCACTTTGGGAGGCCGAGATGGGGATCACGGAGTCAGGAAATTCGAGACCATCCTGGCTTCAACAGAAAACCAAATCTCTACTAAAATACAAAAAAATAGCCAGGCCGAGGGAGTGTGGGGCGCCTGTAGTCCCAGCTGGGAGGCTAGGGCCGAATAAGCGTGAACCCGGGGCCGAGGCTGCAGTGAGCTGAGATCAAGCCACTGCACTCCAAACCTGGAGCTACAGTGAGACTCAGTCAAGAGAGACACAGCGAGAACAAGGGCTTAAACAAAGTCAATAGAATTAAGAAAGCTTAGGAGAGAAACAACAGTATGCATCTAGTATAGTAGAAATTAGATTCTACTGTAGGTATCGATACTAGTTATAGCACAATAATGCTAAGCTGGGATGTCATGTTTGCCTGCTGCCGGGAGAGACGAGTTTGAAAAGACGCTGGGTGAATGAGGTGAGAAAGATGGCATATTAAAATATATTATTATCATTATTAGGTATTAATCACTAGGTTTTTGTTTTTGTTTTTGAGATAGGATCTGGCTCTGTCATCCAGGCTGGAGTGCAGTGGCACAATCTTGGCTCACTGCAACCTCCACCTCCTGGGCTCAAGCCATCCTCCCATGTCATCCTCCCAAGTCAGTAGCTGGGACTACAGGCACACGCCACCATATCCGGTTAATTTTTGTATTTTTAGTAGAGAGGGGGTTTTGCCATGTTGCCCAGGCTTGTCTCAAACTCCTGAGCTCAAGCGATCCACTTGCCTCGGCCTCCCGAAGTGCTGGGATTACAGGCCTGAGCCACTGCACCTGCCCTTATCACTAGGTTGGTTTGTTTTTTTGAAAATGTATCAACTCAGGTTAAAAGTAAAATAGAATAACTCACCATTATAATAACACACACACAAAAATCCGTAAATCTGGACATGATCTTTGAATTAGATTCCTGACAAATATGTTTTAACTACTGGCTCTCCTGGGGGAAAAATAGACTGGTCTCTAGTGTTTGCTGATTTCCATGGTGTAAATACTCCCATCATGGCTGATTTCAAGCTCTCAACCTGAAATCACTGAACCAGAGTTGGGAAGACATGTGTACAATCAATTCTAGGGAAGACGTGTACAATCAATTCTAGTGAGATGGTGCTAGCAGACTGTAGCACACCACCACTGTATATAAGGTATGCATAAGGAATATATTTATATTACCTTTCTTTCTGAACCATTTGAGGATACGTTGCAGGCATAATGCCCCTTTTACCCCTAAATAATTCAGCATGAGCATGTACTTTTTTTTTTTTTTTGAGACGGAGTCTCGTTCTGTCGCCCACGCTGGAGTGCAGTAGCATGATCTTGGCTCACTGCAAGCTCCGCCTCCTGGGTTCATGCCATTCTCCTGCCTCAGCCTCCTGAGTAGCTGGGACTACAGGTGCCTGCCACCATGCCTGACTAATTTTTGTATTTTTAGTAGAGACGGGGTTTCACCGTGTTAGCCAGGATGGTCTCGATCTCCTGACCTTGTGATCCGCCTGCCTCAGCCTCCCAAAGTGCTGGGATTACAGGTGTGAGCCACTGCACCCAGCCCAGCATGTACTTCTTAAGAATAAAGACATCCTCCTACATAACCACAATTGTCAAAATCAGGAAATTAACACTAATTCAGTATTATTAGGCCAGGCATGGTGGCTCATGCCTGTAATCCCAGCACTTTGTGAGGTCAAGGGAGATGGATTACTTGAGGTCAAGAGCTTGAGACCAGCTTGGCCAACAAAGTGAAACCCCGTCTCTACTAAAAATACAAAAATTAGTCAGGTGTGGTGGCACGCACCTGTAATTCCAGCTACTTGGGAGGCTGAGGCACAAGAATGGCTTGAACCCAGGAGATGGCGGTTGCAGTGAGCCGAGATAGTGTCACTACACTGCAGCCTGGGTGACACAGCAAGACTCCATCTCCAGAAAAAAAAGTTTGGTCCAGAATCTAATCCAGTACTGTCTATATATTTGAGATAAATATATTTTCTCAGAAGTTTCTATCCTTAGCACTCTTCTACTTTGAAAACCTCCACTCATCCTCTCTTCACACCTCTTAATCTTTCCACAAGCAGTTCTAGCATTAATTTCTAGTGTCTAACATTAGAAGTGCTATCAGCATATAACAGTAAACTTGCTACCAATGACAGACATCAAATGCTGACAGTGGTGATAATGTTTGAATTCTGTTTCTTTTTTCCATTTTTTTTCCTTTTTGCTTTTGCTCATTTTCCTTATTTAATGACCACCATGGCTAAGGCCAATAGTGTTTGAATTTTACTTAATGTTGGTAGTTACAATAACAAATACTTCACTTAAACTCAAATAGTCTTTATTGTTATTAATATGAGTGTCCTCCTTAATTACTAATATGACCTTGGCTTTATAAGCTTGTTTTGTACCAATAAAAGAGAGTCTTGTTGGAGGTTCTGGGCAATATTAATTTTAACCAAATCACTTTCAGCAATATAGGGAAAGAGCCAAAAAATATTTGTTGTTGGGGGTAGGGTTTATTTTTTCTCTTAACAGCAATGCTTCTGTTTCTATAAATCTGAGTTGATAGGTCTGCTTGTGCCTTGATAAATGTTTTGTTGTTGTTTATTAAAAGTTTGCACTGAGGCCAGGTGTGGTGGCTCACGCCTGTAATCCCAGCACTTTGGGAGGCCGGGGCAGGCAGATCACGAGGTCAGGAGTTTGAGACCAGCCTGACCAACATGGTAAAACCCAATCTCTAGTAAAAATACAAAAATTAGCTGGGCATGGTGGTGCATGCCTGTAATCCCAGCTACTCAGGAGGCTGAGGCAGGAGAATCATTTGAACCCAGGAGGTGGGGTTTGCAGTGAGGCGAGATCGTGCCACTGCAATCCAGCCTGGGTGACAGAGCAAGTTTCTGTCTCAAAAAAAAAAAAAAAAGAAAAAAAAAGAAAAACAAAAAAAAAGTGTGCACTGAAAAAGTAATGCAAATGTCATTTGTCTACACAAACAAACCCTATGACATTGTTTACTTAATACAGATAACTAGCACCGATGGCAGTGTTAAGTCGCCATATAATTAGTTCCTGATAGGAACCAATTATTTCGGCTAGTATTTCTCAGATGATTTAGGCAGAAGGTAGTTTTTCCTTGAAATTTCCAGATATTCATAAGTTTCAACTTTGCTTCCATGGAGACGCCACCATTCAGTGAAGGCTGTGCCTCTATATGTAAAAATACACAAAAAAGGAAAACTGAATGGATTATTAAATAAAGACAAAATGAAGTTGTTCACTGTAGTTACCATCTTGTTTCAGGCTAAAAAGCATATATACCTCATCTAAACCCTGGCTACATTTTCACCGCCACTGCTTAGTTTGGCACCATTACTTCTTAGACTGTGTATCTCTTTCCAGTGCATCACGCAGATCGACATCTTTCTAAAATGTCAATCTGAATATGTAGCTTCCATGACTCTCTATTGCCTACTGGATGCCAAAATCCTTCCTCAGCACTGCACACAAGGGCACTCTATGATTGGGCTCTTGCCTATGTCTCTAGCACAAACTTCTCCAGTTCTTTGTTTTAGTATTTCAAATTATTTATTTATTTATTTATTTATTTTTTATTTTATTTTTTTTTTGAGCAGATCACTCTGTGAGCTGGAGTGCAGTGGCGGATCAGCTCACTGCAGCTCCGCCTCCCGAGTTCACGCCATTCTCCGGCCTCGGCCTCCAATAACTGGGACTACAGCGCCCACGCCACCACCTTGACTATTTTATTTCTTAGTAGAAGGCGGGGGTTTTCACCGTGTTAGCAGGATGGTCTCAAATCTCTGGCTCAGATCCGCCATCTCATTCCCAAGTGCTAAGGATGGAAAAAGCGAACTTCCACCAGCGCTCCGGCCTATTGTTATTTTTAAGAGGCGGCATCTTGCTCTGTTGTCAGGCTGGAGTACAGTGGTGTGATCACACCTCACTGCAACCTTGAACACCTGGGCTCAAGTGATCTTCCTGCCTCAGCCTCAGTTATTATAATTTTTTTTTTTTTTTTTTTTTTTTTTTTTTGAGATGGAGTCACCGGCTCTGTCGCCCAGGCTGCAAGGAGTGCAGTGGCCTTGATCTGCGGCTCACTGCAAGCTCACCTTCCGGGGTTCCGCCATTCTCCGCCTCGGCCTCCGAGTAGCTGGGACTACGAAGCCAGCCACCCGCGCCAGCCAGTTTTTGTATTTTTAGTAGAGACGGGGTTTCACCGTGTTAGCCAGGATGGTCTCGATCTCCTGACCTCGTGATCCACCCGCCTCGGCCTCCTAAAGTGCTGGGATTACAGGCTTGAGCCACCGCGCCCGGCCAATTTTTTTTTTTTTTTTAAAATTCCAGACAGGGTGTCACTTCCATTGGCCAGGCTGGAGTGCAGTGTCATGATCACGGCTTATTGTAGCCTCGATTTCCTGGGCTCAGGTCATTCTCCCACCTCAGCCTCTTGAGTTAGCTGGGACTACTGGTGTGTGCCACCCCACCTGGCTAACTTTTTGTACTTTTAGTAGTGATGGGGTTTCGCCATGTTACCCAGGCTTCAGTTCTTTTAGTAGAAATCCCTGCCTTCCATTTCCTAGGTGTTAGCTAAATTAACTACTTGCAGTTCCAGGAGGAGACAGGCTCTCTGTTTTGATTTTCCATTCCTTTGTTCATACTCTTCCCTGGGCAAAGCTCTTTATCTTTTGTTTGCCTAATGAATACTATGTCACTTTAATGCTTTTTAAAATTTTATTTTTAAAATAATTTTAGTAGAGATGGGAGGTCTCACCATGTTGCCCAGGCTGCTCTTAAACTCCTGGGCTCAGACGATCCTCCTGCCTCTGCCCCTCAAAGTGCTGGGATTACAGGCGTGAACCACTGTGCCTAGTTCATCATTTTAACTCTTACCATCTTTTTCTGACTCCTGACTCCAGAATCCTTTTCTGACTCTTGCCCACATTCTCCTTTGTGTGCACATTCTACTTTTGTCAACCTTCTATAATAGCACCTACAACACTTGATTGAATTTCTTTGATCCTGACTATCTTTTCTTAATAGGTTGCAAGCTCTTTAAGGTCAAGAGTTGTGAATTACAGTCATCCCTCTGTATCCATGGGTTCCCCATTCTTGGATTCAAGACCATCCTGGCCAACATGGTGAAAACCCCGTTTCTACTAAAAATACAAAAATTAGCTGGGCATGGTGGCGCGTGCCTGTAGTCCCAGCTACTCGGGGGGCTGAGGCAGAAGAATCGCTTGAACCCAGGAGGTGGAGGTTGCAGTGAGCCGAGATCACGCCACTGCACTCCAGCCTGGGTGACAGAGCGAGACTCTGTCTTAAAAACGAAAACAAAATCAAAAAGAAAATAATACAAATAATAAAACCAATACAGTAGAACTGTATTGTGTGTGCGTATATATATACGTAGTATTTACATTGTATTAGGTATAAGTAATCTAGAGATGATTTAAAGTATGTGGGAGAATGTGTGTAGGTTATATGCAAATACTGTGCCATTTTACATTAGGAACTTGAACATTTTGATATTCTGGAGGGATCCTGGAACCAACCTCCCTTGGATATGGAGGGACGACTATATTCATTTTTCTATGAACAGCCCATAGAATACTGTGTGGCTGGCTGGCAGAAGGCACTCAGTAAATACTGTTGAATGAAGAACAATTTTAATCAGAATTATCTGGATAGCCACTGTTCAATGTAGTAGCCACTAGCCACATGTGGCCATTTACATTTAAATTTTAATGAGTTAAAATTAAAAGAAATAAAAAATTCAGTTCTTCAGTTGCACTAGCCACATTTCAAGTGCTCAGTAGCTACATGGGACTACCATGCTAGACAACACAGGTTATAGAAATTGTATCCTTGCAAAAAGTTCTAAAAGTGCTGATTTAAATAATTATTTCTTCTTCTATTTCAATATAATAGACATGTATTACCAGCCTGGGCAACAAAGAAAGATCCCCATCTCTACAAAAAATTTAAAAACAAAATTAGTTGGGCACGGTGGTGTGTGCCTGTAATTCCAGCTACTTGGGAGGCTGAACTGGGAGGATCACTTGAGCCCAGGAGTTCCAGGTTGCAGTGAGCCACAATCGCACCACTACACTCCAGCCTGGGAGACAAAGCAAGACCCTGTTTCATAAAAAAGAGTTACTGATTTTCTATATGTCAACATTTGTGCTAGGCACAGTGGTTATTAGCAAATGTGAACAAAACATTATTACTACTATAATTATTATTTGTAAGGCAGTCAAAATCTGGTAGGGAGAAGACTTCCAAACTGAAAGAGATAATTTCCCAAGGGGACAGCAGGGGAGGGTTTATGGAGACATTTTCATTTAAACCGGGCACTCAAGGATGAAGAGGATTTGAATGGAGGAAATATGCAGAAGTGGGAAAGTTCATGGAAAACAGCAAGAATTTTATTTTATTTTTTTGAGATAGGGTCTCGCTCTGTCACCTAGGCTGGAGTGCAGTGGCACAATCACAGCTTATTGCAGCCTTGACTTCCTGGGCTCAAACGATCTTCCCACCTCAGTCTCCCCAGTAGCTGGGACTATAGTCTCATGCCACCACGCCCGGCTAATTTTTTTGTTTTGCTTTTTTGAGATGGAGTCTTGTTCTGTCGCCCGGGCTGGAGTGCAGTGGTGCAATCTCTCCTCAGTGCAACCTCTGCCTCCTGGGTTCAAGCAATTCTCTGCCTCAGCCTCCCGAGTAGCTGGGATTACAGGCATCTGCCATGACACCCGGCTAAGTTTTGTATTTTTAGTAGAGATGGGGTTTCACCATGAGGCCAGGCTGGTCTTGAATTCCTGACCTTGTGATTCACCAACCTTGGCCTCCCAAAGTCCTGGGATTACAGGCCTGAGCCACTGCGCTCAGCCTAATTTTTGCATTTTTAGTAGGGATGGGGTTTCACCACATTGGTCAGGCGCCCAGCTAATTTTTGTGACGCAGTTTCACCATGTTGGCCAGGCTGGTCTCGAACTCCTGTCCTCAAGTGATCTGTCTGCCTGGGCCTCCCAAAGTGCTGGGATTATGGATGTGAGCCACTGTACCTAGCCTAATTTTTATTTTTTATTTTTTATTTTTATTTTTATTTTTATTTTTTTTTTTTTTTGAGGCGGAGTCTCGCTCTGCCGCCCAGGCTGGAGTGCAGTGGCCGGATCTCAGCTCACTGCAAGCTCCGCCTCCCGGGTTCACGCCATTCTCCTGCCTCAGCCTCCCGAGCAGCTGGGACTACAGGCGCCCGCCACCTCGCCCGGCTAGTTTTCTGTCTTTTTTAGTAGAGACGGGGTTTCACCGTGTCAGCCAGGATGGTCTCGATCTCCTGACCTCGTGATCCGCCCGTCTCGGCCTCCCAAAGTGCTGGGATTACAGGCTTGAGCCACCGCGCCCGGCCTCTAATTTTTATTTTTATTTTATTATTTTTTTGAGATGGAGTCTCGCTCTGTTGCCCAGGCTGGAGTGCAGTGGCATGATCTCAGCCCAATGCAACCTTTGCCTCCTGGGTTCAAGCAATTCCCCTGTCTCAGCCTCCCAAATAGCTGGGACTACAGGCACCCGCCACCACACCCAGCTAATTTTTGTATTTTTAATAGAGATGGGGTTTCACCATGAGGCCAGGCTGGTCTTGAACTCCTGACTTTGTGATCCACCTGCCTCAGCCTCCCAAAGTGCTGGGATTACAGGGGTGAGCAACCGTGCCTGACCTAATTTTTGAATTTTTGGTAGAGATGGGGTTTCACCATGTTGGCCAGGCTAGTCTTGAACTCCTGGGCACAAGTAATCCTCCTGCTGGGATTACAGGTGTGAGTCACAGTGTCCAGCCTGCAAGTAATTTAGTTTGCTTTGAATGCATGGCATAACGAACAGGGAGTAGCTGTTTGTTCATTCACTCCTTCAATCATTCAACAAATTTTTTTGAGCACCTATCCTATTTCAGGCTCTATACTAAGGGCTGAGGATGCAACAATGAACGTTACCTCAGTAGAGTTCACAGTTATGAGATTTGGATAGACTGTGGAATGCACTGAAAACTACCCTAAAGAGTTTGTACTTGGTTCTTCAGATCCTCACTACGCAAACTGTGGACTTTAGACCAGCAATGTGGGAGTGTACCAGAAGTTTGTTAGAAATGCAAAATCTCAGCCAGGCAAGCATGGTGGCTTGCGCCTGTAATCCCAGCACTTTGGGAGGGCAAGACAGGTGGATTGCTTGAGCCCAGGAGTTGGAGACTAGCCTGGGCAACATGGCAGAAATCCTGTCTGTTAAAAAAATGCAAAAAAATTTTAGCTGAGTATGGTGGCAGGCACCTGTAGTCCCAACTACTTGGGAGGCTGAGATGGGAGAATGGCTTGAGCCCAGGAGGCAGACGTTGCAGTGAGCCAAGATTGTGCCATTGTACTCCAGCCTGGGCAACATAGTGAGACCCTGTCTCTAAAAAAAAAAAAAAAAAAAAAAAAGAAAAAAATTGTAAAGTATTAGGTTTTGCCCTAGCCACAGACTTACAGAATCAGAATTTGCATTTCAGCAGATCCTTAGGTGATTCTTATGCACATTAGTGTTAGAGGAGCATTGTTGTAGGCCAGCTAAGACAGTAAGAGAGTATGTACATTGGTCAATAAGTTAAAAAAAAAAGTATGTAAATGAATGGCCGGGCGCGGTGGCTCAAGCCTGTAATCCCAGCACTTTGGGAGGCCGAGACGGGCGGATCACGAGGTCAGGAGATCGAGACCATCCTGGCTAACATGGTGAAACCCCGTCTCTACTAAAAAATACAAAAAACTAGCCGGGCGCGGTGGCGGGCGCTTGTAGTCCCAGCTACTCGGGAAGGCTGAGGCAGGAGAATGGCGTAAACCCGGGAGGCGGAGCTTGCAGTGAGCTGAGATCCGGCCACTGCACTCCAGCCTGGGCTACAGAGCGAGACTCCGTCTCAAAAAAAAAAAAAAAAAAAAAAAAAAAAAAAGTATGTAAATGAATGAGCTAGAGTAAGCAAGAAAGTAAGAGAGCCAGTAAGCATGCATAAAAATAAGGAAGTAATCTAATCAGGATTGGTTTGGATGTGAAAGAAACTGGACATGGGACTATTATTGTAGTTAGATGAGAAGTGGAAGGGGCTGGATGTGAGAGAGAGAATCTTTTGTAAAAAGATAGAGCTTTGGCTGGCTAACATGGTGAAACCCATCTCTATAAAATACAAAAAGAAAGAAGAAAATTAGCGGGTGTAGTGCCGGGCACCTGTAGTCCCAGGAGAATGGCGTGAACCCGAGCAGCAGAGGTTGTAGTGAGCTGAGATCAGGCCACTGCACTCCAGCCTGGGTGACGAAGCAAGACTCCGTCTCAAAAAAAAAAAAGACCTTTGGTTCCCATTAACTCATGCGAACTGTGCATATCATTCAAAGCAAAAAAAAAAAAACAAAAAAACAAAAACTCAGCAAATCTAGTAACAGGGTATTTAAGATGTCTTAAAAGGTGCCAGTTATTTGTTTTAGACAAGGCCTATTGGTATGTCTATTTCCTGTTAATGCCACAGGTCCAAGGTCTATTTCTAAGTATTGCAGCATCAGGCCTTTAATCATATTAAGTTCACACAGGGGCAATGATAAGGATATTGGAAATTAAATCTATTATATCCAAGTTTACAAAAAGCTGGTTCGTAAACCAGAAATTCAATTTATTAATTTGCAATGGAGTAATTATCTTTCCACTAACCAGAGAATTTTTTCATTTATTACCAGTGTCTTTTTTTTTTTTTTTTTGAGTTAGGGTCTCACTCTCTCTTCCAGGCCGGAGTGCAGTACTGCGATCTTGGCTCGCTGCAGCCTTGACCTCAAGCGATCCTTCACCTCCAGGGCTCAAACTATCCTCCTGCCTCAGCCTCCAGAACAGCTGGGACTATAGGAGCATGCTACCATGCCTGGCTAGTCTCAAACTCCTGGACTCAAATGATCCTCTCACTTCAGCCTCCCAAAGCATTGGAATTACAGGCATGAGCCACCGTGCCCAGCCCCAGAGTTAATTATTATTATTATTTTTTTGAGATGGAGTCTCGCTCTGTCACCCAGGCTGGAGTGCAGTGGCCGGATCTCAGCTCACTGCAAGCTCCGCCTCCCGGGTTTACGCCATTCTCCTGCCTCAGCCTCCCAAGTAGCTGGGATTACAGGCGCCCTCCACCTCGCCCGGCTAGTTTTTTTGTATTTTTTTAGTAGAGACGGGGTTTCACCGTGTTAGCCAGGATGGTCTCGATCTCCTGACCTCGTGATCCGCCCGTCTCGGCCTCCCAAAGTGCTGGGATTACAGGCTTGAGCCACCGCGCCCGGCCGAGTTAATTATTTTTATTACAACTTTTTATTTTGAAACAGTTTAGGACTATTTTACTTTGAAATAGTTTAGTTTGCTACAAGAAGTAGCAAAAATAGTAGAGAGAATTCCCAGGTACCCTTCACAAAGCTTTGCCCCAATAGCACCTTGTCAAATACAGGAAATTGACAATCGATACAACACTATCAACTCAAGTGCAGACCTTACTTGGATTTCACCTGGTTTTTTCATGTACTTATGTGTGTGTATTTGTAGTTCTCTAAAATTTTATCACCTGTAGATTTGAGTAAGCATCACCAAAATCAGGATGCACAATTGTTCCATCACCACAAAAAACTCTCTCATGTTACCCCTTAATACTCATAGTCTTTTCCCAACCCTAATCCTTGTCAACCACTGATCTATCCTCCATAACAATAATTTTTCATTTTGATAGTATCTTATAATGGAATCATTGTAACTCTGAGATTTTTTTTCCCACTAAGCATAATGCCCTTCAGATCCATGTAAGTTTTTTTCTTTGAGACAGAGTCTCGCCCTGTCACCCAGGCCGGAACGTGATCTCGGCTCACCGCAAACTCCGCCTCCAGGTTTCAAATGATTCTCCTGCCTCAGCCTCCCCAGTAGCTGGGATTACAGGCGCATACCACCACACCCGGCTAATTTTCGTATCTTTAGTGGAGACGGGATTTCACCATGTTGGTCAGGCTGGTCTTGAACTCCTGACTTTGTGATCCGCCCACCTCGGCCTCCCAAAGTGCTGGGATTACAGGCGTGAGCCACCGTGCCGGGCCCCATGTAAGTTTTTTGTATGTATCAATAGTTTCTTTTTCTTTGTTTTGTGAGATAGAGTTTTGCTCTTGTCGTCCAGGCTGGAGTGAAGTGGCATGATCTCGGCTCACTGCAACTTCCGCTTCCTGGGTTTAAGCAATTCTCCCATCTCAGCCTCCCAAGTAACTGGGACTACAGGTGCCTGCCACCATGCCTGGCTAATTTTTGTATTTTTAGCAGAGATGGGGTTTCACTATGTTGGCCAAGGTGGTCTTAAACTCCTGACCTAGGGAGATCCAACCGCCTTGGCCTCCCAAAGTGCTAGGATTACAGGCGTGAGCCACTGTGCCTGGCCAATAGTTTCTTTTTATTGCTGAATAGTATTCCATTCCATGATGGAACCAGTTTGCTTAACCATTTACCAGGTGATAGATATTTTGGTTGTTTTCTGTTTTTGGCTATCACAAATAAAAGCTGCTATAAGTACTTGTGTGCAGGTTTTTGTGTAAACATAAATTTTCATTTCTTTGGGATAAATGCTCAGGACTGAGATTGCTGGGTCAGATGGTAAGTATGTATTTAACTTTGTAGGAAAGTGCCAAACTGTTTTCTGGAGCAACCAGTATAAATTCTTAAAACTTCCATAAGTAATATATGCTCACTGTAAAAAAATAAAATAAAATAAGGTAGAAATGTATAAAATGAAAAGTAAAATGACAAGTCATGGAACTGTACTGTCTCTTTTCTGAGTAGTAACTGTTAGGTTTCCTGTATATTCAAGAATGTTTTGGCTGGGCCTGGTGGCTCATGACTGTAATCCCAGAACTTTGGGAGACTAAGGCAGGAGGATTGCCTGACATCAGGAGTTCGTAACCAGCCAGGGCAACATAGTGAGATGCTGTCTCTATCAAAAAAAGTTTTATGCATATGCAAGCAAATACATGTGTATATAAATATATATATTCCAAAATGAGATCACAGTATACAGGTAATTGCAACTTGATTTTTTCTCATATCTTAGACATATTTGCAATTCTTTTTTTTTGAGATGGAGTTTCACTCTGTTGCCCAGGCTGGAGTGCAGTGGCGCGACCTTGGCTCACTGCAAGCTCCGCCTCCCGGGTTCACTCACACCATTCTCCTGCCTCAGCCTCCCGAGTAGCTGGGACTACAGGCGCCCGCTACCATGCCTGGCTAATTTTTTTGTATTTTCAGTAGAGACAGGGTTTCACTGTGTTAGACAGGATGGTCTTGATCTCCTGATCTCATGATCCACCTGCCTTGGCCTCCCAAAGTGCTGGGATTACAGGCATGAGCCACAGCGCCTGGCCCATATTTGCAATATTAATAGATAAGTATATACTTGTTTTAATGGTGGGCATAGGACTATTGTATGCCCACCATTATCCAATGCATCTATTGTATGGATGTATCATCATTTCTTTACTCAGTCCCCCCGATGATGACCATTTCTATTGTTGTCAGTTTCTATTACAAAGCTATAATGAAAATCTTTCTATATATATTTCTGTATAATTTGTATGAGCATATCTGTATGGCAGACTCCTAGAAATGGAATTGCTAGATCAATTTTACATTTAACTGCTCTGAAATACTTTCAACTTTTTCTCCAGTTTTTAAAATGTTTGTAGAGATAGGGTTTTGCTATGTTGCCCAGGCTGGTCTCGAACTACTGGGCTCGAGTGATTCTCCTGCCTCGGCCTCCCAGTGTTAGAATTGCAGATGTGAACAACTGCACCTGACCTTTTTAAAATTTTTATTTTTCAGTTTTTTTTTTTTTTTTTTTTTTAAATTTACTCTCCCCTAAATGATATATGAGAGTTCTCAGTTCTTTACCAACGCTAAGTATTATCAACATTTTAAATCTCTGGCAATCTGGTAGGAGAGTTTGTGTTTAATTTGCATTTATTTTATTTTTTTTTTGAGACGGAGTCTCGCTCTGTTGCCAGGTTGGAGTGCAGTGACACGATTTTGGCTCACTGCAACCTCCGCCTCCTGGGTTCAAGAGATTCTCGTGTCTCAGCCTCCCAAGTAGCTGGGACTACAGGTGAGCTACCACGCCCAGCTAATTTTTGTATTTTTAGTAGAGACAGGGTTTCACCATGTTGGCCAGGATGGTCTCGATCTCTTGACTTTGTGATCTGCCCGCATAGGCCTCCCAAAGTGCTGGGATTACAGGTGTGAGTCACTGCGCCCGGCCTTAATTTGCATTTCTTAGTGGCAAATGAAGTTGAGCACTATTTTATATATGTATTAGCCATCTGTATTTCTTATTTCTTTTCTTTTTGTTGAGATGGATTCTCACTGTCACCCAGGCTGGAGTGCAGTGGCACCATCTTGGCTCACTGCAACCTTTGCCTCCTGGGTTCAAGCGATCCTCCTGCCTCAGCCTCCTGAGTAGGTGGGACTACAGGTGCGTGCCACCGTGCCCATCTCATTTTTTGTATTTTTAGTAGAGACGGGGTTTCCTCGTGTTAGCCAGGATGGTCTCGATCTTCTGACCTTGTGA
The DNA here is from genome assembly GCF_008728515.1 of Papio anubis. Taxonomy (NCBI): domain Eukaryota; kingdom Metazoa; phylum Chordata; class Mammalia; order Primates; family Cercopithecidae; genus Papio; species Papio anubis. Next base: position 30,359,068 of record NC_044996.1, read on the forward strand.
TCTGCTTGCCTTGGCCTCCCAAAGTACTGAGATTACAGGTGTAAGCCACCACGCCTGGCCTAGCCATCTGTATTTCTTCTCCCACAAGTAGACTATATCCTTTGTCCATTTTTCTCCTGGAGTTTTAAATTTTACCTTATTGATTTTGACAGTTTTCCATATCTTGAAGAAATTAGCTTTTTTCATCCATACAGCAAATATTTTCTCACAGTTTCTAGCTTATCTTTTGACTTTGTTTCTGGTGTCTTGGTATACATAATTTTTTAATTTCTGTGGACTTAAATTTATTTATCTACTTTTTGGTTTCTGGGTTTTATGGTTAGAATAGTGTTTGAAAATATAAAAAATGGGCTGGGCGCAGTGGCTTACGCCTGTAATCCCAGCCCTTTGGGAGGCCGAGGCAGGCGGATCACCTGAGGTCGGGAGTTGAAGACCAGCCTGACCAACATGGAGAAACTCCATCTCTACTAAATATACAAAAATTAGCCAGGCGTGGTGGCGCGTGCCTGTGATCCCAGCTACTCAGGAGGCTGAGGCAGGAGAATCGCTTGAACCCCGGAGGCGGAGGTTGCAGTGAGCTGAGATGGAGCCACTGCACTCCAGCCTGGGTGACAGAGCAAGACTTTGTCTCAGAAAAAGAAAAAAGAAAAAAAAAAAAGAAAGAAAATATAAAAAACATACATATGCTGTACAGAGGAGGAGACTGTCTGGAAAACCTAATTTATAATCAGAAGTTTGTTCCATTTGCATGGAGTTAAAGCAAAGAGAACTGTGGGATGTTTTAGTCCAACTATGGTAAACCTGGAGGATTATCTTTGTTATACTGTGGCATATGAATTTCTTGTGACCAGAACATTTCTGCATCAAATAGTGTCTTGCAGTATCAGATGTTTGTAAGTTTTAACTATTCAACTCTCCTTTTTTCTTATTAGACACCCAAAGCTTCTGCCTTTACAATATTATCTCATAAAGGACATGCTACAAACAAGATTAACATTATTTTCCATCAGTTATTTCATTTTTCATTATTTCATATTTCGTTTGACGGAATTTTCTCCCTTTGTCCTCACATTCAAAGGGTGAATTGCTTAGGTGTTACAGTACCCCATGAAATAAACTCCACTTCTTATGATAGGACTGGAGCACCTAGCATTCTGTACATATTGAAGTCTTGACAAGTATGTTTTTGAAAGAGCTCTAACAAAAAAAAGGTTACTGTAAAATATTCTTAAATATTAGTAAAAATGTGCTACATTTATTTCTGATGTTATACCAGTTTGTTATTAATCTTCAGTGGTATTTTTCACAAAATAAGAGCTAATTTGCTAAACAGAAGAACTTTTCAGTTTTGTTCTAAGCATAAAATTGTTTAAAATCTCAGTTGCTACATAGATAATTAACTGAGAACACAAATTTATAAAACAGATAAAAAACTATTTGTACAATGTACTATAAATGTGATGTTTGGAGCAGAAAATCAGTAGTTTTCAGCTAATACTAAGACAGGAAATCATTTAATATCAATTGAGATTAAATTGGCACAATTGAACTAAATTAATGTAAAAATGACTTGGTACACGGCCCAATTTTTCTATTACTTCAAGTGGAATTTTGCATTAACTTATATAACTGTAAATTTTCCACTACTCTCTATTTAATGTTCTAGCTGCATCATTCTGTAACTTGAATCTATTAAAAACTGTATAGCAGCCGGGCGCGGTGGCTCACGCCTGTAATCCCAGCACTTTGGGAGGCCGAGGCGGGCGGATCACAAGGTCAGGAGATCGAGACCACAGTGAAACCCCGTCTCTACTAAAAATACAAAAAATTCGCCGGGCGCAGTGGCGGGCGCCTGTAGTCCCAGCTACTCAGGAGGCTGAGGCAGGAGAATGGCGTGAACCCAGGAGGCGGAGCTTGCAGTGAGCCGAGATCGCGCCACTGCACTCCAACCTGGGCGACAGCGTGAGACTCCGTCTCAAAAAAAAAAAAAAAAAAAAAAAAACAAAAAAAAAAACTGTATAGCATTCTACCAAAGATGGTCTATAAAAGAAATGGAAATTTATTTTGAATAGTATTCCACTCTCCAAAGCTTTAGAGGTAAGTACAAATGTCTCAGATTTTACTTCTTGTTATTGATATTTAGATGTTTCTGTTTAACTTTTATTGTCCAGTTGATTAAATATACTATAACTCTTTTTGTAAAGTTGCAGTAAAAACAATAAGCACAGAAGATGGGAGAGAAACTAACAAGAGATATGGAAGGAATATAATTTAAGGACTGCAAATAATCGTTTTATTGCATTAGGAATGTTTTAGAAGTGATATCGGGGTGAAGGCTTCATGATTTACACAGGGCTCACCCTATTTCTCAGTTGGAAAATTTGTTTTGTTATTAATACGTTTTATTCCTTTTCTTCTAATTGAAATGTAGTTTAATATTTAAGAAATATTTTAACCAAAATTTCACAAAAGGAACAGAAACGAAGACTTCTTAAGCAAAGAATATTTTATGAATCTACGAACTTCTATAACAGCAATGGAGGCACTGTAATAGGTCACTTCTTCCTGTCCAAGGAAAAAGCGGCGCTTTGGATGGGATAGGCCCTCCCCGAGTTTTTCTCCCCCGAGTAAAGAGCTCTTGGCGGTCAAAGGTCCAGTACACTGGATTCGAAGCAAATAAAAAAATAAGGGTGACAAAGATTTTAGTTAACAGGGGTCGGAGGAGCAGAAAGGGTCTTTTCGCACTTCAAACATCTTGGGGGAGGGTTGGGAAGGCAGGATGCGAAGTAACCTAAATTCTGAACAATTTCGCGCTCCTGCCCCCGCCCAGGAAGGCAGTGGATGCGCGGGGGAGGCGGGGTCCCCCCACACTCCTTTGCCCACATTTCGATTTCCCTCCACTTCACTCGGTCGTATCTCTTCCCCTGCCCCGAGAGTGGCGAACAAATTGGTCGAGCGCCCGGCCTAGCCTAGTAGTCCAGTTCCTTAGGACTCCTAGACCCTGGAGAGACAGACCACGTTTTCTCGGAGACGGGACCAGTGGGCTGTAAAGCAAAACAATTTTTCTTTCTTTTCCAGGGCCAGGTCTTCCTGGTGGAGAATCAGCTCGCTCTCTCTCCACACCCGAAGCAAAAAACAAAACAAAACCAACCACTATTCCGCCCCCGATCTAGCCCAAGCAGCCCCATTAAACCACTTAGGATCAGGTGCCAGAGTTAAGCGAGTTGGGTTCTTCTGGTGGGAAGGGGTAGGGACAAGGGGGCATTGAAGGTCCGGGAACTAGGGCCACAGGCCCCTCGCTGGGGTGTGTCAGAAGAGGGGACTTCGAAGGGTGATGCCCGACTAGGCTGCCACCTTAGCGCCGCGCGAGGAGCGCAGGGGCCCGGGGAACGAGTCCCCGAGCGAGTCCAGCCAGCCTCTGGATTCCCACGGCCCGGGGCTCCGCCGGACATTCTTACCGCCCTCCCCTCGACACCCTACTAATGACAGAAAAACCGCGGTTCGATCGGGTCCGCGGCGGAAGGGCGGCCAAAAGAATGAGTAAGTCAGGCGCGGGCACGGCACCTTGTTTACCCCACTCGGCGGCGCGCCCCTGCGGGCGCCTGGTTTGCGGGCGGCGTCGGAGACGCTGAACCCGGGAGTCAGTCGGCCACGATTGGTCGGTGACTGGGAGGAGGACGCTGGGTGGGAGGGCTGGGAGCCAGGCGTTGCAGTGGCAACTCTCTGCCGCTAGATGCCGCTCCCTCCCAACGGGAGCCGGGCGCGGGTTCGTGGCCGACAGATGGCGCCTGCGCGTTCCATTCGCCTCCAAGTCGCCGAAGAGCGAACACCCCAAACAATCCCGAAGCGCCACCAAAAAAAAAAAAAAAAAAAAAGAAAAAACCCCGCCGGATCCGACCGCCACTTTCAAAACCCCCCACCGCTCTAGAACCGCGGGAGCTTCCGTCCCTGAGTAGAATTCGAGGGTGTAAAGAAGAGGAAGGGGAAAAATATCTTGTACCAGCCCAGGGGTGAAGAAGCCCCCGGCCTGAGAAAGGAGGAGGAGTGGGGGAGGCGAACAGTCTCGTTGCTGCCTCTGTGGCACGCTGAGGGAGGTAAGGATTATAAAATGGCGGAGGCGAAGCTTCTAGAAGTTTGGAGGGGCACCCGGAGGGCGCGGGGCCCACCGTGAGGTGTGTATGGTTGAAACAGGGCGAGAGAGAGGAGTTGGGAGGGAAAAAGGTTGGGCACTCTGTTGCCATTGAATTTCCCCTCTGCTTCCTTCGCCCCCATGGGGGGCAGCCATGGAGTGGGGGACAGAGTCCACGCGGGAGGATCTTCCTCGCCCCCGCGGCGCCCCCGGCCCTCCTTTCTCTCTTCTCCCCCCAAGTCGCTACCCCAACACTTACAAGGAACTTCCAGCCCCCCTTCCTCCCTACCTCCTACTCCTAGAGTGGCTTTCTACCGCAGGGCTCTTCTTTTCGACTACCCTCGCTGAAGATTTTCTCTTCCTTCCCTCGCCCAACTCTCCCTCGGGGCCTCTACGGAGACCCCCCCCCCCCCCATGGGTGGCCCAAAATGGAGAACGCGGAGCAGCGCAAGATGGAGGATCCGCTTCTCTGTGTAGCAGTAGATTTAGGTTCCTTTTCTCCGGCAGGCTCATAAGCCTAGGAGAGCCCGAACTGGAGGTGGGGTGGGGTGCGAGCCGTAGTCGGGGGAGGAAAGCCGGGAGGCTGTGGTTGGGGTTGGGGAGAGCGCGGTGTCGCGGTGAGGGGAAGGCAGAGAGCAAAATGGTGGTGCTGGGAACCTAGGGGGGAGGGGAGAAAGGAGGCTCAGTTGTGTATATTTGGGCCTCGGACCGAGGGAGGCGAGGGAAAATCTACTCTGATCACACCCCTCCCTCGTGCCCCCTCCCTTCTCCCTTCCCCTCCTTCCTTCCCTCCCTCCCCCCTCCCTCCCTCTCTTCCTCCCTTCCTAGAGAGGGAACAACATTCATGTGACGGGCCCCTCTGCTTCTCCCCCGCCCCATCATCTCCAGCGCGTGGTGGGGGAACTGCTGGGGAAGGCGATTGGCATCGATCTCTCCATCCCTTCCGAGGCCCGACTTCGGTCAGTTTTCTTCGGGCAACAATTTTCTAAATCGGCTGGGGTCTGGCGGTGTTGGCCCCCGCGCGCAGACCTTGCCCCGAAGGGGGCCCTGCCTGCCTGGCATGGGCGGAGGGGGGAAGGGCGGGAGTGGAAGGCTGTTTGTTGGGGGGTTTTGGCGCCACTTTTGTTTTAGTTTTAGTGCTGCTTTTCATTCCCACCCCCACCCGCACTGTCTTTCTCAAGGCACGAACTGAGCTGATCCTTGCCCCAGGTAGGCAGCCTGTGCGTTTTCACTCCACACTTTTATTCTTGCTCGGGGTCGACTTTCTTTTTTCTTCTCCCCTGGATCCGGAGATCTGCGGACGGCGATTTGGGGACGAAAAGGGTCGGATGGGCCGTGGGAGAGAGAAGGTGTGGGAAACAGCATCAAGTAGTTCCGCAAAACTTTGAGCCCCGTTCCCATTTTCTTTTGGCCTAGAATTGTGAACGTATTGTTGATTTCGGCCTTTTTTCCCCCCGTCGCGAGAATGTCTTATTTTGCCTTTAGTTTTTTATAAACCGCTGTACTTTCGACATTTAGTTTCCGCTCCCCCTTGGTGCATATGTCATTTTATTTTTAATCCTTAACTGTAATGGGTTATCGTGTGATTTTTGTGCTTCAGTGCTCGGCTTTAATTTTTAATATTGCATTAGTAGTTTCATCCGGTTTGTGAGACTTTCTCTTCCGTGGCCTAGAATGTTTTTTATGTTGTTGCTTACCACCCCTCTTCTCTCTCCCTCCTTCTTTCTCTTGGATGTAGTTTTTAAATTGAGGGCCATGGTGTTGGATTAAATGTTAATTTACAGTTTACATGATATATCTATTGGAAACTTTTGATCTGTAAGGTTGAATTTAAGTAAACGAGACGCTTGTGTTGGTTTGCAATGGTTCCTTAAAATGCGCGGGCCACCCCCTTCTCCCACCGTAAAGCCCCATCTTCCCTTCACACTGGAGTGTAAATTCCATACCCCTTTTCTCCCACGGACCGCCGTATTTCACAGCAGCCACACCCTGTATTTGTCTCTGTGGATTGGACTCATTATCAGCTTAATTTAGTGACTCTTAAACCACCATGATGGGACTTGCTTAAGCACGAAGCTTCTTTTCCTGTTTAGTCCTAGTGGTTAGTGTCGAAAGAGGAATAATCGAGGTTTCTTGATGAAACCTAGTGCGGTCCAACCTCTGCCTTTTTTCTGTTGTCTTTTTTCCTACTCCGGGCTGTTGGCGGTGTCAGCACCGCTGCTGGGGGCGGGGGTGGAGGGGAGAAAGAGTCGGGTTACCGAAGTGCGTCATTCCTGGCTCTAGCAGGGCCTGCTCGGGAGCTGCTGGTGTTTGTTACTGTCCTCGCAGCACTTTTCTGCCAACCTTCTCTCTCTGCGTATTGGTTAGGAGCAAAAGCAGGAGGCGGTCTCCTAATTCTGTCTGTAGCCTAGCGCGTTACGTTTAAGGGTATATGTGAACTTATTTTGTTAAAAAAAAGGCCCTGGGAAGTGGATGCATTTGTTTAATGACATATAATTCAGGTAGTTTAGGCTTGCTCTCATATACTTTACGATGAACAGTGGGGTTAATTTTCAACATTTTCAACCACTTACGTTAAAATGCCTGGTTTTCTTTCTACATTGATATCAATCTATAATTAGGGATCAGAAGGACCAGTTTAAGGTATGTAAGTGTTCAGCAGTTTTTCAAGTGGTTGAATTGCAGTTTTATGGCACATTATGTTAAATAGTCGATTTTTTTCGTTTTGAACTAAGGTGCCACGTTAAGTAAGTTAATTGCAAATGTTTAAGTCCGTTTTCATCACATTTCCCTATTTGTTTTTTAAGGTATAATTTTAAATATGCCCTTTGGGTATTATGGACTTCGTTAAAATTCTTAAAGATGGTTATATCTTTGTGTTTAACTGAGTTCTTAAATTTATCACCTACCAAGGAATTGTGTAAGGCGGCTGTATAGTTACATTGTTGGATTTTGACTTCTTAACTTGCTAGTTTTTGATACTTTTGCTATCTCTGGGTAGAAGTGTACTTAGAGAACATAGTATCTTCCTCTTAATTATTTTTGAAGATAATAATGAGAGGAGGGAGTGGGTAGGAGGTAGGTGTGAAACAGAAGTGGCCTTGAGTTGATTGTTGTAGCTGGATGAATACAGAAGCGCTCATTGTTACTATCATTCTCTACTTTTGTGTATGCTGTTAAAAATTTCCATAGTTTAAGAGAAATTTTGTTTTGCAGAAGAATTTCCAGATTGTCTTACAGTCTTGGGGGTAATGACTTAAGTTTATATTTACATGTCAAAATTACTTGCATGGGAAGTTTAGCCTTGTGTAAGTGATTACACAATACTTGGCAAAACTTTCAAAAAAAAAAAAAAACGTTTAAACAGGAACTAGTATAAAACAGGCAACATAAATAAAGTTCAACAAATTGGTTGAAGTTTAAATGTTTATAGTTTAGCCTGAATGTGCTCTACTTTTAGTTTCCTTTTTAATTCTTTGAAAACAGGAAAATTCCATTTGCAAATTTTGTAAATTCTGCTTGGTGTCTATTTCATCAAGTTGGAGTTACAGTGAGTCAGTATGAAAGGGATTTACTATTAATAGGAGGGGCTTTGGCAGTTGCAGTAAGTGACAGTGGAAGGGATTGAGGTACCATAGGGAACATTCCTGGTAGAAAGATCTAGGTAGCTGAATTCAGTTTCAGGATTTGGTGTTTAATGACTAGGTAGAGAAGCGGGTTGGAAAAGAAATGTACTTATTAGCTATTCCTTCCCACTGTGAAGTAACTATAGTATTCTAAGGTGTATCAGAGACTGGCAGAGAGGGTGGAGTGGGTTCTTTTTTTTTTTTTTAACTGATATGAAAATGAGTGTTTACGTTTAAAATGGTTTAAATCACCCCACGCCCCAAGGATCTGGTGCTATAACTAGTTAGAAGTTGATACGTAAAATATTTCGGTATTCTCTGTTAACATTCTGACCATTACCCATAAACAGTAAAAATGTGTTGCAATGAAAATCCTTGGTCTCCCTTAATTAGTATATTCGTGAACTGCTCCTAAATTCTATTAAGGTAAGTGCCCTTTTTTTTTTTTTTTTTTTTTTTTCCCGGCAGTTTTGTACGTTCAGTGTCAGGTTTATTTTTTCCCCCCTAGGAGATACATTTTAAAAATATATATCACAGTTCTGAAAGGAATCCAAAATAATGGATATATAATTTATAGCAAAATTTCACCCCAATCTGGGAACAGACATTTTATGACTGTTATCATTAATCTGTTTGTGTATTTCATATTCAGAATTTTAGCTTTAGAAGGATGTTAAAGGAAAATAGGTGACATATTTCAAATTTTTATTCATATACAAATATTCTTAGTAGATGGTAAGGATTGTGGCATCAGATTTATTTTATTGTGGTGAGGCAATAGCTAAACTAATACACCAACACATGATGACTTTGGTAACTTTCAAGTATATTTAGTTAGGATTTTTTAAAGCCCAAACGCTCAAATAAGATTTTCTTGAAATCAAATTCTACATTTCTTTTTCAACTTTATTGACTTCTGCGGTCACCTGAGGACTTATGAATTAAAATGAATGGGATGGGCTTGGGAGACAGGCTAAGGCTCAGATCTATTCCTTTGGGAATTTAGGGTTAGATGTGAAAATATGCAGTTTAGTAATGCTTAATATTGTACATGTTTAACTGATACCACCCACAGTCATATGTGGGAAGGTAGTAAACAGAGAATAGCATAATCTTTTTGCTTTGGGTTCTTTATAATAGATGGCAGACTTCAGTTTTTGATGCTGCAAGTTGACTTTTGAACTTAAACCAAAATCGACTGGGCACAGTGGCTCACACCTGTAATACCAACACTTTGGGAGGCTGAGAGGCCGAAGTGGGAGGATCGCTTGAGCCCAAGGAGTTCAAGACCAGCCTGGGCAACATAGGGAGACCCCATCTTTACAGACAATTTAAAAATTAGATGTGGTGGTGCACACCTGTGGTCCCAGCTATTTGGGAAGCTGAGGCAGGAGGATTGCCTGAGCCCGGTAGATAGAGGCTGCGGTAAGCCATGATTGCGCCACTGCACCCAGCCTGGGCAACAGAGCAAGACCCTGTCTCAAAAAAAATTAAAAAACTAAAATTTGCAGTTTACTATATAATGGAGTACCATTTTGGGAGTTGGGGAGAATAGCAAGGGAGAGGGATAGTCTCAGGTGTGGGCATCAGTATATACTGATGTTGGAGTATATGCAATCAGTATATACTGATTGTTGGAGAGTAAGGAAGGAACTTTAAAGACAGGCTATTTTAAAAGTGTTTGGCTGGGTGCCTTGGCTCACGCCTGTAATCCTAGCACTTCGGGAGGCTGAGGCGGGCGGATCATGAGATCAGGAGTTCAAGACCAGCCTGGCCAACATGGTGAAACCCCCATCTCTACTAAAAATACAAAAATTAGCTGGGCGTGGTGGTGCGTGTCTGTAGTCCTAGCTACTTGGAAGGCTGAGGCAGAGGTTGCAGTGAACTGAGATAGCGCCACTGCACTCTAGCCTGGGTGACAGAGCGAGACTCAGTCTACAAAAAAAAAAGTTCTTTATATTCTGCATTGGCTATATGTTCAGGACTTTAGTTCGTGGTTCAATACTGTCCCTGTGTAATAATTCTTTATGTTTCTGTGTATCATAAATGATGGTTATCGTGTGTTCTGATCGGCAAAGATATGTGAGAAAGGAAAATTATCAGTTTGATTTTTCAGTCTCTTGAGTTGCCTGCTTTACGTTTAATTTACCCGAATTTTATATTTCTTCATTGTAAGTGGTGTTGCTTGGTGGAGTCTAATTTTTGTGTATATGCCTTTTAAAAATCTACACATCTTCAGCAGCTGTGGTAATCTGCTATCTGAATTGTGTTTTTAATGTATGCTTGCTATAGATCTTTGATACTCACCAGTAGACACCAAGGAGTCTTTACGTATGGTTATTGTAGTAAGTCAAGAAGAGATTTATTTATTTTTTGAGACGAGTTTTGTTCTTGTTGCCCAGGCTGGAGTGCAGTGGCGTGATGTTGGGCTCCCTGCAACCTTTGCCTCTCGTGTTCAAGCGATTCTCCTGCCTCAGCCTCCCAGTAGCTGGGATTATAGGTGCCCGCTACCACGCCCAGCTAATTTTTTGTGTTTTTAGTAGAGACATGGTTTCACCATGTTGGCCAGGGTGGTCTCAAACTCCTGACCTCAGGTGATCCACCCACCACAGCCTCCCAAAGTGCTGGAATTACAGGCAGAGCCGCTGTGCCTGGCCAAGAAGAGATTATTGAAATTGTTTTACATTCCTTCTGCTGAAGAAAGAGAGGATGAATAATGTCAATGGTGTATTCTTTTCTTTGAGATGGAGTTTCGCTCTTGTCGCCCAGGCTGGAGTGCAAGGGTGCGATCTCAGCTCACTGCAACCTCTGCCTCCTGGGTTCAAGCGATTCTCCTGCCTCAGCCTCCCAAGTAGCTGGGATTACAGGCATGCGCCACCACGCCCGTCTAATTTCGTATTTTTAGTAGAGATGGGGTTTCTCCGTGTTGGTCAGGCTGGTCTCGAACTCCCGACCTCAGGTGATCTGCCCGCCTCAGCCTCCCAAGGTGCTGGGATTACAAACGTGAGCCACTGTGCCCAGCTGGTCTATTTTTTATTACAGTCATGCATTGCTTAATGGCGGGCATACCTTCTGAGAAATGCATCTTTAGGTGATTTTGGTTTGTGAGCATCATACAGTGTACTTACACACACCTAGATGGAATAGCCTACTACACACCTATGCCATATAGTAGGGCCTGTTGCTCCTAGGCTACAATCCTGTACAGCATGTTGCTGTACTGAATATCGTAGGTGGTTATAACACAGTGGTAAGTGTTTGCGTTTGAAAACAAAAAAGATACAATAAAAATATGATAGAAAAGAAAAATTAATACACCTCTATAGGGCAGCTCCCTTATAATCTTATGGGACTACTGTCTTTTTTTTTTTTTTTTTGAGACGGAGTCTCCCTCTGTCGCTCAGGCTAGGATGGAGTAGCGAGATCTTGGCTCACTGCAACCTCTGCCTACTGAGTTCAAGCGATTCTCCTGCCTCAGCCTCCCCAAGTGCTGGGATTACAGGTGCGTGCCACCACACCCAGCTAATTTTTGTATTTTTAATAGAGACGGGTTTTCACCATGTTGGTCAGGCTGGTCTCAAACTCCTGACCTCGTGATCTGCCTGCCTTGGCCTCCCCAAGTGCTGAGATTACAGGCATGAGCCACCGTGCCCGGGTGGGACCACTGTCTTATGTGCAGTCTGTTGTGGGCTAAAATGTCATTATATGGCACATGACTGTATTTTAATTGGGAAATACATTACTAGGCTTGATGAGACAAACTAGGGAGATTTCAGTAAGCTCTGCCTAATTTAAGGGACAACTCAAAGATAAAAGTCCTTTATAAGAAATAAGTTGTCTGGGCGTGGTGACTCACCCTCTGAATCCCAGCATTTTGGGAGGCCAAGGTGGGAAGATCTGTTGAGCCCAGGAGTTTGAGACTAGCCTGGGCAACGTAGGGAGACCCCATCTCTACAAAAAAATTTAAAAATTAGCTGGGTGTGGTTGTGCAGCCTGTGGCCCCAGTTACTGGGGAGGCTGAGGTGGGAGGATCACTTGAACCCCAGGAGGTTGAGGCTGCAGTGAGCCATGATCATGCCTTTGCACTTCATCCTGGGCAACAGAGTAAGGCCTTATCTCAAAAAGTTTAAATTCTGTTGTACATTATTCAAGGAGGGGGAAAACAAGTCCTATTTACATTTTTGCAAGAATAACTTTTGAAACCTGAAGCATTCTAAGAAACTTAGTTTAACTGCTATTTAAGTTCCTACTGTATACCAGTAACCTTGTTTTAATCTTCTGTTTAATCTTCTCAACCACTTTGCAAGATAGGCGGTCCTCATCATTTTACACATGGGGAAGTTGACTCTCTTAGAGAGTAAATGCCTTGTCCCAAGTCACATGATGATAATTGACGGCTTTGGATTCACACTCTGATTAGCCTGGCCTCAAAACCTTTGTGCTTTTTTGTTAAAACTCAGTTGTTTCCCTTACCTGGTTTAGGTCTTGGGCTATCTGTCATCAGAGAGCATGCATTCTTATTTTAATTTTACAAAATCAAGACTCTTTTTCATGTATAGTGCAAGGTAAATACAGATTTTTACCCAGAGTCAGATGAGTTGCTGCCTGAGGTCTATATTGTCTTCTAATAGTAATAGAAGTAGTTGAAATAAATCTAAGCGTTGGTTTTGTTTGCTTATGCTTATTAAAGTTTTTGGGATAATGAATTATATTCTTGAATTTTTTTGGGGGAAATCATATGAGACATGAAATGATTTCATAGATATTTTTTCTTTTATGTCATTTATGCTCTATTTAAAATGGAGATTGTCTCTGAGAAATGTTCCCCAGTCCTTCAGCTTGTTTTATTGAGTGGTTAGATTTGAAGTAAAACGTTCAGGCTAATCTTTAATAATTCAGCACTCTGGTTCTTTAGGGGGATTTTTTGTTATCTAATTGTAGCTTGAAAATACTTTTTTATTCTATTAATGTCTCCTGTTTGCTTATACTTCCTATTTTAGTTCATCTTTCACTACTGAGTTTTCTTGTTGTTATTGTTATCAGGTGATAAATAGTTAATATCAGGGCCCCAAGTTACTAGGTTCATTAGTGATCGGTATCTTAGTCTCAGTTTTCCTTTTCCTTTCTGTTTTTTTTCCCCCCCTAGACAGAGTTTTGCTCTTGTCGCTCAGGCTGTGGTGCAGTTGCACGATGGGCTCACAGCAACCTCCACCTCCCAGGTTCAAGCGATTCCCTCACCTTAGCCTCCCAAGTAGCTGGGACTACAGGCGTGTGCCACCACGCCTGGCTAATTTTTTGTGTTTTTGGTAGAGATGGGATTTCCCCATGTTGGCCAGACTGGTCTGGAACTCCCGATCTCAGGTGATCCACCCATCTCCACCTCCTAAAGTGCTGGGATTACAGCCGTGAGCCACCACGCCCGCCCGGTCATCCTGTTTATTTGTTATTTTTTTTTTTTTTAATTGTAACTGAAGTTTTTTTTATCTGAAGGAATTCTGGATGTTGGACTTCTGACCTAAGATAAATTTGTGGAGACAAGGAAAACCAAATGTATCTATTTGTGCTTTTCATTGCCATGAGTCAAATTTATATATTTATATTGATCATTCCTTTAAGCTTTAACATGTAGGAAATACTTTTTTCTCAGGTGATGAACAGCAAGCAGTCTTAGACTCTTTGTTCATTGAGGAGTCTTTTCGTCCATATTTCCCCCTTTGTATTCCAAGAAAATCAAGAACTGGTGTTCCATGACAGAATTACTCCCCAAGGCATCCATCATATATTATAAATTAGTTTCTCCCCTGCACATCTAGAAAGATATTAGGTATTATTCTTGGGAGACTTCAGGAAATAGTCACTCAAGTCATTTTCTGAGTTCTGTAGTCAAGTCATTTTCTGAGTTCTGTAGTTAACATGAGGAACACTGGTTGAGACAGGCTGCTAGAATATTAAGGGACTTGGTTTGGCACTAAATAAAGTTTTACTTTTCACTGTCACTTTCCTGTTAGTAACTCTAATATGGCCTCTATTACAATTCGTGATACAATGTGAATGCTGTTGATACTGCTATTGCTGTGGGATAAATTGGTTAGTGTTGATTTCAAGTAGTTAGTGCTGCTTAGTTTTTTGGAAGAATTTAATGTGGGACATTAAATGCATCATTTTATTTATAAGAAGGAATATTGTGGGAGCACTGTTCATTATACAGTTCAAAATCTTCTATAAGAAGTCACTGACAGTGACTAACATTAACAAGAACTAATACTAACTGAACTCTTACCATATGCCAGATACTCTTAAAAAATGCTTTGTATGTATTAGCTTACTTTATCTTCATAACTCTATGAGGTAGGGTGACCATATGATTTATTGTTCAAGCCAGGATACTTTTGAGCCTGAAAGGGATTGCTTCTTGGCCTTTTGGCTAAGATCAAGTGAAGAGTGAGTGAAAGGGGGCACTCACCAAATGGCATGCTGAGATAATAGCAGAAACTAGGACTGTTTGAGAGAAAGGATATATGATGACCCTAATTAATACCTTCTTTTTCAGAAGAAACTGAAGCATAGAGAGACCAAATAACTTGCCTACTTAGTAAGCATTAAGAAGGGATTTAAAACCTCTGTAGAGGCTGGGCACGGTGGCTCATGCCTGTAATCCCAGCACTTTGGGAGGCCGAGGCAGGTGGAGCACCTGAGTCAGGAGTTCAAGACCAGCCTAGCCAACATGGTGAAACCCCATCTCTACCAAAAACATAAAAATTAACCAGGTGTGGTGGCGTGTGCTTGTAATCCCAGCTTCTTGGGAGGCTAAGGCAGGAGAACCCCCTGAACCTGGGGGTGGAGGTTACAGTGAGCTGAGATCGTGTCACTGCACTCCAGCCTGGGCGACAGAGTGAGACTCTGTCTCTAAAATAAAATAAGACCTGTAGGGATTTCCGTGGGAATGAAAGTGATTTAAATTATTTTAAATTGCCATATTCTGGGAGTTTGTTTACTTTTACCCTTTTGGGGGAGTTTTTATTGGTACATGGTCAATAGTAAAAAGACAAGATAGTGTTTTTTTTAAAAATCCAGGAGAATTTCCAGTTGAATTTTTTTCAAGTGGCTGTTAGACTGAGGTGATTATATTGTCTTAATGTTGAAAAGCAACTTTCCTGAGGGCCACCTAAGTTAAAACAAAACTCTAAGATAACCAGTACGTATTATTCAGGTTCCCTTTACCATTTTCTTAGGAAGAAATGTGGATTGTGGAAATTTTTTCTGAGAAGACAGTAGAAAGAAGATGAATCCTTTTGTGACTAGGGAGAAGTGTTACTATAAAAGAAAGAAAAATATTCAGTTTAGAGACTTTTGAAGGTAAACTGATTCTGTAGCATAGTTTGAGAGTTAAGTCTTATAGAGGTTGATATGTCATTTCTTAAAATAAATATTCCTCTTTTATTGCGATTTTTAAAGCTATTTTATGTTTCTGGCCTGTTTATGCTTGTGCTGTTACCTCAAAAAATATTACTGAAGGTGAATTCAAATGTAGAGAAGTGATTTTGGCACAATTGTGGAAACAACTATATTGTAAACTAAGATCTTTTTTTTTTTTTTTTTCCTTTGAGTGGGAGTGAATGGTAGTATCTGATCTTAAGGGCACTTCCAGTTTTGTTTTCATACTTGGCTATTTTAATAGTTCATTGAGTAATTTGTGTTTTTTTTTCCCCCTAGCTGGTTGACGTTTGGAGGTTTTGTTGGTGTCACTATCATTAAATAGGTCCGTTTAATTTTTAAGGTCTTTTATTTAGTTAATTGAAACCATTATGAGACAAGATATAGCTTGAAGGGGGGACTGCATTTCTGACCATATAAAGGAATTTGTGGTCTGTGTAGTGACTATGGGAGACAAAAGGTTATTTTGGGGAGATTTGATTTATTATATAAGATTAATGGGCTGGGCTAGGTGGTTCATTTCTGTATTCCCAGCATTTTGGGAGGCTGAGGCTTGTGGATCGCTTGAGCTCAGGAGTTCGAGACCAGCTTGGACAACATGGTAAAACGCCCCCTCTACCAAAAATACAAAAAAAAAAAAAAAAAAAGAACCCAATCAGCCTGGTGCGGTGGCGCTCACCTGTGGTCTCAGCTACTCTGGTGGCAGAGGTGGGAGGATCACTTGAGCCTGGGAGGCGGAGGTTGCAGTGAGCTGAGATCGTGACATTGTACTCCAGCCTGGGTGATAGAGTGAGACCCCCACTCAAAAAACAAAAAACAGTAGTAAAATAAAATTAAAGAAATGCAGTTGGATTTTAAATATACTATATTGGTGGTTTTTAAGCTGGGGTCCATGGGTGGGATAGAGATTTGTGAACCCTCTCAAATTATGTTCAAACTGTATACATGCATTTCATAAGTTTCTCTAGGGCTGTTAAAATCAGCTGGTATTTAAAGTACTTATGGGGGACTGGGTGCGGTGGCTCATCGTGCCTATAATCCCAGCACTTTGGGAGGCTGAGGCAGGCAGAGCATGAGGTCAGGAGATCGAGACCATCCTGGCCAACATGGTGAAACCCCGTCTCTACTAAAATACAAAAAACGAGCCTAGCATGGTGGCGCGCGCGTGTTGTCCCAGCTACTCGGGTGGCTGAGGCAGGGGAATTGCTTGAACCCGGGAGGCTGAGATTGCAGTGAGCCGAGATTGCGCCACAGCACTCCAGCCTGGCAACAGAGCAAGACTCCGTTTCAAAAAAAAAAATAGGCCGGGAGTGGTGGCTCACGCCTGTAATCCCAGCACTTTGGGAGGCTGAGGTGGGCAGATCACCTGAGATTGGGAATTCAAGACTAGCCTGAGCAACATGGAGAAACCCCGTCTCTACTAAAAATACAAAATTAGCTTGGCATGGTGGCGCATGCCTGTAGTCCCAGCTATTTGGGAGGCTGAGGCAGGAGAATTGCTTGAACCTGGAAGGTGGAGGTTGCAGTGAGTTGAGATTGCGCCATTGCACTCTAGCCTGGGTGACAAGAGTGAAACTCCGTCTCAAAAAAAAAAAAAATGTACCTATGAAAGATGGGATATACAATGGTAAACTAGATTATGTAGTCTCTGCCCTTAGGGAATATAGTCAGTTGGACTTTGTCGCTACAGAAGTGTTAAAAAATACCTATTGAAATACTGTGTATTGGGTTTACTCTACATTAAAGAATATTGGGCTAAAACCAGCCATCAATGCAGTTTTGACATTGTGTTCCTAATTTGAGATTAGTGACAAATACCGAAAAATTAGGGCTTCACTGAAAAACTTTAGGGGAAAAATAACAACTGAGAAAACATACAAAACAACTGAGGGCTTTAACGTAGCCTTGGAATGCTTCAGTTTTTGGCAGTTGGTTGTTAATAAACTAAGTTAAAAGAGCCCATGATCATCATCTTTTTTTTTTTTTTGAGACAGAGCCTTACTCTGTTGGCCAAGCTGGAATGTAGTGGTGCAATCTTGGCTCACTGAAACCTCTACCTCCCGAGTTCAAGTGATTCTCCTGCCTCAGCCTCCCAAGTAGCTGGGATTACAGGCACTCGTCACCACACCTGGCTAATTTTTGTATTTTTAGTAGAGAAAGGGTTTCACTGTGTTGGCCAGGCTTGTGTTGACCTCCTGAGCTCAAGTGATAACCCCCGTCTTGGCCTCCCAAAGTGCTGGGATTACGGGCGTGAGCTACTGTGCCCGGCCCCATGATCATCTTATATATGCAATTACTGTTACCCAAAGGTTGATACCCTCTTCTTTTTTTTTTTTTAACTAGGCAAAGAACTTTATTTTTTTTTTAATTTTTTTTAATTTTTTTTAAGACGAAGTCTTGCTCTGTCGCCCGGGCTGGAGTGCAGTGGCCGGATCTCAGCTCACTGCAAGCTCCGCCTCCCGGGTTTATGCCATTCTCCTGCCTCAGCCTCCCGAGTAGCTGGGACTACAGGCGCCCGCCACCTCGCCCGGCTAATTTTTTGTATTTTTTAGTAGAGACGGGGTTTCACCGTGTTCGCCAGGATGGTCTCGATCTCCTGACCTCGTGATCCGCCCGTCTCGGCCTCCCAAAGTGCTGGGATTACAGGCTTGAGCCACCGCGCCCGGCCGGCAAAGAACTTTATTAACCTTTGTTTCAAACTTGATTCCCAGGCTTCTTCGGCTTAATTAGCTGTAAAGAATGAATTGTGTATAAGCAAAAACTGAAAAGAGCTGCAGTGTCCAAGGGGCTTGGGCTTAAAAATATTAGAGATCTAGATTTTATCAGATCCATAAACAAAAATTTCTTAAAAAGCAGTCATAATATAAAATAGCAGCTCCCAGTAACTTCTTCAAGTTTTATCTTCAGAAATTGACTCAATTCAGTTTGCCTCATTCTTGGAAGCCTCATCAAAATTCTCCCCAAGATCTGGAACTTCATCATCATCATCCTCTCCAGTAGCAAAGTGGTGCTTTTCCATCCACAGATTGTTTGGGCAGAGCTTCGGTCAGTCTCCTTAAACTAGTCAGACTATCTGCACCAAGCTGGTTTAAGATGCTGGGTAGCATTTCTGTCAGCTGCTTCGCCTCAGCATGGCCTGTAATGGTGAAAGTGTTCGCTGCCAGAGATGACTGAACTTTAGGGTTGTTAAAGTAGATCACTGTTCCTTGGTTTGTAAACATATTCACCTCTTCAATACCAGAGATATTGTTTATCCCTAACTTCTTCTTTTTTTTTTTTTTTTTGAGACGGAGTCTCGCGCTGTGTCACCCAGGCTGGAGTGCAGTGGCGCGATCTCGGCTCACTGCAAGCTCCGCCTCCCAGGTTCAGGCCATTCTCCTGCCTCAGCCTCCGAGTAGCTGGGACTACAGGCGCCCGCCACCACGCCCGGCTAGTTTTTTGTATTTTTAGTAGAGACGGGGTTTCACCATGTTAGCCAGGATGGTCTCGATCTCCTGACCTCGTGATCCGCCCGCCTCGGCCTCCCAAAGTGCTGGGATTACAGGCTTGAGCCACCGCGCCCGGCCTATCCCTAACTTCTTTAAGGAGAACCTAAGTTTTTTATCATCTGCTGTGGCTGTTCTGTGAACCACCTTCTTCTTTCTGCGAGCAGTTCCTTTCCCACCAATGCGCACTTGTGCCTGCAGTTTGGCGAGTTTTTTCCTGGTTCATGATTGTTTCTTTCATCTTGTCGGAGCGAATAAGGGGCCGCGCGGGGGACTAGGGTTGGTGCTCAGGGGATCTTGGGTGGACCAGCTGAGATCAGGCACACGCACACGGGGACGCAAGATGGCAGCTCTTTTTTTTTTTTTTGAGATGGAGTCTTGTTCTGTTGCCCAGACTGGAGTGCAGTGGCGTGATCTTGGCTCACTGCAACCTCTGCCTCCTGGGTTCAGGCGATTCTCTTGCCTCAGCCTCCTGAGTAGCTGGGATTACAGGTGCGTGCCACCACGCCTGGCTAATTTTTGTATTTTTTGTACAGACGGGGTTTCACCATGTTGGTCAGGCTGGTCTCGAACTCCTGACCTCGTGATCCACCTGCCTTGGCCTCCCAAAGTGCTGGGATTACAGGCATGAGCCACCGCACCTGGCCTAGTATTTGATTTTCATTTCATTCACTCGCCCACACACCCATCATATAAAATGATTGAGGTTTGGTATACTTGAAGTACTTCCATTTCAGGATTGGGAAATACGATAATCTTTTTCCTTAGATTTCCAACCTTTTTCTCCTTTCAAAAGCAAGGAGAATTTTTGCACTCACCAGTGTGTCTACTGCCTTGTACCTAACTTGCAAACTTTATGGTGGCTAAATATTATTACAAAGAATGTGTTTAATATCTTCTTACAAAACTAGAGGCATTTTTTTGTGGTCTAAAGAAATAGTATTAAAGATAGGAACATGAACCTTTGAGAATTTCCCTTCTACACTATTATAAAGAAGAAGATAAAGTGTAGGAAATATTATTAGCAAAACCATAATATTTTTTCCTTTGGGATATGTCCCTCCCTGTTTCCACCACTCATTCAGGCCAAAAGACATTCCTCAGACTTTACTCCTGGCAGGAGAATTGAGGAAGTGGTGGTAGTCATGGCTGGCAGGGAAACAGAAGCATGAAGGTATGTTTTTGAAAAGCAGACTTGTCAATTACAAATGGATTTTTCCAGTTGTGAGTATATGTACTTTTTTTTGAGCCGGAGTTTCGCTCTTGTTGCCCAGGCTGGACTGCAGCCTCTGCCTCCTGGGTTCAAGCAATTCTCCTGCCTCAGCCTCCCGAGTAGCTGGGATTACAGGCATGTGCTACCATGTCCGGCTAATTTTGTACTTTTAGTAGAGACGGGGTTTCTCCATATTGGTCAGGCTGGTCTCAAACTCCCAACCTCAGGTGATCCACCCACCTTGGCCTCCCAGAGTGCTGAGATTACAGGCATGAGCCACTGCGCCCTGCCATATATGTACTTTCTGAGTTTTGGTTAAATATCATTGCATAAAGTGCTACTATTCATTGAGGAATATTCAGTAGTTATATTCATATTTGGGTATTCTAAATATACTTGAAAAATTTCAGAGGGATCATTTGGACAATATGGGATTTTATTAGAAAAGTTCCTATGATAGGATATTCCGTTGCTAATCCTTTCAAGTTAGACTGAAGCAGTTTTCTAAGTTACTACAGAAAAATAGGTTTCTGCCAGGAGCAGTGACTCACACCTATAATCCCAGCACTTTGGGAGGCAGAGACAGGAGCCCAGGAGTTCCAGACCAGCCTGGGCAACATAGCAAGACCCTGTCTCTACCAAAAATTCAAAAATTAGCCAGGCGTGGCAGTGTACACCTGTAGTCTCAGCAACTTGGGAGGCTGAGATGGGAGGATTACTTGAGCCCAGGAGGTTGAGGCTGCAGTGAGCCAAGGTCGTGCCACTGCACTACAGCCTGGGTGACAGTGACTCTCTCTCTTAAAAAAAAAAAGATGAAATTAAATTTAAAAAAAGAAAGATTTCTAACTTGAGGCAATTATGTGTGCATGTATGTATATATAGTGTTTGAATGTACAATATTGGCAAATATCCAGATTTATCACTTATAACAAGATTAAACTTTTCAGTCTAGGAACTGTTTTCATCTGATTTTGAATCCTTGTTTCATTGTACAGTGTATATTATACAGGTTCTCAAATGGTAATTGAATTGAAACCTTCGATTTTTTTTAAAGAAATGTAACCCTGCATTATAATTGCATTATTGGTATTCATATTTAAAAGCTGATGTTGGAAGAAAAATAGTTTCCTATAGTTGGTTTTGCATTAATGATAATGTTTGTATCGACAGGATACCACTTATAGCATTTTCTTACTATATGACAAGTTGTACTAGGTTCCCTAACATTTCATTTTTTGTTTCTTAGTTGAGGTCATTTACTGAGGTTCCGAATTGTTAAGAGACTTGCCCAAGATCACTCAGCTAATAAGTGACCAAGCTTACTTTTTGAATCCAGTTCTGCCTAATTCTAGAACACTTCTTTACATGGTGATACACTGCCTCCCAGTGGGATGATTTATAGATTTCATAGTGATACTTTCCTTGGGGAAAGAGAATAAAAAGGATACAAGAACTCTAAATGGAAAAGACAGAGGAGGAAGTTAAACTTCTCATAGTGATCAGGAACCTTTTGGGGGATTAAGTAGGAGAAAAGCTTATTTTCAACCGAGAGCTAATGGATGTTTAAAGTTGCATGTGATATGTTTCATGTTTTATAATAAACATCAAGTAGCAGCTAGAAAACGCTTAGTCGCAGGGAGATGATAAAGTTTCTTACACTGTACTGATGATAAAGTTTCTTGTACTGTACTGTTGTAATCTTGAGTAAAGTGGTATCTGAATTAATTTTAAGGAATTAACCTTTTTAGAAAATAAACTTTGAAACAAAATGTTAATCTAAAGCATTGTCTCCATAGTAAAGAACAATAATTCTACTAAGAATAATCTGTTCAGGTAAACTGGTCTAGGTTAGGCAGCATTATGATTCCAGTTTGTGTTTTGGTTTTCATATTCCAGCCTCCCTTTTCTGCTGCTTTTTGTTTTTTTCCTCCAGTATCTTTACAGTTTCTATAGTTCTTCATAAAAAGTAGAAATGTTTTGATGGTGATTTCCTTATTTTACTTTTATGCTATTACTGCTAAGAGTAGACAACCTTATTTGTGAGGCACTGAAATAGAAGTGATTTCAAAAATTAATCCATTTTATGACTCAGAAACATTTCTTTTAAAAATAATGAAAAAAAAAATTAATGCATTTAAATTTCCCTACAAGCCTGTGAGGTGTTGTTGCTATTATTATTTTCTGTTTGTGTGTGAGGAAATGGAGGCATAGTGAGCCTAAACTTTTTCTAAGCACACACATACTTAGGAAGTGTTGGAGCCTTAATGTGAACCCAGGCAATCTGGTTCCCAAGTTTTTTTTTTTTTTTTTTTTTTTTTTTTTTGAGATAGGGTCTCATTCTGTTGCTGAGACTGGAGTGTAAGTGGCACGATCACGGCTCACTACAGCCTTGACTTTCTGGGCCCAAGTGATACTATTACCTCAGCCTCCTGAGTAACTGGGACTACAAGTGCATTCCACCAAGCCCAGCTTATTTTCATGTTTTTTGCAGAATTGGGGTCTCACCATATTGCTTAGGCTGGTTTTGAACTCGTAGGCTCAAGCGACCCGGCTGCTTTGGCTTCCCAAGTGTTGGGATTACAGGCGTGAGCCACCGTGCCTGGCCACTAATGAGTTATTTTTTATTTTTAATTTTTTTTTACTTTAAGTTCAGAGGTACATGGCCAGGTTTGTTAACGTAGTAGGTAAACCTGTGGTTTGCTGCACAGATCATCCCATCACCTAGGTATTAAGCCCAGCTTCCATTAGCTATTCTTCCTGATGCTCTGCCCCTCCCCCACAGCCCCAGTGTGTGTTGTTTCCCCCCATATGTCCATGTGTTCTCATCATTCAGCTCCCACTTACAAGTGAGAACACGTGGTGTTTGGTTTTCTGTTCCTGAGTTCTTAATGCTACACTGCCATACTGCTGATCAGTGGACAATAATGGGAGTGGTTTCTTCATCTTGGCAGTGTACTTTTAAGTCCTCTATTTAATTGTGGAGTATGTTTGTGCATCCTTATAGGAATTTTAGGGGATAGCAGAGGATTGGGCAAATCTCTAATCTTCAAGTTTTCCCAGCTGTAAGTAATCCCATTTGTCTTATAGGTTATTTATAGAGACTATAATAATACAGGTTGAGCATCCCAAATCCAAAATCCTCCAAAATCTGAAACCTTTTAAGCATCCACATGATGCTCCAAAGAAATATTCATTGGAACATTTTGGATATGGGATGCTCACCTGGTAAGTATAATACAAATAACATTTTGGATATGTGATGCTCAACTGCTAAGTGTAATGCAAATAATCCCAAATCCAAACAATATTAATACTTGGATTTTGGAATATTTATATTTGAAGCACCTTTGGTCCCAAGCATTTTGGATAAGGGATACTCAACCTTTACTTTTTCTGGGATTTTTCTGTGTGCCAGATAATAGGCTGAGGGTTTTGCTGGCATGATAGGCCCCCCAGATAGCTCAGTAATTCCATTTGTTGAGTACATTGCATGTGTCAAATACTTGAGGTAATATATTACCTTTAGTTATTACATGATAGGGGATATTATACCCGTTTTATGGATGAGAAAACAACCTAAAGAAATTCAGTAATTTGCTCAAGTAGGTTTTTACTTTGTGGCCTTTGTACTTGCTGATCCCTCTGCCTGACTGGGTTACTCATTTCTCCAGGATATTTTGCTCAACTATTACCCTTTCAGTGGAACATTCCTTGGCCATTACATATAAAATAATATCCCTTGCTTTTCCAGCCCTCCTTTTTCAGTTTATTTTGCTTAATATTACCATCAAACATACATTTACATGAGTTGTCTTTTTCCCCAATCTGGAATGTTAAGTGAGAGGAAGGATATTTGTCAGCTGCCTTTACATTGCTTTAACCCCAGCACCTAGAACAGTGCTTGGAGTGTAGTAAGTATGTAATATTTGTTGAGCTAATGCTTATGTGGCATCCAGAGATAGATACGCTGGACTTATTTGCAAGCTGATCCTGAAGTAAACTAATTTCATATTTAACAACCAAAATGGGCATTCCTTAGAAGGGAAATGCTGTGGCAGGTGTTTGGGCCTATTTTGGTTGGGAACTGGGAGGCAATCGAGTCTCCTGTAGTTTTTAGAGGCCTATTCTCATGAATTGCCTTGAGTTCCAGGAGGAGTATATGCCTTCAGCTCAGCTTCTATGTTCTGTAGAGCCTTTTATCTGTTAGTACAGGTCTCTTAAAGCTGCTGCTTCTTACTTAACTTGCAACCCCTCATTTTGCCTGAAGATTCTTTGAGTGACCATTTATAGTGTATTTGTGATGATCACAGCATGGAGCTTGGTGTGAAGCAGAGGGTTAGCTTTGAGCAGGGGGATCCTAGCTTTGCCATTTATAATTTAGTAGGAGATAACATACATACGTACGTTTCTAGGTACATAAATATGTGTGTATATTTTTAAAATGTGTTGTACTGAAACTTTCAATAATTATGTTTTGGTTAATACTTAATATTTTGATAGCACATAGTTATTCTGACGTCTTGGAATGCATACCCTTTTCTTTGTTTCTGCTTCTCAAAACATTTCTTGCAATAATGTATGTAGTTGGAACATAGTAGTAATAATATTTTACTATACTCTTGCATCCAAATGCAAGCTGATTTTGGAGAGAGAGAGACATTGGATTTTAGATATATCAACCTTAAGTTGATATTATGTAACTGTGGTTCAGCAGAGATAAGAGCAGGAGATTTTTTTGGGATCATTATGCATAGTGTACATTGGCTTTTGGTGGGGGTGATTAGAAATAAAGAGCCGAAGGGTCAGAGGTGAAAACATCATGCTTAACTTGGCAGGAGGAAGAAGTAGGATCACTGATAAGAGTGGTCAAAGAGGTAGGAGAAAATTTAGGATAATATAGCATACAATCCATAAGCATCTCAAATTTGAAAAGAATCCAGATGGCATGTTCTCCCATCTGGGAGATGCTTTTAAATTGTATACAGTATAAAAACTGTTCTTCCAATTATGTCAAGTTAAAATTATCTTTAAAGCTGATATAATCAACAATTACCCTTATGTAGATTGTTTTCTTTGTCGCATCTCTTGGGAATTGCGTTCTTCTCCCACACTGGGTCCCAGGTTACAAATAATAGGTTTAAGCTGGGAAGTGGTCAGGGACAGGAAGGGAAGGCATATTTGGCTTTATTGAATTCTACAAAGTCAAATAAAATTGTATTGGAATTATTTTACATGCGACATTGGTGTTAGTGTGGCTGATCAAAGAATTGATTGTACTTAAATATGCAAATAGTATTAGGATAAAGCAATACTGCAATTTGATGTCCTCTTCAGAATAGCTCTGAAAAATATGATTGGAATTTCTGGAGTCTATTTTGAAAGGAAAAACTTTTTTCTTTTTTCCTTCTGTACTTCATGTGAAATAAGTGTGTAGGCAACTACTTTAGTTTCTTTAAGTTTTGTGTAAAAGCTAACTCGGGTAGGAATAATGCTGGAGATGAGTGTCTTATAAAAATCACTTCATTTTTCTGCTTCTTGAGATAATATTTTACAGAGAATTATTATCAATATGAAAAACCACTCATAATTCTACTTTCCTCATTCCAGAAGGTTTTTAAATCTAATTTTGGTAAAATATATATAAAAATTGCCATTGTAACCATTTTAAGTATACAGTTCAGTGGCATTGAGAACATTTACATTGTTGTGCAACCATTGTCATCATTCATATCCAGAACTTTTTTTACCATCTCATAATAAAACTGTACCCATTAAACAATAGTGCCTTGTTCCTCCCTCCTTCCCTCGCTGCCTCCCACCTCCCAACCCCTGGTAATCACTGTTCTGCTTTCTTTGTATTTGACTATTCTAGGTATTTGGTATAAGTGGAATGATACAATATTTGTCCTTTGTGGCTGTTTCATTTAGCATGTGTTCTAGGTGATACATGTTGTAACGTTTATCAGAATTCATTCCTTTTTAAAAGTGAATAATATTCCATTGTATGTATATACCATATTTTGCTTATCTGCTCATCAGTTGACAGATACTTGGGTTACTTATACCTTTTGGCTATTATAGCCATTATTCAAGCATGAATAATGGTGACAGGAACATTGGTGTACAAATATATCTGTTCAAGTCACTGCTGTCGATTCTTTTGTGTATATACCCAAAAGTGGAATTGCTCCACAAATTTTGAGTACCTAGTATATGGCAGGCACCGTGCTAAGCACTGGGGATGTAGTAGTGAAAAAGAGGGGCCTGGTTCTTGCCCTGGTTCTTGCCACCGTGCCTGGCCCGAATTTATTTTTGAATGTGATGTGAGGCAGGGCTATACAGACTTTTGTCTTTTTTTTTTTTTTTTTGCTGTATCATAAACCAAAACCAACTACTTTCCTTGTACATTTGTCTGTTTCTTTATCCTCATTTTTAGGTAGCAGTACTTCTACAAGTGGCTTTATCTTTTTCCCTAATTGTGTCCAGCAGTTGGAATCATGCTGTCAGTCAGCATGAACATTTTTAAAGCTCTTGGTAACTGAAGTTATATTGTTTTCTAATAGGGTTGTACTGATTTTACAGTGCCACCAGTGCTGTGATACATGGTAACCCACATTATCCTTGCTTGCGAGATGTTATTTTAAACACTCCGTGCAGTTCCTCAGATTTCTTTAATTTGCATTTCTTTGATTACTAGCTGAAATTAATATTTCCCCTTGTTTTTCAGCAAGGTATTGTGAATGTGACCGACAAACTTAAGTTTAACCTGAAAGGGTCTTATGAGTATACAGTAGTTTTTAGTAAATTACTAGCACTTTTTTTTTTTTTTTTTTTTTTTTGAGACGGAGTCTCGCTGTGTCTCCCAGGCTGGAGTGCGGTGGCGCGATCTCGGCTCACTGCAAGCTCCGCCTCCTGGGTTCACGCCATTCTCCCGCCTCAGCCTCCGAGTAGCTGGGACTACAGGCGCCCGCCACCACGCCCGGCTAATTTTTTGTATTTTTAGTAGAGACGGGGTTTCACCGTGTTAGCCAGGATGGTCTCGATCTCCTGACCTCGTGATCCGCCCGTCTCGGCCTCCCAAAGTGCTGGGATTACAGGCTTGAGCCACCGCGCCCGGCCTTTTTTTTTTTTTTTTTAGTATTAAGTAGATGTATCTAATTCTTTTAAATTGAGTTTGTGTATTTTGTAATCTCTGTTCACCTTATTTGTGGTTCTCCTAGTTCATTTCAATTTACTGCTTAGGAAACCTGAAGTAATCTATCCATCCTCTTGTTTAGCCTAGTAGTGCTAAGTTGCATTCAGTGGATAGCCAATTCGTGGATGAGCTGAGTTCAAGTGTTTTGTAAATAGAGTATGAGAGAATCAGTGGGAAGAGGAGCCCAGATGTTTTTTTTTTCTTACTGTAGTGTAATCTTTTTAGCGGTGAAGCCTATAGTGAAATGAGATTTTTATTAGTAGCTTAGCCTGCTTCTTGATAGTAATGGTTATTTATAGTCATGAGCCGGATGGATAAAGTAAAATTGGCTGTTTGACATCATTCTTTTGAAAAATAATTACATAATTGTATTTATTGTTATGCCAGGTGGTAGTAGTCTACATAAACTACTTCCGGGTAGGAAGTCCATAGTATTCTCCTTTTGGGGATTTGTCAGTACCAAGGCATTGCAGAACCTATGGAAAAAGATATCCTTTATGATATCTGAGAATGTTCTGGACTGGCTAACTTTAGAGTGGTTAAAGAGACACTAACAACTTAGTGGTGAAAAGTTTTCCAGGTGTAGAAAGAGGAGTTAGGGGCAAATGAAAACATTCTATACAGCAGTTAATTTTTTTCCCTCTAACCTATGTCAGAAAAAGAATAATTTTCTTCTCTTTTTTTTGCGACGGAGTTTCGCTCTTGTTGCCCAGGCTGGAGTACAATGGCGCGATCTTGGCTCACTGCAACCTCTGCTTCCCAGGGTCAAGCAATTTGCCTGCCTTAGCCTTCCCGAGTAGCTGGGATTACAGGCATGAGCCACCATGCCCGGCTAATTTTGTGTTTTTAGTAGGGACGGGGTTTCTCTATGTTGATCAGGCTGGTCCCGAACTCCCGACCGCAGGTGATCCGCCAGCCTCAGCCTCCCAAAGTGCTAGGATTACAGGCATGAGCCACTGTGCCTGGCCAAAAAAATAATTTTCAAACGTCCTTTATAGATTGACTTATTTAGGAAGATAGAATGTATTATTTATAGTTTTGCTGAAAATGATCATACACGTTACATTACATTTAAATGTAGTGAATGGAGAGCCCTGTTCCCCTTTCAGCATAATCATCTTGTGTTATTTTCATGTTAACATTTACCAGTGCTTGGTATTTTCTTATTTTTCTTCGCCCTCAATAGACTTTAAGCTCCATGGGGGCAAAAACTTCTTTCTTCAATGTTGTAAAGGTGGTGTCTCTAATAGTGCCTGATATTTAGCAGGGTCTCAAGAAATATTTGTTGAATGATTTAATTTAGTGCTTTATCTGGATACTGATTAAAATATTTTATTTAATTTTAATTTTTTTTTTGAGACGAGGTCTCACTCTGTCACCCAGGCTGGAGTGATCTCAACTCACTGCAGCTTCTGCCTCCCCGGGCTCAAGTGATCCTCCCACCTCAGCTTCCGGAGTAGCTGGGCACACAGGCACGTGCCACCCCACCTGGTTAATTTTTTGTATTTTTGGTAAAGAGAAGGATTCACCATGTTGCTCAGGCTGGTCTCGAACTCCTGAGCTCAAGCAATCTATCTGCCCTCCTTGGCCTCCCAAAGTGTTGTGATTACAGGCACGAGCCACCGTGCCCAACTTCTGATTAAAATATTTATAAATAAATTTAGTCCTAGTTGTGAATATAACTACATTTCTGAACCTATCAGTCAGATTTTTAAAAATCAGTCTATGAAGCAGGAGAAAGTTTTGAGACCTGAGAGACTTGTCAGTATTACTATAGAATATAAGAAATTGGAGCTAAGATTAAAAAATAGTCTGAAGTTGCCGGGCGCGGTGGCTCAAGCCTGTAATCCCAGCACTTTGGGAGGCCGAGATGGGCGGATCACGAGGTCAGGAGATCGAGACCATCCTGGCGAACACAGTGAAACCCCGTCTCTACTAAGAAATACAAAAAAATAGCCGGGCGAGATGGCGGGCGCCTGTAGTCCCAGCTACTCGGGAGGCTGAGGCCGGAGAATGGCGTGAACCCGGGAGGCGGAGCTTGCAGTGAGCTGAGATCCGGCCACTGCACTCCAGCCTGGGCTACAGAGCGAGACTCCGTCTCAAAAAAAAAAATAAATAAAAAAAAAAAAAAAAAAAAAAAAAAAAAAAAAAAAAAAAAAATTTTTGAACACTAATAAATACCTTTTTTTTTTTGCGCTGTATTTAACTATGTCTGAACTCATTATTAGCATGTTTTCTTCTGATGAGTTATCTTCACAAGTTAAGACAACCTTTTATTCCTTTTTTTTTGAAACAAGGTCTCGCTTTTTCATCCAGGCTGGAGTGTAGTGGTGTGATCACAGCTCATTGTAGTCTTGGCCTCCTGTGCCCAAGGGATCCTCCTGCCTTAGCCTCCTGAGTAGCTGGGACTACAGATGTCTGCCACCACCCCTGGCTAATATTTTTTTATTTTCTGTAGAGATGGTGTCTTACTTTGTTCCCCTGGCTGGTCATTATGTGCTTTAATCAAATGTAATAGTAGCAATGATTCCACGATAGTTTTAGTTTACAAAGCACTTTCACTCTGTCTTCATCATAATAATGATCCTTTAGGGAGGGAGGTCCTGTGATATTTTTCATTTTTAGACAGGGTTTTGCTGTTGCCCAGACTGGAATATAGTAGCAAGACTATAGCTTACTGCAACCTCAAACTCCTGGACTCCAGTAATCCACCGTCTTCAGCCTCCTTAGTAGCTAGGATTACAGGCACGCTCCACCACACCAGGCTACTTTTTTAAGTATTATTATTTTCAGTAGATACGAGGTCTTGCTATGTTTCCTAGGCTGGTCTTGAACTCCTGGGCTTAAGCCATCCTCCCTGCTCCACAGCCAGCCTCTTGTGGTATTCATGCTACTTTACAAACAAGGAATTAGCGTTTCAGAGGAACTAAGAAACTTGGCCCAGGGTTATACAATTAGAATTAGTAATATGAACACTAGGACAGGGTTACACAATTAAAATTAGTAATATGAACACTAGGACATATATCCTGTGTTCTCTGGTTTTGGTTCTGTGTGTTTTAGAACCATAGAATTTTAGAGCAGGAAGAAACCTTGAAGAGTAGTACTCTAACTTCATATATATATATGGTAAATATTTATTTACAAATATATATGATGTTAATAATATCTATAATAAATTAACATTATAAAGCTGATATGGCAGAGTCAGGATTCCAACCCAGGTCTCTTCTTTAGATCAGTCCTGTGATCTTTATAACCTTCCATGTGTTTGATTCTGGAGATGTGTATGCTACCTGATGAAATGTCTGATAACAAAGGTATTTGAGTTTCTTAATAGTTTTCTGTCACAAGTTTGTTCTTGTAATGGTGAATAGCTTCCAAAAACTTTGAATTTATTTATTTATTTATTTATTTATTTTTTGAGACGGAGTCTCGCTCTGTCGCCCAGGCTGGAGTGCAGTGGCCGGATCTCAGCTCACTGCAAGCTCCGCCTCCCGGGTTCACACCATTCTCCTGCCTCAGCCTCCAGAGTAGCTGGGACTACAGGCGCCCGCCACCTCGCCCGGCTAGTTTTTTGTATTTTTTAGTAGAGACGGGGTTTCACCGGGTTAGCCAGGATGGTCTCGATCTCCTGACCTTGTGATCCGCCCGTCTCGGCCTCCCAAAGTGCTGGGATTACAGGCTTGAGCCACCGCGCCCGGCAACTTTGAATTTATTTTGAGGCAGCTTGGGATGGTGGAAAGAACTTATGCTTTAGAGACAAGTAGATTTAAGAGCACCTATGACACCTTTCTTTATTGACTATGTGACCCTGTTGTTTCCTCATCTGTAAAATGGGCAGAGTATCATCTACCTTGAACTAAACGTAGTGTATTATGTTAAGTGTCTGACAAAGAATGTGCTCGATAGTGTTACCATTGTTTTAGAATATGTTACAGAGATGAAATGTACTTCATTACAGTATAGAAAGGGACAACTACGATGAAGACAAATTTTGGAAAGCATTTGACCAAAGGTTTTATATCTGCGTTCATACAGATTGATATGAATAACTGTTATGATTTTAAATGTTAGTGAACTTTTTTTTTTTTTTTTAAGAATATCTTTTTTGAAACAGGGCCTGCGCAGGTTTCTCTCAAACTTCTGGACTCAAGCAGTCCTCCCACCTCAGCCTTCTGAGTAGCTGGGACTGGAGGTGTGTGCCACCATGCCGAGCTACTTAAAAAAAATTAAAAAAAATTTTTTTTTTTTAAACAGGCGTGCACCACCATGCCCAGCTAATTTTTGTATTTTTAGTAGAGACTTTTAGTAGAGACGAGTTTCACCATGTTGGTCAGGCTGATCTCAAACTCCTGATCTCGTGATCTACCCACCTCGGCCTCCCAAAGTGCTGGGATTATAGGCATGAGCTACCGTGGTGTCGCCAGGCTGGAGTGCAATGGAGTGATCTCGGTTCACTGCAACTACCGCCTTCCAGGTTCAGGCAATTCTCCTGCCTCAGCCTCCCGAGTAGCTGGGACTACAGGCATGCACCACCATGCCTGGCTAATTTTGTATTTTTAGTAGAGACGGGGTTTTGCCTTGTTGGCCAGGCTGGTCTCAAACTCCTGACCTCAGGTGATCTGCTTGCCTCGGCCTCCCAAAGTGCTGAGATTACAGGCATGAGCCACCGCGCCTGGCCTTTACATTTTTTTGTGGTGATGATATTTCCCTGTTTCCCAGGCTAGACATCTGTCATTTTAAATTCTTCATAACTTTGCAAGGAATAGGTGCAAATCTCTGCATTTTACAAATAGAAAAAATTGTAGAGATGCATCCTGTCTTTAATCAAGAGCCCTAAAATAAATCTACTTGGGTCTAATAATGAGAAAATAAGGGATAATTCAACATAAAATCTGTACATAGGAAGCATTGTTAATTATTACAATGAAGTGTTGGGGTTAGTCTTAACGTCTAATAAGAAGTAGATTATCTGTAATCCCAGCACTTTGGGAGGCCGAGACGGGCGGATCACAAGGTCAGGAGATCGAGACCATCCTGGCTGACACGGTGAAACCCCGTCTCTACTAAACAATACGAAAACTTAGCCGGGCGAGGTGGCGGGCGCCTGTAGTCCCAGCTACTCGGGAGGCTGAGGCAGGAGAATGGCGTAAACCCGGGAGGTGGAGCTTGCAGTGAGCTGAGATCCGGCCTCTGCACTCCAGCCTGGGCGAAAGAGAGATCCCCGTTCAAAAAAAAAAAAAAAAAAAAAAAGAAGTAGATTATCACATCTGGTGGAATCTCATAAAACTATTAGAAGTTTGTATTATGAATATTACAGAAGTGCCTAGAAATGCATATGGAGATGAAAAGTTATGCACAGTTGTATCCATTTTGTGGTTATGGTTTTGAAAAATCTACAGAGTCATACAGGCATATACATGTGGACAAAGGCTGGGAAGGAAAATGAAAATAGGTGATTTATCAGGGTATTAGAATGCTATGTGATTGTTCTGATTATTTTTTTTTTTTTTTTTTGAGACGGAGTCTCGCGCTGTGTCACCCAGGCTGGAGTGCAGTGGCGCGATCTCGGCTCACTGCAAGCTCCGCCTCCCAGGTTCAGGCCATTCTCCTGCCTCAGCCTCCGAGTAGCTGGGACTACAGGCGCCCGCCACCACGCCCGGCTAGTTTTTTGTATTTTTAGTAGAGACGGGGTTTCACCATGTTAGCCAGGATGGTCTCGATCTCCTGACCTCGTGATCCGCCCGCCTCGGCCTCCCAAAGTGCTGGGATTACAGGCTTGAGCCACCGCGCCCGGCCTGTTCTGATTATTTTTAAAGTTAATTTTGTGTAATAAAGAGGGTGAAAACCAAGATGATATATTTCCCGTATAATGTGCACTGAAGAGCATTGGTATTAAAACATTCAGGGGTTCCACCTAGATGATATGGCTTATAGTATATTGTATCTTATACTTTGGGGGAATTTTAGTAGTCTCGACTACTGGCTTTTAATTTTTTATTAGTAAACTTTTAGCATACTATCATTCAACCCATTGCATTTTACCATGGAACTTCACTATTACTATTTTCTTCTTGTTCTTGAGAATTATGGCCACAATAAGTAGACTTGTATATTATGTAAGTAAATCTTAATGGACTTTTTTTTTTTTAGAATCTTCAACTTGGTGTCATTAAAGAAACATTTTTAAGCCCGAGATATATGTTCCATTGCAGTATTATGAGGGAAATCATCCATTATAATCTTCTATGCCCATCGCTTTTTGTGTAGCTTGTCTTGTCAATCAGCAAAGCAAATACTTTACTGCTCTCTGCCTTCCAAATTACTTCATATATTTTATGGTTGATATACTTTATGGTATGTGTGTTCTTTTCTGTTTCATTGCTTCCATAAAAAAGACTGGTTGAGGTGTTAGTTTGATTTCTTCTCTTTTTCCATTCATCTGTGAGTACTACTGCAAGACACAGTGCACCATTGATTCTTGCATTCCTCATTTACATTCTGATTTTAAAAGAAGCTTGTTAAAAAGAATTTGCCTGGGTAAATGGTACTATAGTCTTGGTGGTTTGAAAACTTACAGAATGCTTTTTCAGTTGTTCCATTTCAGTTAAGCATATTGTTAAACTGATGGGGTTCATTCTCTCTGTGTGTCTCTGTTTCTGTGTGTCTTGCCTGTCTCTCCCACCACCTTCTTCCTGCAGCCCCCATCATTTTGTTTTAAACTAATCTTCAGGGAGTATGTCCGCAGTGAAACAACTGAGTTCCCTGTATTGTAATTCCTTGGAATGTTTGTCTTTTTGAGTTGTTGTGTATTTTACAGAAGTAGTTAGTATCCGGCAGGCTTAATGAGTTTTGTAGCATGGTCTTCATATCTTCAAAGAGTTTTTGAATGTTTAGAGTATACTACTTCAAAAGAAGGAATAATTTTATTAATAACTGTGTAAAAATAATGATCCCTGCCCATGGCAAAAATTTAGTACAAAAGGGGTGTAAAGCGAAAGATTTCATTTCTTCCATTCTAAGTTTTTAGAGGTAACCACTGCTGATAGTTTTTTGTATCCTAGAAATGTCCTAATCATAAATGAATTGAATTATATTTATATGTATTGCATTGTAATTTGCTCTTTTCACTTAATTGTAGTACCTTATATTTTACACAAATAGCAGCATATTTTAAAGTAGCATATACTTTGCATTTGTAAATCGAATCATCCCCATGGCTTTTAGAAATGCAAAAATTTTATTAAAATATCATATGTATGTATAAGTGACTTAGTGTTTTTTCTTCCAGAAAAAGTGGTATTGTATAATTCTTTCTTTTTTTTTTTTCTTGCTCTGTTGCCCAGGCTGGAGTGCAGTGGCTCCATCTCGGCTCACTGCAACCTCCGCCTCCTGTGTTCAAGCAGTTCTCTGCCTCAGCCTCCCGAGTAGCTGGGATTACAGGTGCCCGCCACCATGCGTAGGTAATTTTTGTATTTTTAGTGGAGACAGGGTTTCACCATCTTGGCCAGGCTGGTCTTGAACTCCTGACCTTGTGATCCACCTGCCTCAGCCTCCCAAAATGCTGGGATTACAGGTGTGAGCCACCACACCTGGCAATTATTTCTTTATATTATGTTAGCCTAAACATTTTTTAGGCTAAGGTAGTAACGTTTGTTACTTTGTTGTGTTGGGGATGTGATTTAAGGCATACTTTATGTTAAAAGTGTTACTGGTAGAGGGTCTTGACTGCAAGTTGTCCAGGTTCTTGGCATTTTGAACAAAGAATTGGACAAAACGCACATCAAAGCAAAGAAAGAATGAAGCAAGGAAAGCAGAGATTTATTGAAGATGAAAGTACACTCCACAGAGTAGGAGCGGCTGGAGCAGCAGCTCAAGAGCCCTGGTTACAGGATCTTCTGGGGTCCAAATATCCTCTAGAGGGTTTCCGTTGGCCACGTGGTGTACACCCCATGCAAATGAAGTAGTGGCCTGTGATCAGTCTGACTGGTTGTGGAAAGCAAGCAATCGGGCTGAAGTGAAGTTACAAAGTTACACTCCTATGCAAACTTTGTAACTGTAAGTTACACTCCTAAGAAAGGTACTTTCAGTTTTCCCTCTGCCACACAGAGGTACTTAGGTATGGAGAGTTACTTAGGTATGGAGAGTTACTTAGGTATGGAGAGTTGGGGTTTTCCCATTGATTTAGTTCTAGGAAGTCGGGGTGAATAGGTCTTATTCCACCTGCCTCCAGACCCCATTCTCTTGCCTCAAAAGAACAAACTTTACTATGTACGTATTTTGATGGTGTCTTTTCAGAGTTGTGTTTAAGATGCAGTTTTTGTTCTCAGTGTCCACAGTCTTAATACAGAAGGTAGCTAATGAAACAAAAATACTAAAATAGAGTCATTATTGTAATGATGGAAACTTATATAAAGTATAGGAACAGAAAGAGGTAGTGATTATCTCAGAGATTTCAAGGAGTGTGTCTTACAGAGGAGGCATAGTGATTGAGGTTCAGTAGTTTATCATGACATTCCAAACCACCTAACCTCCATCTCTCATAACTTTAACTGCTCTTCGTTCCTTGGGGACACCAGGCTGTTTGATGCCTAGATATTTCTTTGCTTGGGCTGTTTCTAATGCCTGGAATATTCCTGTACCCACTTGCCAGCATAACAGTACATGCCCTTCCAGATTTAGATTGAGGTTACTTGAAAACCATACCTGAGCTTTCCTTTCCCAGAAGAGCTACTTTCCGTTGCCCTGAGGCTTCCTAAGCATATTCATGCCAGTGTGCTTTCAGTGTACCCTATAGTAATCACTTGTGTGACACCTTCACTGTACTTTAAATTCATTGGGGGGAAAGAGTAAGTTTTATTCATTTTCCCTGAACATTTTATTATGAAAAACTCCAATGTACATAATTGTATAGTGAATACTGATATACCTATCACCTAGATTTGACTTTTAGCAGTTTGCTCTACAGTCAGCCCTTCATATCCATGGTTCCCCATCTGTGGATTCAGCCAGTATTTGAAAAAACCTGCTTTAATCTGTACTGAACATATACAGACTTTTTCTTGTCATTTTCCCAAGTATGGTATAAACTTTTTTTGAGATGGAATCTGGCTCTGTCAGCCCCAGGCTGGAGTGGTAATGGCATGATCTCGCTCACACTGCAACCTCCGGCCCCGGTTCAAATGATTCTCCCACCAGCCTCCCGAGTAGCTGGGACTACAAGCATGTGCAAACCACGCCTGGCTAATTTTGTATTTTTTAGTATAGATGGTGCTTCAATTGTTGACAAGGCTGGTCTTGAACTCCTGACTCAGGTGATCTGCCTGCCTCTACCCCTGGGTGCTGGGATTACATGGAACTAATGCAAGCCATTCAACAAACTATTTTGTATTTTTCTTTCTTTTTTCTTTTTTTTTTTTTTGTAACAGAGTTTTGCTCTTGTTGCCCAGGCTGGAGTGCACAAGGTAATCTCGCTCACCGCTAAAGTCCCTGCCTCCCGGTTCAAGCCATTCTCTGCCTCAGCTCTTTCTTCGTGTAGCTGGGATGGCACGCCCACCTCACTTCCAGCTAATTTTGTATTTTTAGTAGAGACGGGGTTTTTCCATGTTGGTCAGGCTGGTCTCGAACTCCCGACCTTAGGTGATCCACCCGCCTCAGCGGGATTATAGTGCTGCGATTACAGGCGTGAGCCATGATGCCCGGCCCCAACAACTATTTTTATAGCATTTTCATTATATTTGCTATTACAACTAATCTAGAGATGAGGGTGTACGTAGGATACATGCAAATATTGGGCCATTTTATATAAGGGACTTGAGCAACTATGGATTTTGGTGTCCTCGGAGTGTGCTGGAACCAATCCCCCATGGATACTGAGGGATGACTGTATTTGTTTTGTCAGGTACCATCTGTCTAGCTTTTGTGCTCTCCATTTTTAAAAATGCACTCCAAAGTAAGTGCAGACATTCGTGTATGTCACCTCTGAAGAATTCAGCATTAATTAAAATCCTTGATTTTATTTATTATTAACTCTTTATTTTAATCCTTTTTTACATTTGAAAATGTGTATTATTTTTATCATCAGGCCTACCACAGTGCTGGTACAGATGTGCTTAATTGAATTGAAATCTCTTTTAAAATTTTTAAATTTTACTTTATTTTTTAATTTCTGTAGCCTTTTTACTTTGTGCGCTTGAGTCTAAGTTTACTGCACTTGAAAGGATCAATTCATTGAGGGCTGTAATAGGGGGAGTTTTTCATGGAACAAATACTAGGTTTTTCTTGGAGACAGGGTCTCCCTCTGTCTCCCAGGCTGGAGTGCAGTGGCTCAATCTCGGCTCACTGAAACGTCTGCCTCCCGGACTTAAGCGATTCTCCAACATCACCCTCCTGAGTAGCTGGGACTACAGGCGCACACCATCATGTCCAGCTAATTTTTGTATTTTTTTGTAGAGACGGAGTCTCACCATGTTGCCCAAACTGGTCTCAAATTCCTGAGCTCAAGAGATCTGCCCGCCTTGGCCTCTGAAAGTGCTGGGGTTACAGGCGTGAGCTACTGCGCCCATCCTATGGTTTTAACCGGTCCTTAAAGAATGATTCTGCATCGAGTACAAGGGGGTGGTTATGGTTACAGGCTGGAGAAGCAGAGATGGGAATGAGTACTTTCCATGGAATGATGAGACAAACATTGCGATTGAAGTTGTAGGTTCAATTTTATTAATAGAAAAAGCAGGTCTTTGGTTTTTGCAGGGTCTTGTTGGGATTGATGATATTTAAATATAAGTGCCTGAAGATGATACCTTGTATTTTTCTTAAATGATACATTTTTCTAGTTGGGTAAACTTTTGTTTTGAGTTATTTAGACTAAAAACTGGGTGGCTTAGTGTTTCTGTAGAAGATAGAAAATGAACAGAGGAGCCGGTCACAGTGGCTCACATCTGTAATCCCAGCCCTTTGGGAGACTGAGTCCAGGAGTTCAAGACTAGCCTGGGCAACATGGTGAGACCTTGACTGTACAAAAAACAATTAAAAAAAAATTGCATTTAAAGAAAATGAATCGGGGAAGATCCCAGGGGTGAGTTGAAATCTATATGGAATGAACTTCCTGGAGATTTTCAATCTTGCTTAGCTTAAATTTGGGCAGTACCTTTCAGGAAAGGTACATTTTTTTTTTTTTCTTGTAGAAAGAAGAGCAGTGTGGTGGCCACTGGTGGCTTAGTCTCTGGGAAGCTTCTTAAGGACATTCTGGGGAAATGCATCATTGAGCTGTGGATTCCTGGCATTTGAGTGAATAATGTTCAGATGATTAAGTGGCCCAAGGCAGGAAGCGGGGAGCGTGTTTGCTTCTCTTCCCTAGCTACTCATACCTTCTGTTTCTCTAAAACTGGGTAATCCTATGTATAACAGGTTGCTGATTCCATGACTTAGGATAGCTTTTCTTAAAGTGGAGTATGGATTCACCTATATTAGGGGATTTGTGAATAATACAAATACCTGAGACCTGTGTACAGATCTACTAAATGAGTCCTTGGGTGTCGGACCTGTGACCATGCAATTAAACAAGCATTTTATATGATTTTTATGCATATTGGAATTTAAGAGAACTGCTCTCATATAGGTGGAATTTTCCATAATTTATTTATTAAGCGACTACCTATAGGCATTATGGGGGAGCTACTACTCCTCTTTAGGAAGTATAATTACAGGCAGTAAGTGCTGTCTTAGTCCATTTGTGTTTTGCTATAACAGAACACCTGAGGCTGGGTAATTTATAAACAAAAGAGGTTTTAGCTCAGTGTTCTACAGTCTGGAAAATAAGCATTGTACCACATCTACTTGGCTTCTGGTGATGATTACTTGCTAGGTCAAAACATGGTAGATAAGGTCAAAGGGGAAGTGGACACATTCAAAGAGAGAACCCGAGGAATAGCTTGGCTTTAAAGCAACAGCCCCACTCTCTTGGGAATGAATCCATTCCCAGGAGAAGTAATCCAGTCTCACCAGAGTGAGAACTCAGGACCTCACTCATTACCAAAAGAATGGCAACAAGCCTTTCATGAGGGATCTGCCACCATGACCCAAACACCTCTGAGTAGGCCTTACCTCCCAACACCGCCACATTGGAGATGAAATTTCAACACGAGTTTTGGTGGGGACAAACAAACCATGTCTAACCCATAGCAAATGCCTATTGCTTTATAATAAGATTGATGGTAAAGTGCAGCTGTTAGGGATTTTCTGCTGCTCAAGATTTTGCTAAAGATCGTTTGGTGTACACAATTGTAAGGAAACTATTATTTTTATTGCATGTATTGAATGAAGAGTAAGATATTTCAGGGGTTTCTGTGTGATAGTTTTAGACAGTTCCTTAAGTACAAAGGAAGGAAATTAAGACCTCTTATGTTTTGAAATTGAGTAATTCACAATACTTTAAGAGTGTAGTCTTATTTTTGTTCTGAAGAGCTATTATGTGGATTATCTTAGTAAGACAACTATATATTTGTGAGACAAACATGTAGAAGATGAATTCAAGCCCAGATTTTTGCCTCTTAGCTGTGTGGCCTTGGGAAAAAATGTTAACTTAAAAAAAAAATTCAGTGTTGATTAGTATTTAGGGGAAGTTGATTTGCTGTAGAAACCATTTTATGCTATTACTTGCATAAGTATTTTGGTAACACTTCTGGTATTACCATGGTAGTATGAAAGCATTTTTTTCCCTCTCGTATAATATAGAAACAACAACGTAAACAAAAAAAACTGCAAACTCCTATTTTTAGCACACTTGGAGACATAAAATGCACAGATTACAAAAAATGTGTAGATGGGCGGGTAGGTTGTGCATCAAAGAAGTGTGGAAAATAGTGAGCTAGCCCAGAGATGGTAGATCTCAGAAAGCTTGAGTGCAAAATACAGTAATATCCTTTGTATGTGACAATGGGACCAGGTAAAGAGATGAGCAGGCCACAAGATAAAGCCTTTATGGAAAAGGTTTAGTTACGACTAGGGAGATATGGTAGGGCTTTTGCACAAAGAATCCGTTTTAGCAGGAAATCATCTCTGTGGAAGCAGTGGAGAGAACTTTTGACTTAAGCCTGAAAGGCTATTTATCCTAACATATAAAGAGGTCTTTGGAGTCAGTAAGGAAAAGATCATTAGCAGTGGGTCACGCCTGTAATCCCAGCACTTTGGGAAGCCCAGGCAGGTGGATCACGAGGTCAGGAGACTGAGACCATCCTGGCTAACACGGTGAAACCCCGTCTCTACTAAAAATACAAAAAATTAGCTGGATGTGGTGGCGGGCGCCTGTAGTCCCAGCTACTCGGGAGGCTGAGGCAGGAGAATGGCATGAACCCGGGAGGCGGAGCTTGGTCGTGCCACTGCACTCCAGCCTGGGTGACAGAGTGAGACTCCGTCTCAAAAAAAAAAAAAAAAAATGTTCAAAAAAGGCAAACAGCATTTATGAAAAAGATATGAATGGTACTTAAATAAGAAAAATAGAGAAGTGCTTATTAAAATGACAGATATCCCTTCTTAGACCTGTTTTGTTCCTGATTTCCTTAGCAGGAGTTCAGATAGTGATTAATACTGCATTATCCAAATCTGTTTGGTTGATGTTTTGAGTAACAAGGGATTTATTGAAAGTGTATGCTTGGTTCCTGAGATTGTGAAGTAGAATTTGTAGGGAGGTTAATCTATATCCTAAATACCACTATTCACTTAGCAGATTGCCAGAAATCTCTCAAGTCTTGACAGCACCGTTGGTGACTGTATAGAAACTGACAGATCCGTACATACATTGCTGGTGGAAGTATAATTTGATATAACCCCCAAATATGGAGGGTGATTTTGACATCTGTTAAAATTACAAATGCATATCGCCTTTGGCCAATGCCTTCAACAATCATGTTTCAGTCAGTATGAGGGACTACTTATATGTTAAATGGTTAAAACAATCACAGCAACATGGAATTAAATATTAAATGTTATTCAGGTAACTGAAACAGATAGCTTTGAGGTTCCAATGTAGATGTCGATGAAATACATCAGAAGAAAGCATTTGAGTATGGGCAGGGGAACACTGATGGACATAAATAAAAAAAAATTAAGATATTTACATACAGTCTAATTTACACTTTTTAGCGGATAGTTCTGGGAGTTTTGGCCAATGTATACAGTTGTCTAACCGTCACTACAATTAAGATATAGATCAGTTCCAGTACCCCTATATCCACATCCCTCCAATATTCCTTGGTAGTCCTTCTTTCCTCCCCAAACATAGCCCCTGGCAACCACTGATTTCTTTGTCATTTATATGTGTTTTTTTTTTTTGCTCTTTCCAGACTGTCGTATACATGGAATCATACAGTAAGTAGCCAATTGAGTCAGGCTTCTTTCACTTAGCATAATGCATTTGAGATTCATCCAGGGTGTTGTGTTTAGCAGAAATTTGTTCCTTTTTATTACTGAGTAGTATTCTATTGTATGAGTATAACATAATTTGCTTATCCATTTACCACCAGTTGAAGGACATTTGGGTTGTTTCCGCTTTTGGTGACTACAAATAAAGCTGCCTAGAAGTTTTTATAGTTTTAGGTTTTTACATTTGAGTCTAGCATCCATTTTGAGTTAATTTTTGCATATGGTACAAGGTATGGAAAGAATTAACTTTTTTTGACATATGGATATCCAGTCATTCTAGCACCATTTGTTGAAAAGACTGTCTTTCTTTATTGAATTACCTTGGCACCTTTGTCAAAAATCAAATGACCATATGTGTGTAGGTCTGTTTCAGGACTTTCTATTCTATTTCGTTGATCTGTCTTGATCACCATTTACACTATCTTACCGTAGCTTTATAGAAAGCCTTGACATCAAGTAGTGTGAGTCCTCCATCTTTGTTCTTTTTCAAAATGGTTTTGGTTATTCTAACTCCTTTGCCTTTTCACCTAAGAATCAGCTTGCTGATTTTGAAAAAAATCTTGGTAGAATTTTGATTAGACAGATGTCTAAAAATTGTGGTAGCATATATGTAACAAAATTTTCTGTTTTAACTTTTGAAGTGCACAGTTTAGTGGCATTAAGTATATTCACATTGTTTTTTTTTTTTTTTTTTTTTGAGACGGAGTCTTGCTCTGTCACCCGGGCTGGAGTGCAGTGGCCAGATCTCAGCTCACTGCAAGCTCCGCCTCCCGGGTTCACGCCATTCTCCTGCCTCAGCCTCCCGAGTAGCTGGGACTACAGGCGCCCGCCACCTCGCCCGGCTAGTTTTTTTGTATTTTTTAGTAGAGACGGGGTTTCACCGTGTTAGCCAGGATGGTCTCGATCTCCTGACCTCGTGATCCGCCCGTCTCGGCCTCCCAAAGTGCTGGGATTACAGGCTTGAGCCACCGCGCCCGGCCCACATTGTTTTGCAACTATCACCACCATCTATTTCTAGCAACTTAAAAAATTTTCCCAAATGGAAACTCTGGACCCATAAACAATGACTCCCCAATTCCTCCACTACACCCAGCACCTGGCAATCACCATTCTACTTTGTCTCTTTGAATCTGACACCTTTAGTTACTTCATTCTGTATTTGTAGAATAATAGAATATTTATCCTTCTGTGACTGGCTTTTATTTCACTTAGCCCAGTATCTTCAAGGTTCATCCTTGGTTTTTTTCTTTTTTTTTTGAGACAGAGTCTCGTTCTGTCACCCAGGCTGGAGTACAGTTGCATGATCTCGGCTCACTGCAGCCTCCGCCTCCTGGGTTCAAGTGATTCTCTTGCCTCGGCCTCCCAAGTAGCTGGGATTACAGGCCCCCAACACCATGCCTGGCTAAATTTTGTATTTTTAGTAGAGACAGGGTTTCACCACGTTGGCCAGGCTGGTCTCTAACTCCTAATCTCAGGTGATCCACCCACCTCGGCCTCCCAAAGTGCTGGGATCACAGGCGTGAGCCACTGCGCCTGGCCCCTTGTTTAATATGTCAGAGTTCATAATCTATTGTATGTATATACCACATTTTGTTTGTCCATTCATCTGTTGATGGATCCTTGGGTTGCTTCCACCTTGACTCTTGTGAATAATGTTGCTAAGAACATGGGTACATAAATATTTTTTTGAGTGCTTGCTTTGAATTCTTTGGAGTTTATGCCCAGAAGTGCAATTACTGGATCATATGGTAATACTGTGTTTAATTTTTTTTTTTTTTTGAGATGGAGTCTCACTCTGTCACCCAGGCTGGAGTGCGGTTGCACGATCTCCGTTCACTGCAGCCTCCGCTTTCCGAGTTCAAGAGATTCTCCTGCCTCAGCCTCCTCAGTAGCTGGGATTACAGGTGGCTCGCCACCATGTCCAGCTAATTTTTTCTTTTTTTTTTTAAGTAGAGATGGGATTTTGCTATGTTGGCCAGGCTGGTCTCAAACTCCTGACCTCAAGTAATCTGCCCGCCTTAGCTTCTCAAAGTGCTGGGATTACAGGTGTGAGCCACTATGCCCTGCCCTGCCGTGTGTGTGTGTGTGTGTGTGTGTTTAAGGAACAGTTATACCGTTTTCCACAGTTACATCCCCACAGTTTCAGTTTCTCCACTTCCTCACCAACATTTTCTTTAATCTGTCTGTCTGTCTGTCTGTCTGTCTGTCTACCTACCTACCTACCTACCTACCTACCTACCTACCTACCGGCCTTCCTGATGGATGTGAAGTCAAATCTTAATGTGGTTTGAAATGTACTTTCCTAATAATTAGTGACCTGAGTCTCTTTCAAGTGCTTTGGATAGATTTTTAAATATAGTCTTAAATATTCTTATAAAAGTTGTATATGTACATTGTAGAAACTACATATAACTAAAAATAAGAAAGCAAAACCAGGCCGGACATAGTGGCTCATGCTTGTAATCCAAGTGCTTTGGGAGGTCAAGGCGGGAGTATCACAAGACCAGCCTGGGCAACATAGCAAGACCCCATCTCTACAGAAAATGAAAAAAAAAAATTAGGCATACATGGTGTAGTATGTATACCCGTAGTCCCAGCTATTCAGGAGGCTGAGGCAGGAGGATCACTTGAACCCAGGAGTTTGAGGTGACAGTGCACTCCAGCCTGGGTGATAGTGAGACTTTGTCTTTAAAAAAATAGAAAGAAAATAAAACCATCCTGTTTTTATCTTTCAGACATTTTTCTATACACATTTATGTGCCATTAAAAAAAGAAACATCCCTTCAGAGTAGAGGCAGAGAGACATTATTCTATACATGTGCCTTTGTGTTTGTCTTGTCTTTTTCTTCCCTCCTTTTCTTCCTTTTTTATTTAGCTCCACCATTTCATGTCAATAACATTTTATTTTAATGCCCAGTCCACATTCACATTTCTCCAAGTATTCATAAACACCTATCATATCTGGTTTATCCAAACCATACATGCATTGAATGTGGTTTCTCTCTCCCTCCTCCTCCCCTCCTCCCTCCCCCTTCTCTCCCCGTCTCTCTCTCTCAGACAGGGTCTCCCTCTGTCACCCAGGCTGGAGTGCAGTGGCATAATCGTAGCTCACTGCAGTCTCCCAACTTGTGGGTTCAAGTGATTCTCTGGCTTCAGCCGCCCAAGTAGCTGGGACTACGGGTATGTGCCACCATGTATGCCTAATTTTTGTTGTTGTTGTTTGAGACAGTCTTGCCTCTTGTTGCTCAGGGTGGAGTGCAGTGGTGCTGTCTCGGCTCACTGCAACAACCTCTGCCTCCTGGGCTGAAGTGATCCTCCTGCCTCAGCCTCCTGAGTAGCTGGGACTAGAGATGTTTGTCACCATGCCCAGTTAATTTTTATATATTTTGTATAGCCGGAGTTTCTGCATGTTGCTCAGACTGGTCTTGAATTCTT
This sequence comes from Papio anubis, assembly GCF_008728515.1. Lineage (NCBI taxonomy): Eukaryota > Metazoa > Chordata > Mammalia > Primates > Cercopithecidae > Papio > Papio anubis. The sequence continues at coordinate 30,404,006 of NC_044996.1, forward strand.
GGGCTCAAGTGATCCACCCACTTTGGCCTCCCAAAGTGTTGGGATTACAGCCGTGAACCACCCTGCCCGGCCATATATATATATATATATATATATATATGTGTATATATGTGTGTGTGTGTGTGTATATATAAAAATATAAATAAAATTTTTTGTAGTGACAGGGTCTCACTATGTTGCCCAGGCTGGTCTTGAACTCGTGGTCTCAAGTGATCCTTCCACGTGAATCTGGTCTCTTAAGCTTCAACTCTAATAACCTAGCACAGCTCACCCTCCTTTTATATAAACTACAGTCATGTGCTGAATAACGTTTCAGTCAACGATGGACAACGTACAGCATGATCGTCCTATAATATTATAATGGAGCTAAAAATTCCTTTCACCTAGTCATGTCATAGCCTTTATAACGTCTTAGTGCAGTGCATTTCTCATGTGTTTGTGGGGATGCTGGTGTAAATTAACCTGCCCTGCCAGTTATATAAAAGTGTAGCACATACAGTTATGTACAGTACATAATACTTGGTAATAACTATGTTCCTGGTTTACATATTTATTATACTATTTATCATTATTTTAGAATGTACTATTATTTATAATAAATTGTGGCCAGGCATGGTGGGTGACGCCTGTAATCCCAACACTTTGGGAGGCTGAGACGGGAGGATCAGTTGAGCCCGGGAGCTTGAGATCATCCTGGGCAACATAGTGAGATGCCGTCTTTACAAGAATAATACACAAAAAATTTAGCCGGATATGGTGGTGCGTGCCTGTAGTCCCAGCTACTTGAGAGACTGAGGCAAGAGGACCGCTTGAGCCAGGGAGTTAGTTCAAGGTTGCAGTGAGCAATGATCATACCACTGCATTCCACCCTGGGTGAGAGAGCGAGACCCTGTTTCAAGGGAAGGGGGAAAAAAAAAGGTAACTGTAAAACAGTCTTAGGTCCTTCCATTGGTATTCCAGAAAAAGGCACTGTTATGACAGATGACAGCTCCACATGCTACTGTCCCTGCAGACCTTCCAGTAGGACAAGATGTAGAAGTGTAAGACAGTTATATTGATGATCCTGACCCTATGTAGGCCTAGGTTAGTGTATATTTGTATCTTAGCGTTTAACAAAAAAGTTTAAAAAGCAAAACAAAAATTTTAAAAATAGAAAACTTACAGAATAAGAATATAAAGAAAGTATTTTTGTACAGCTGTGCAATATGTGTTTTAAGCTAAGTGTTAGGAGTCAGTGTAAAAGTTTATAAAGCCTAAAAGTTACAGTAAGTGAAGGTTAATTTGTTATTGAAGAAAAAAAAATTTTTTTTTTTTTTTTTTTGAGATGGAGTCTTGTTTTGTCATCCAGGCTGGAGTGCAGTGGCGCAATCTTGGCTCACTGCAACCTCTGCCTCCTGGGTTCAAGCCTCAGCCTCCAGAGTAGCTGGGACTACAGGTGCGTGCCACCATGCGTGGCTAATTTTTTGTATTTTTAGTAGAAACGGGGTTTCACTGTGTTTGCCAGGATGGTCTCGATCTCCTGACCTTGTGATCCACTCGCCTCGGCCTCTCAAAGTGCTGAGATTACAGGCGTGAGCCACTGCGCCCGGCCAAAATATTTTAAAAAATACATTCAGTGTTTCCTAAATGTACAGTGTTTATAAAGCGTACAGTAGCATGTAGTAATGTCCTGGACGTTCACATTCACTCACCACTCACTCACTGACTCACTCAGAGCAACTTTTAGTCCTGCAGCCTCCATTCATGGTAATTACCTTATACTGGTATACCATTTTTTAATCTTTTATACAGTATTTTTACTGGACCTTTTTTAGGTTTATATATGTTTATATACACAAATACTTACCATTGTGTTAGTTGCCTACAGTATTTAGTACAGTAACATGCTGTATACGGTTGTAGCCCAGGAGCAGTAAGCTATGCCATGTAGCCTAGGTGTGTAGTAAGCCTAGGCTATACCATCTAGGCTTGTGTAAGTACACTCTATGATATTTGCACAACGATGAATTGCCCAGTGATGCATTTCTCAGAACTTATCTCCATTGTTAAGCAACACATGACTGTATATTGAGGTATAATTTACATACAATAAACGTCACCTATGATATATACTCCTTTGCAACCACCCACCACAGTCAAGATAAAGAACATCATGGCTGGGTGGCTCACACCTGTAATCTCAGCACTTTGGGAAGCTGAGGCAGGAGTATCGCTTGAGGCTAGGAGTTTGAGTCAGGCCTAGGCAACAAAGCAAGACCTTGTCTCTACAAAACACACAAAAACACAAAAATATTAGCTGAGCATGGTGGGATGCAGTTACTGAGGAGGGAGGGTGGCTTGAGCCCAGGAATTTGAGGTTGCAGTGATGAACTGTGATTATACTACTGCACTGTAGTCTGGGTGACTTAGAGAGACCCTGTCTCAAGACAACAACAACAATAAAACCCCGTCTCCATTACCCTCAAGTTTCTTCTTGCCTCCTTTCTGTCAAGGTAGATTAGTTTGCATTTTTTATAATTTAGAATTTCATATAAGTAAAATCATACAGTAGTAGGTACACCACAGTCTTCATATAATCCCAACTCTTTGGGAGGCCAAGGCGGGAGCGTTGCTTGCACTGGGGAGTTATTGGTTAGAATATATCCTAGGTGATTTTGTATATTTGATGTTGTATCTTACCTGTAGATACGCTAGTGATGATAAAGTTAATTCCTGGCTTAGGGTGATGACTGTCCAATTTTCTTATTGTACTGCTAGGTTTTCACCTTGTGAGGAGAAAATTGCCTGTGTGGTTTTACTTGGGAACTAAAAGATGGCCAGTTCTGCGTCAACCATACACCTGATTTTTTTTTTTTTTTTTTTGAGACGAAGTTTCGCTCTTTTTGCCCAGACTGGAGTGCAATGGCGCAATCTCGGCTTACCACAACCTCCGCCTCCCAGGTTCAAGCAATTCTCCTGCCTCAGCCTCCTGAGTAACTGGGATTACAGGTGCCCGCCACCATGCCCGGCAATTTTTCTTTTCTTTTTTTAAATTTCTTTGTATTTTTAGTAGAGACAGGATTTCTCCTTGTTGGCCAGGCTGGTCTCGAACTCCTGACCTCAGGTGATCCACCCTCCTTGGCCTCCCAAAGTGCTGGGATTATAGGCATGAGCCACTGTGTCCAGCCTGAAAAATAATTCTTAATGAAAAGGTAGGGTAAATACTTAATTTTTTCCTTTAGTTACCAATTTTCAAATTAAGGTGTTAATTTAGTAACTATAATGATAACATAGATTTGTTCTTTTATCTTTTTTGGGGGTTTATTATAGATTTTTATTGGTTTAACATATTTTAATACACTATAGTCATGTGTATTTGTTTTTGATGTATTTTAGAGATGAGTTTATATTGATATTCCTGATTAAACATTTTTTGTTTTAACTTTTTTTGTGGTAAAATACAGATAACATATACATTTGAACCATTTTTAAGTGTATAGTTCAGTAGCATTAAGTGCTTTCACATTTGTTGTATAGCCATCACCACCATCCATCTCTGGAACTTTATCTTTTTAAAAAACTTTCTAGAGGTTCATATTTATTGGCATTTGACCTAGAGTCTTCCTCATGGGCAAGGTGCAGCCCTGGGCAGGACTATCAGCATCCTGCTCTCTCTTCAGTTCTGTTAATCCACCAATCCTAATCCCTCCTAACCCTACCCATAGTCCAAAGAAGATAAAAAGTTCAGGGACATGATGTACTGCTCTCAAACTCTATACCCATTTAGCACTAATTTCCCGTTTTCCCTAGCCCAAGATAACCCAACCACCATTCTACTTTCTCTTTGAATTTGACTCCTAGGTACCTCACATATATATTCCTATTTAGTGGAATTGTAGACTATTTATCCTTTTGTGACTGGCTTATTTCACTTAGCACTGTCTTCCAGGTTCATCCATGCTGTAGCTTCTGTTATAATTTCCTTCCTTTTTAAGGCTGAATAATTTTCCATTGTGTATATGTACCATATTTTGTTCATCCATTCATTCATTGATGGATACTTGAGTTGCTTCTACCTGTTGGCAATTGTGAGTAATGCTATTATGAACATGGGTGTACGAATGTCTGTTTTGAGTCCTTGTTTTGCTTTCGTGCATTCTATTAAAAATGTTAAGGTTCTTTGCTTTTTACATTTTTTTTCTCTTTTATCCTCCTTTTGACTTTATTCTTAAAGTTTTATCTTGGTATAATAATTTATGGAATGTTGCAGAATTAGCAAGGTCCCGTGTGTCCTTCACTCAGGTTCTCCCAATGGTAACATTTTTCATAATTACAGTACGACATCAAGACCGGGAAATTGACATTGGTACAGTCCACATACAGGTGTCCCTTGATATCTGTGGGGAATTGGTTCCAGAACCCTTGATGACATCAAAATCCATGGATGCTTAATAGTGTTTTCACGTAACCTACACACATCTTCCTGTATACTTTAAATCATGTCTTGATTACTTATAACACCTAATATAATATAAACGCTATGTAAATAGTTATTGTATTGATTTTATTTGTATTTTTTTATTGTTGTTTTTTTTCATTGTATTTTTTCCCTGAATATTTTCTTTCTGTGGTTGGTTGAATCTGAGCATGTGGAACCCATGGATATGGAGGGCTAACTGTATTTATTCAGATCTTGCTAGTTATACATGGACTCATTTAGATAACTATGTTTGCATGTTTTATGTGTATAATTCTGTGCAGTTTTATCATGTGTAGATAGGTGTAACCACTACTACCACCATCACCATCACCATCAAGACACAGAACTGTTCCATCATCACAAATATCCCTCACACTACTCATTTAGTTACGCTCACTCTCCCACCCCTTCTCTCCTTCCTCTATTTTGTTTCTAATCTGTGTCAACCACTAATCTGTTATTCATGATTTTGACATTTTCATGGAGTCATAAATGGAAATCATACTGTATATAACCGTTGATATGTTTTTTTGTTTGTTTGTTTCGTTTTGCATTTAGCATAATTTCCTTGGGATCTGTTTCTCTCTCCACCCCCCCTCCCCCTCACCCCCCTTCCCTCCCCCTCCGCCCTTTCCCCCTCTACCTTCCCCGATTTCTTCCCTCTCCCTCCCTCTCCTTCCCTCTCCTTTTTTGTAGAGACAGGTCTCACTCTGTTGACCAGGCTGGTCTCAAACCCCTGGCCTCAAGCTATCCCCCCAACCTTGGCCTCCCAAAGTGCTGGGATTACAAGTGTGAGCCATCATATTATGCTTTAAATTTTCTTCTTTTTGTCCTTGAAATTCTTCCCACTAAGGATAAGCAAAGTGTGTTCTCACCTCACATTATATAAGTACTTTCTCTGTATGCCTGTGTTATTAATTTGATGTACATGATAAGGTTTATTTTTCCAATTTGTCTTCAATTTCAGAAATTTAAAAAATTCTGTTTTTATGACAGTGACATAACCTAACAAAATTCAGTTTCACTTGAATGAGTATGACATTTTCCTTATTCAAAAGTTAAAATTATATGCAAAGGTATATATAGAAGTCTTCCACAGATTCCTGCCGCCTATATTTCTTTTATCATCCCCTGCTCCTTACGGACAACTTGGAAAAAGTGTTTCTTGTTAATCCTCAGTATTTTTTTGTGCAAACAAATACATCCATTCATATACATGTTCTTATTTTGTGAAAGGCATCACACTTTACATTACATAACTTGATGTAAACTTAGATATTAAGTAGCAGACCTAACAGAAGACTTTCAGAGTTGTGTTAATGCTGTTATTTATGTTGTGAGAGTTGAATCTGCTACACTGACTTCCACATTATTTTGTGATCTATAAGTTATGATCAACATGAGATAGTAGGTTCAGTAGTAACTAAATTCAAGTATATAACACTGGAAAAACTGCTTGTTGCTTTATGACTTTGGGCAGAAAAACAGGTGAAATGTAGTTGAATATTTTGTAAATTATGGTTAGCCAAAGTAGGTGACACAGGACTAACCTGTGAAAGGGGACATAATGAAGTAAAACATTCAAGTAAAATGACATGATAATGGCATATTTGGCAAACATTTTCAGAATAGTTTATATGTAGAAGTTGGAGGAGAAAAGTTTTTCCCTTTCCTAGTTGCAAGTTATTATTATTATTATTATTATTATTTTTTTTTGAGATGGAGTTTCATTCTTGTTGCCCAGGCTAGAGTGCAATGACGCGATCTCGGCTCACTGCAACCTCTGCCTCCTGGGTTCAAGTGATTCTCCTGCCTCATCCTCCTGAGTTGCTGGGATTACAGGCATGCGCTACCACACCTGGGTAGTTTTTGTATTTTTAGTAGAGACGAGGTTTCACTCTGTTGGTCAGGCTGGTCTGGAACTCCCGACCTCAGGTGATCTGCCTGCCTCAGCCTCCCAAAGTGGTGGGATTACAGGCATAAGCCACTGCGCCCACCCCTATTATTAATTTTTTAGAAACAGGGTCTTGCTGTGTTGCCCAGGCTAGTTTCAAACGCCTGGGCTCAAGTAATCCTCCTGCCTGAGTCTCCCAAAGTGCTAGATTAGAGGCATAAGCCACCGTGCCAAGTCGCTAGTTGCAATTAATTTATTAATTAGAATAGCTAAGCACAGTCATTTATGGTGGGTGGGGGGAGACAGAGGGAGAGGGAGATTGTATTTCATGATGAAAAGATCATTTTGAGTATTTTTGCCAAAAGAATAATCATAGAATAAGATGGAGATCCTTGCATATGAATAATCTTTTCAGTCATGGTGTTCTCAGTGTTGCTACGTTATTTGGCAGATAACTCTTTGCCTGGAGGATCATTATAACACATTTGTTTTTTTTACAAAGAGTTTCCTAATTGAGAAGTTTCTTTCCTAATTACTTAATAAACCATTGTTACAACAAATTATATCATAACAGCAAAGTTGCAATAACTATGAATCTAAGATAGTTTCAAGTTCTCTGTAGTAGAGTGTACTTTCAAGTCTATCCAAAACAAAAACGTTAGCTCTAGTATATATTTGTTTTTAATAATATATTGCTCTTAATATTAAATATATATTGAGTCATTATTTCACCTCCTTTCTTAGCATCTTGATAGTTCTTTTGGGGATATTGATTTTGCAAGATGCTTTAATGTATTTGTTGTTTAGAAATAAGGCAGTCTTTTGTCGTAGTCTTTTGTCATAGTTCTAGGGAAGGTTTAAAAACTTCAGTCATCTTAGAGTTCAGATTGAGTTGGTCTGTTTGGATGGCGTGCTAAAGTGTATGAAATATGCTCAGTTACAGGACAAAATGTGGGAGTCCCCTAATGATATCTGGTACCAGTAATCTAACCAGATAGATAGGTAGGTGGGTGGGTGGGTGGGTATGTAGGTAGGTAGGTAGGTAGGTAGGTAGATAGATAGGTAGATAGATAGGTAGATAAATGTCTCTTCTTACTGGATCTTATTCATGCTGTGTGCTCCCTCTCGAGTTTAATGGAATCAAGTGTTGCGTTTTAGGCTAATTTCTAAATCTTAGTGTCATCACTTGAGGCCATTTAGTATACTAACTGTTGGATGCAGTTTGTTTGTGTTGCTGCTGGAAGATTGTTGCTGCTTTTTACCCTGGCTTTAAGTTGTGTGTTCTTGTGGGTAACTATGGGACTTGACTTGTACCGTCATATTTTGAACAAGCGAAAGAAATGTTGAACGTTTGTTAAATAGGTTTCAGTGACAGTTTTCATATTCTATGGTGAGCAACTTAAAAAATGTAGAGTTAGCTCTGGTTGTTCAACCAAGTGTTTCCATGTTTTTTGGAAAAGCTAGATTATTTCTTTTGATATTTTGCTGTAAATTTAACATAAGCTTTGGTGCATTTTACCTTATTAAACCGGAGACAAAAAGTCTGTCAAAATATTCTGAGTATAGATATCAGTGATTAGTGTCTTAATTTACAAAATGACATCTCAATAGATCAATAGTTACATGGTATGTGGTATGCTTGTTTAGTGGAAAGGTGTTCTTAAATGATCAATGATTTAAGTAAAATCCTGTGAGTTTATACCATATGAGAGAAGCTTGCTTGATAAAAGAGGTTTCAAATTTAATTTTTTGTGGTAAATAACAACATTTACCATTTAACCATTTTTTAAAGTGTGTAATTGAGTAATGCTAAGTATATCCAACTGCTGTGAAAACAGATCTACAGAAATTTTTCATCTTGAAAGCCTGAAACTCTATACATATTAAACAACTCCCATTTTTCTCTTCACCTAGTCCCTGGTAACCATTATTCTACTTTCTGTTTCTATGAATTTGACTACTTCAGATACCTCATAAGTTGAATCATATAGTATTTTTCTTTTTTGTGACTGGCTTATTTCAGTTAGCATAATGCCCATAGGGTCCATCCGTGTTGTAGTGTAGTACAGATGTTCCTTCCTTTTAAAAGGCGCGTATTTCATTTTATGTATCTATTTTGTTTATCCATATCTGTTCTATTCCGTTGGTCTATTTGTCTTTATGCCAGTACCTCACAGTTTTGATTACTGTAGCTTTGTGCAGTAAGTTCTTACTTAGTGCCATTCTTAGGTTCTTGGAAACTTGGGCTTTAAGCAAAACGATGTACAGCAGGTCCTTGAATAATATCAATTTGTTCAATATTGTTTCGTTACAATGTTTATGAGAAAAAAAATTGGTTTCATTATACGTCATTTTGCTTAACATTGGAGTTTCCAAGAACCTGTTGGTGATATTGAGGACTTTCTCTAAAATGCTTTGAAATTAGGAAGTATGAGTCCTCCAACTTTGTTCTTTTCTTCCCAAAATTGTTTGGGCTCTTTGGGTCCCTTGAGATTCTATATGAATTTTCAGCTTAATTTTTTCATTTTTGCAAAAAGTGCTATTGGGATTTTGATAGGGATCGTGTTGAATCTGTAGATTTCTTTGGGTAGTATGGACTTCATAATAATATTAAGTCTTCGAATTCATGAACACAGGATGCCTTTCTATTTGTGTCACCTTCCATTTCAGCAACATTTTGTAGTTTTCAGTGTACAAGTCTTCTACCTCCTTGGTTAGGTTTAATCCTAAGTATTTTAAGCTTTTTGATGCTGTTGTAAATGGAATTGTTTCCTTAATTTCCTTTTTGGATTGTTAGTATATACGAGAATTTTGTGTGTTGATTTAATATCCTGTGACTTTATTGAATTTGTGGTTATTAGTTCTAAGTTTTTATGCGTGTGTAAACTTTGGAATTTTCTTCATAGAAGATTGTGTCATCTGGGAACAGAGATAATTTTACTTCTTTCTTTCTGACTTGGATGCCTCTTATTTATTATTTTTCCTGTCTAATTGCTTTGGCTAGGCCTTCCAAGTACTATGTTGAATAGACACGTGGTGGGAGTGGGCATCCTTGCCTTGTTCTGTATGTTAGAGTAAAAACTTTCAGTCTTTTACCCTTGACTATAATATTAGCTATGGGCTTTTGACTTTTATTATATAGAGATAGCATCTTAGTCCATTTTCTGTTCCTTACAACAGAATATCTGAAATTAGGTGCTTTATAAAGAAAAAGAATTTATTTCTTACAGTTAAGGAGGCTGAGAAGTCCAAGTTCGAGAGTCCACATCTGATGAGAGTCTTCTTGCTAGTGGGAACTCTGCACAGTTCCTAGGTGTTGCAAGGCATCACTTGGCAATGGGGCTGAGTATGCTTGCTTAGGTCTCTTTCTCTTCTAAAGCCACCAGTCCCACTCTCATGACTATTAAATCATTAACCCAGTAGTCCATGAATGGATTAACCTATTCATGATGGCAGAGCCGTCTTTACCCAATCACCTATTAAAGACCCCACCTCTCAATACTGCCACATTGAGGATTAAATTTCCACATGAGTTTTTGAGGGGACAAATACTCAAACCATAGCAGGTGATTTTTTTTTCTAGTTTTAACTTGTTGAGTATTTTTTATAGTGAAAGGGTATTGAATCTTCTTGTCAAATGCTTTTCCTGGGTCAACTGAGATGATCATGTGGTTTTTGTCCTTCATTCTGTTAATGTGTTGTGTTACAATGATTGATGTTTTTGTATGTTGAAACAGTCTTGCATTTCAGCAATGAATCTCACTTGGTCATGGTGTATAATATTTTAAATGTTTTAAATGATGAATTCTGGTTTGCTAGTATTTTGTTAGGAATTTTTGCATTAATATTCAGGGATATTGGTCTATAGTTTTCTTATAGTGTCTTTTTCTGGCTTGAATTTAATTTTTAAAATGTAATTTGCATGCTTTACTGTTTGTCTAGGAATGTTTAAGATTAGAGATAATTAAAATAATTTTAGAGTACCACATATGTGTCTCCCGTTGTTACCACTGCGTGGAATTACCAAGTGAAGAATCAAACTCTTAGATCTGAAATACGAATTGGAAAGTACCTGTAGTGTGTTGAAAAACTGAATTGTGAAAGCATATTTGATTTCTGAACTTGAATATGCATATAATTCAAACCTATGAATTGTGTACTGTGGTTGTTAGCTAAAAGGTTAGTGGGTAATATCAAGTGGCTGGTAATGCTAAATATTTTAATAAGGTCAGCTAATCAGAAGTGAAAGGAACAAAAAAATTGGACATGTGACATATATGTGTTGTATAGTCATGCTAAAATGAAAAAAGAGGCATTGCATATTAATAGTCACCACAATTTTAAATATCAGGTTAAAATTTTTCATTGTTCTCTATAAAGTGGTTTCTTTTTCACTTTGGTTTTACTGTTTTCAATCTACTGAATTGTTTTTTGGTTATGGTTCTATCTTCATTATCATGCAAATTAATAAAATTCAATAATTCATTGAGATACTTTTTACTACCTTGAGTAAATGTGGAAACTTTTTTTTTTTTTTTTTTTTTTTTTTGAGACGGAGTCTGGCTCTGTTGCCCAGGCTGGAGTGCAGTGGCCGGATCTCAGCTCACTGCAAGCCCCGCCTCCCGGCTTCACGCCATTCTCCTGCCTCAGCCTCCCGAATAGCTGGGACTACAGGCGCCCGCCACCTCGCCCGGCTAATTTTTTTTGTATTTTAGTAGAGACGGGGTTTCACCATGTTAGCCAGGATGGTCTCGATCTCCTGAACTTGTGATCCGCCCGTCTCGGCCTCCCAAAGTGCTGGGATTACAGGCTTGAGCCACCGCGCCCGGCCGGAAACTTTTGATGTAATCTATTGAGAGTATGTGAAATGAAAATTTAGATTTCCCCCAACATCAAGCAGGATTGTCCTGTGTTCATCTACTCTTCTATGAAATCTGCCTTTTTTTGAAATTTGCCAGTGAGCCAGTGATGCCCAGTGTGAAATGGTTTAGATGGCAATAATATATTGTGCTTATATCATGCTGTATACTATTTAACCCGTCTTGTAAATTTGATTTTTGGATCTGGATATTCATTTATACCAGCTAATACAGTCTCATTGGAAATGTTGATAGCCACTACACCCAGTTGTAATTACCCATGTTTATTTGTTATGTCTTAACATTGCAAATTTACATCACAGGTTACATCACAAAGTTATGTTAATAAGATGAAGATGTATACACATGCACGCACACATGCACACACACACATGCACACCAGTCCAGAAAGCTAACTGTAGAGTGTGGTATTCACATATAAGTGAGATGAAGAGTGGATAATGACAGTATTAAAACAGTTGTTAGCTATTGACCTTGGCAGACTGAGAAATGATTTTAAGGTGATAGTATATGATAAAACAAATATCTGTTTTGATATTTGTCTTAGGATAGAGCCAGATAATGTCTGGTCAGCTGCAGCTTATTGAGGCTGACTGGGGAAATAGTAGTCTTCAAATTCAATAGCAGATACATATCCAATATGTCAACTATAATATGGTATCCAGTGTAGAGCAGCAGCCAATGCCAGTATGGTCAGACATATGAGAGGACAATATTGTAGCATTCAGGTTAAGGCAACTGGAGACAAATGGAGACTTTTAGGGTGGGTTTATGGGCAGGATTCCAGTACCAGAATGAAGGTAGATATATTACAGCAGGAACATGTCAGACAGGATAGGATCTTTGGGTGATTCAGGTACAGGTTACAACTGAGTACTGAGTACAAGTTGGCTCTGCGGGAATAGGACATAAGCCTTTTCTTGTCTCCGTGTAACCCCTAACTAAGGGGGTTGCTAAGTTCACAAAGCGTGCTAGGTTTTCTACAGACATCAAAACTGGTCATTGAGAACTGGGACAGCAAGTATGTAGGTTTGTCAAGGTGATCACAGTTGTGGTGATGGCTCGAGTCATGTTTTGAAAGTATTGGGGAAAGTGAGTAGACAAGAAAACTAGGAAGATTGCTGAGCACCTACTATAATAAACTTAAAAATAGGAAGGGAACAGGTGGATGTTTCCCGTTTTGTAAATTCTAGTTTTTGGCAGTGTGTAGTGATGCCATATCTGTAGACTGCCCCAGCTTGCTCCTTCCCCTCTTCCTGAAAATAAGTTATTTTTGCAGTGTTGTGGCCTTAGGCCTGTTCAATTTGTCTACTTAGTTATTTTAGAAAGGCCTTTTACTTTGGCCTCCTTCCGTCCTTTATATGTATGTATGTATGTATGTATAAATTTTTTTTTTTTTTTTTTGAGACAGAGACTTGTTCTGTTGCCCAGGCTGGAGTGCAGTGGCACGATACTGGCTCACTGTAGCCTCTACCTCCTGGGTTTAAGCAATTCTCATGTCTCAGCCTCTGGAGTAGCTGGGATTACAGGCCTGTGCCACCATGCCCAGCTAATTTTTGTATTTTTAGTAGAGATGGTATTTCTCCACGTTGGCCAGGCTGGTCTGGAACTCCTGGCCTCAAGTGATCTGCCTGTCTTGGCCTCCCAAAGTGCTGGGATTACAGGCCTGAGCTACTACACCCGGCCTGTCCTTTATATTATTTTTAAAGTTTGTAAGTATAGATTTCCTACTATTAGTTAGGAAATATAGACAGGGTCATTAATCTTCCTACATATGCAGATTTCTTCCAGGCATGCCTTCTCTGGTTTACCTATTCCTGTACCAGAGCAGGGACTACCATTAGGAATTCTGTAGGACTCCATTCAGGTTTGTGTAAAAGAAAAGATATTTACGAATGATATATGTGGTAGCTGTAATGTGAGTGTGTTATCAAGAAACTTTTAGGTTAAGATTTTACTACTGGACTGAGTACACATGATCATTGCTTAGTTTGACATACTTTTCACCGTGTCATTTACTTAGAATAGTATAGAATAAATTAGGCAGATTAACAGAGGGAGGACAAATATTTTTTAGGTAAGAAGAATTTTTTTTTTTTTTTTTTGAGATGGCGTCTTGCTCCGTCGCCCAGTCTAGAGTGCAGTGGCATGATCTCGGCTCACTGCAACCTCCGCCTCCCAGGTTCAAGCGATTCTCCTGCCTCAGCCTTCCGAGTAGCTGGGATTACAGGTGTGTGCCACCATGCCTGGCTAATTTTTCTATTTTAGTAGAGATGGGGTTTCACCATGTTGGTCTTGAACTCCTGACCTCATGATCCGCCTGCCTCAGCCTCCCAAAGTGCTGGAATTACAGGTGGGAGCCACCACACCCAGCCGAATTCTTTTTAAAGATTGTTACTCATCAAAGGGGCATTAGTTTTTTTCTTTTTGAAGGTAGGTATTTATATTCACATTTTGGGTTAGCTTTTCATTTTTTGCCCCATGTACATCATTTGACATAGAAGTGATAGTAACTTTCCTGTTTGGATCAAATGTACTACTGCAGGAAGTAGTCTACCTTTTAGCATTCACAACCTCAAACTAAACAACAGACTTCTATATGCTGTATCCTAAGAAAGTACATAGGCCAATAAAAGGAACATACCTTTGGGTCTTGTTGTCAGGAGCCTGTAAGAAAGTTTATGTTCCCTGCTAATCTTGAGTAGGCAAATATAATAAAGGTAATTTTATGATAGAACTCAGTTTTTGTACGTTTAATTTTATATGATTATGAACATGAAATATGAATAGATTTTAGCAGCATAGTTTTGTAATTCCTCAAGTAGTTTAGGTTTTTAAACAGTTTTTTCTTTTTTCCCTCCTGAGGGAGGGTCTCACTCTATTCAGGCTGGAGTGCAGTGGTATGTTCTCAGCTCACTGTAGCCTTGACCTCCCAGGCTCAAGCGATCCTCCCACCTCAGCCTCTCAAGTAGTTGGAACTATAGGCTTGCACCACCCTGCCCAGCTGGTAGTTCAGGTTTTAATAGAGTACATTAAAAACTAAATTTCCCCTTCATAATTTCCTTTTTTGTACTAACAATAAGATTGTAAATAAAAAATTAAAAAATTACCCACCCTGATATGTTATTGTTTTCCTTTGCTTCTTTTTTGTTGTCATTATGTCCATTTACCCACATTGGTACACAGTCATAAATAGTTTCAGTGTATGAATATTACATTAATTACATTGATGATACTATCAGTGATACTTGGTTGGATGAATTTTTAGTATTTAGAAACTTTAAAAATCATATTTCACTAGGATAGGGAGTTGGCCAGGTCAGTAATTTTTTCTGTTTCTATCAGACCTTGACACAACATTTTTTTCTTTTAGAATTATATGTACCTGTCTGGGTGCAGTGGCTCACACTTGTAATCTCAACATTTTGGGAGATTGAGGTGGGCAGATCGCTTGACCCTAGGAGTTCAAGACTAGCCTAAGCAACATAGTGAAACCCTGTTTCTACAAAATACACAAAAATTAGCTGGGCGTGATGGTGCTCGCCTATAGTCTGGGTAGTTGGATATTTCAGTAATTTCTAATTTTAAGTGTTTGTATTATAGTGATGGTGGCATTTTAGAAGGGTGTATACATTTCCTGGTTGTGATCCTTATATGTAGAAGTACGGGACCCTTTTGGGAGGAGTGTAAAGGGTATGGCATGTGGTGTGTGAATTTGCCAGCTTTTAGCAGTTGAATATTTCTGCATTTTTATTTTAGTGAGAGAATTAAAATACCAGCTACTTAAGTGTTCCCCTCCCCTGTGCTCTCCAGTAATATACTATTAATATATGGATTCTGAGGAACCTTCTTAGTGATGGCTTTGTTGGTAGCTTTTTATTTTTTTGTCTTGAGACCACTTGGGATTGAATTAAATACCTTTTTTTAATAGAGACGGAGTCTCACTCTGTTAACCAGGCTGGATTGCAGTGGCATGATCTCGGCACACTGCAATCTCCGCTTCCCGAGTTCAAGCGATTCTCCCGCCTCAGCCTCCCGAGTAGCTGGGACTACAGGTGCGCACCACTGCGCCCAGCTAATTTTTGTATTTTTGTTTTAGAGACGAGGTTTCATCATTTTGGTCAGACTGGTCTTGAACTCCTGACCTCGTGATCCGCCCGCCTCAGCCTCCCAAAGTGTTGGGATTACAGGCGTGAGCCACCGTGCCTGGCCCCTAAATTAAAGACCTTTAAAACAGTAATTCTTTTAGGGGAAAAAAAATGATACCAAAGCAAGATATTAGGATGTTTTGTGTGTGTTTTTATTTTGTGGGGGGGTACTTTTGATGAATGTAGGAAGTCATTCTTTTTTGGAGTTGGAAAGATGCAAGCATGATCATAATTTTTACTTGCTTGTATTAATATGCTATAGTAATAGGTATCTGACAGGTGTTTCTTATTGAATTTAACTTGTAATCTAAACTTTGAGTAACAGGCCATAAACATATACTAATTATAGATAACCTGAAAAGTTATGGTGATTAAGTTTCAGCTTTTACGTCTGTTTATATTAAAAGCAGTGTTACTTGAATTTAATATTTATAATTAGAAATACACGATCATCTGCTACTTTTTAATCTAATAATTAGCAACCTTTAATGGCAGCACACTATGCATGTGAACCTAAGAAAGTAGTTTTACTTTAATATGTATTGTTTAGCTTATCTACAAATGGAGTTGCTTGGGTTTCGGTAAGGAGAAGCAGAAGCTAGTTGTTGCTGGATACGTTTTTTTCCCCAGAAGGAAAATAGTGATTGAGACTTAATGCAAATTTTATTTCTATGCTTCATCCTCCAAAGCTGTTAGAATGTTAACTCTTTTATAGTAGGTATAGAGAATTGGTACATATGATAAAAACCTCAAAAGTTTTTTCTAGACACTAGGAGAGAGCTCCACCTTGTGATCTTTGAGCATATTTTTTAAAAAGTTAATAACCTGCAATAGTGCAGAAATTGTGTGGTGAGTTTGATTTTTAAACTGATACTTTTCTTTGAGCGTTACATGTTTTTATAGTTTTGGGTTACCCAGCTGAAGTCAAATGGTATTAAGCACATTTGAAGATACTATGAATTTGTTAATGTAAGTCTATGGGGGAAACAAATTGGATGGATGGATGGATGGATGGATGGATGGATGGATGGATGGATGGACGGACGGACGGACGGACGGACGGACTGACAGAGTCTTACCCCATTGCCCAGGCTGGAGTGCAGTGGTGTGATCATGGTTCACTGCAGCTTCTACCTCCTGGGCTCAAGCAATCTTCCTGCCTCAGTCTCCCAAGTAGCTAGGTCTATAGGTGTGTGCCACCATGCCCGACTGATTTTTAAATTTTTTGTTGAGATAGGATCTCACTATGTTGCCCAGGCTGGTCTCGAACTCGTCAGTTTAAGACATTCTCCTGCCTCATCCTCCCAAAGCGCTGGGATCGTAGGTGTGAGCCATCATGCATGGCCTGCAAATTATATTTATTTGCAGCTGTAGACATTTAAAATAAAGATATAAGCATTCTCAGCTCTTCCTGTAGATTAAAGTTTACATTTAGAAACTATTAATCCCAACTCAATTACAAAGCAACTTTAATATTTGTAATTTTTCTTGAGCTATAATGAACTGTTTTTATGGCAAATAAGTCATTTAGAGAATGACTAGCAAACACTCAGCTCAGATACGTGGAATTTAGCAGGGGTTTTTTTTTTTTTTTAGTAGACAGAGTCTCGCTGTGTCGCCCAGGCTGGAGTGCAGTGGTACGATCTCGGCTCACTGCAAGCTCTGCCTCCTGGGTTCACACCATTCTCCTGCCTCAGCCTCCCAAGTAGCTGGGACTACAGGCGCCCGCCACCACACCCGGCTAATTTTTTTGTATTTTTAGTAGCGACGGGGTTTCACCGCATTAGCCAGGATAGTCTCGATCTCCTGACCTTGTGATCTGCCTGCCTCGGCCTCCCAAAGTGCTGGGATTACAGCCGTGAGCCACTGTGCCTGGCCAGCATTCTTTTTTTTTTTTTTTTTTTTTTTTTAAATTTATTTATTATTATTATACTGTAAGTTGTAGGGTACATGTGCATAACGTGCAGGTTTGTTACATATGTATACTTGTGCCTTGTTGGTGTGCTGCACCCATCAACTCGTCATTTACATCAGGTATAACTCCCAATGCAATCCCTCCCCCCCCCCCCCTCCCCATGATAGGCCCCGGTGAGCAAGTAGGTACCTTCTAGTAGAAATAATAATCACATTTCTTAACAGGTATTAAGGACAAGGATCATTGTTCTCCTGTTCACTATTGTATTCTCATTGCCCAGCACTACATTTGGCACATGGTGGATACTTTTACTTGGTTGGATGAATTTTCGCAGTTTAGAGACTTTAAAAATATCACATTTCACTAGGATAGGGAATTGGCCATTTCAATAGTTTTTCTATCAGACCCTGACACAACATTTTTTTTTTTTCTTTTAAAAATATATGTACCTGGCTGGGTGCGGTGGCTCACGCCTGTAATCTCAGCACTTTGGGAGGCTGAAGTGGGTGAATTGCTTGAGCCCAGGAGTTCAAGACTAACTTGAGCAACATGGTGAAACCCTGTCTCTACAAAATAAGGGCCATGGTAATGTGTGCCTATAGTCCCAGCTACTTGGGAGGCTGAGGTGGGAGGATCACTTGAGCCTGGGGAAGTCAAGGCTGTAGTGAGTTGTGATTACCTCACTGCGTTCCAGCCCGGGTGACAGAGTAAGACCTTGTCTGTCTGTCTGTCTCTATTTTTTATATAGATATAATACACACACGCACGCGCATCTATCTTGTCTTGAGAGATACATCTTATATCTTTGGTTTTGCTTTTGTGTTTGCTTTGGTTTCTAATTACGAAATACATGTTAGTATAGCCTATGCTTTGCAAAATAATTTGGCCTGGGAATACTTCTTTTACAGTAGAAATTAATTTTGTGCTATTTAGAAGAATCCAGTATATCACACAATATTCATTTTATTTAGTATTCTCTGCTTTTCAGAGCTTTATATTCATCACCTGTGATTCCTTAGGTGACTGTATTTATGAACTATCTTCAAAGTGTGCTTAGAAACTATATTGAAGGAAACTGTATTGAAGGAAAGCAGCAACTTTGGTTTTTATGAAATGCTCAGAGAGACAGACAGATGCAGCAAGGATCACATGACCACTTTTATTTTCATCTTGCCGTCTAGATGACCTGACCTGTTCGTTAGAATTTATTAGTTCTGTGCCTCTCCAGTTCCTTTTAAAGAAACAAAATAATTTTGTTTTATAAATAAGTTAGCATTTTAGGAGGTGAATGTGTGTCCTACATATGATGACAGACTTCAAAAAAGAAAAAGTTAGCCGGATGTGGTGAGTACCTGTAGTCCTAGCTACTCAGAAAACTGAGGTAGAAGGATCTCTTGAGCCCTGAAATTTGAGGCTACAGTGAGCTATGATTTGTGCCACTGCACTCCAGCCTGGGTGACAGAGTAAGGCCCTGTCTCAACAAAAATAAGATTTTAAAATTTATGTATGTATGTATGTATGTATGTATGTATGTATGTATGTATGTATGTTTGAGACAAGAGTCTTGCTCTGTCACCCAGGCTGGAGTGCAGTGGCATGATCTCAGCTTACTGCAGCCTTCGCTTTCCAGCCTCAGCCTCCTCAGTAGCTGGGACTACAGGTGTGCGCCACCACACGAGGCTGGTTTTTGTATTTTTAGTAGAGATGAGGTTTCGCCATGTTGGCCAGGCTGGTCTCGAACTCCTGACCTCAAGTGACCTGCCCGCCTTGGCCTCCCAAAGTGCTGGGATTGCAGGCATGAGCCACTGCGCCTGGCCAAAAACGGGATTTTAAAATCTGAGTATCTTTCAGAAAAAAATAAAGTGGTGGTATATATTATTTGATTATTCAGGATTTAATTTGTGGATTATTCATTCTTGTTTCTCATATTGCCTCTTTTGTTATTTTGCTGTTCACAAAATATAAAATTAATATTTTGCTCTTTTAGCTTAAGTAGGAAATACAGTCTTTTGAACTTTGTATATTAAGTATTAGTAGCCATTGATGATGTTTTCTAGAGATACAATATTACTAAGAAAAATTGAGCTGTTTCTTGTGTGATGTCTAACCTACTGGGATAAATCATTAGGAGTTTGTCAGTACGTTATATTTGAACATTTAATATTAATTGGATATGTTTAATCTTACCTGCTTTTTCTTTAGGTGGCCACCGAGTACTAAATTCACTTGGGAATAAAAGAAAATCATAAAAGTATAAGAGAAAGGTATACATAAGACTAAGAGCTTTAGACTTTAGCTTCAGCCTGTTTTCAACTTTCTTGTTTGCTTTTAGGTCATTTTCTCATTTAGGAAATGCATCCTTGACTTTCAAAACATAGACATAATACCCTTTCTGTCTGCCATTTTTGCATGTACTTTGGTCAGAAATGGCATTCATCTGTTGTTCATATGACATTACTGGCGTTTAAATTGATCATAAGTTCCTTGAGGGGGAGGAATAGATCAGACCTAACATTGTTTCCCCTTTCTCTTCTCAACACAGTTTGTTATCATGAAGTGGTTATTTTTTAATAAGCCAGGCTTTGGACTGTATGTTTCCAGGGCAGGAAAACCTGTTTTAAAATTATATCTTTTTTTTTTTTTTTTTTTTGAGACGGAGTCTGGCTCTGTTGCCCGAGCTGGAGTGCAGTGGCCGGATCTCAGCTCACTGCAAGCTCCGCCTCCCGGGTTTACGCTATTCTCCTGCCTCAGCCTCCCAAGTAGCTGGGACTACAGGCGCCCGCCACCTCGCCCGGCTAGATTTTTGTATTTTTTTTTTGTAGAGACGGGGTTTCACCGTGTTAGCCAGGATGGTCTCGATCTCCTGACCTTGTGATCCGCCCGTCTCGGCCTCCCAAAGTGCTGGGATTACAGGCTTGAGCCACCGCGCCCGGCCTAAAATTATATCTTAGGTTTTTTTTATTAGCTCCTTTTAACTGTGTGTGTATGATATCAGCGAAAGGTTGTATTTTCAGGCATCTCATATTATGGTTTAGAGTTCTCATAGGGATTTCAGGACCAGTAAGAGTCATATCCTGTTTCTATTTAGGATGTATTAATGTATGTATACATAATGCCAGGTGGAGAATCACAAAGAAATTTAAAAACAGTTGTTTTATGAGCTTCTTTTTCCCCTATGTGTTATTACTATAGGGCTGCGAGTGTTACAACAAATCTATATCTACTAAGCAGTCAAGGTCAGGCACGATGGCTCATGCCTGTAATCCCAGCACTTTTTAGAGGCCAAGGTGGGTGGATCACCTGAGGTCAGGAGTTTGAGACCAGACTGGCCAACATGGCAAAACCCCATCTCTACTAAAAATACAAAAATTAGCTGGGCATGGTGGCCTGTGCCAGCTTCTCGGGAGGCTGAAGTAGGATTGATTGAACCTGGGAGGCAGAGGTTGCAGTGAGCCAAGATTGCGCCACTGCACCCCAGCGTGGGTGACAGAGCGAGACTACGTCTCAAAAAACAAGCAAACAAAAAAAACCAACAAAAACAATAAGCAGTCAAATGCAAGGGAACGAAATCCTTATTTACTAAAACACATTAGTAGGCACTGGGGAATTTAGCTTTTGAGTATGGATATCCTTTCCCAATATTTTTGGTTCGTTTATAGTAGATGTCATTTTCTCCTTTTTAAAGGAATTGTCTTAGAAGAAAGAAGCAAGCCATCATTTTACCCACGTAAATATATGAATATATTTCTGACATTGAGGTGTTCCAGAAGATGATAAAGAAATGATAGCAGCTCCAGAAATACCAACTGATTTTAATCTACTACAGTAAGTGAATTATATTCTGATAATTTTTAAATACTTGTTTATTCCACAGAATGGGGAATACATTAACTTCAGTTAAATTTCCTTCTGCTTGAGAAGATCTAATATATAAAATAGTTGTATGCTTTGCAAGAGTTTATATCAGCACTCATCAAGGCTCTGTAATAATAACTATTTTGTACTTTTTTGTTGTTGTGTTTTAAATTTATCTTTTAGTTTACATGCTGCACAGTTTATTATTTTTTGTTGTGTAGTTCTGAGTCCATACTTGGTTTTGCAATAGCAACTGTTTTGAGAGAGCATCATACATTTCTTAAAAATTAAGTTTTCTCATTAGTGAGGTATACTATGTGGTAATATTTAGGATGTAATGTCAGATTTCTGTTACAAAATGAAATGATGATTGCAGAAATAAGTTACGTGTATATTGGTCCAGAAAGTGGTTTCAACATAGGTATCCTCTTTACCCCCATCTAAAAAGCTAACTGTACTCCTTAGCTTTTATTCTAATTACTGCTTGGTTTTGAAAGATTTTGAACTACTCTATGTAACAGTGATTTTCATACTAAGGTACAGTTTCATGAGTTGCCTCAGTGAAAAGTGAACTTTTAAATTGCCCGTGAATTCCTTTATTTACCTGCCCCCCACCACTGTATTTTTTATTAGGATCTTTATGAGACCTGACTTGAAAAGATAGTTTAGTTGCTAAAAATTTTGAAAACAACAGACCAATACCTTTGTACATAATGGCAGCAGCGTCTACTTTTGATCGTATGTAGATTTTCATATTTTTAATAGTTTTGTTATCTTCAGTGGAGATTATGAATCTTCTGGGACCAAATACATTCAGGTTCCCACAAAACAGCATTTTTAGTGAGGATTTTATGTATTCTAAGTCTCATATCTTTGTAAAAGTTAATTATTACCTTTGTTAATATTAAATGTCTGCTGTATACAGGATGTTATATTAGATCCTGTGAGGAATTAAGTTAGTACTTCCTGCTGCCTTTATGAGTTTATATTTTAAAGATATAAAGAGAAGATTATGAAGTTTCTTATATACTTGATTAGAGACTATAAAAAAGGTTTATATTATGGACTAGACTATTGACTATTAGAATATCTCAAATAATTAGGACCTGAAATAGCATAATGAATAAAAGGGAATTGATGTTGTGGGGGTAGAACAGACCCGGTATTTGATTGGGTATGTGGGGTGGGGGGCACAGTAAAGAGGAATGGAAGATTCAGTCGTGTGATAGATGACTCAGGATGTTTCAGGTCACTGAATGGTTAATACAGTATGTTTAATAAACATAAATGTTATTTCACCTAGGTTAGTTTTGTTGTTCTTTTGATCTTAAAAACACAGGAAAGCATTGAAGAACGGCTTAGGAGAGTATTTCTTCTTTGGTTGGGAGTATTTTAGACTTTCGTTCTGATTACTCAAGCTTTCTTCGGAAAGTTTTTCAGTAAGTTACCAAACCTCTAGTGGTTCACTCTTAGCTGGGATAGCTTGGAGATGAGTATTAAGAGGATAATTGAGCCCTTGATAACTGTGGCCATTGGAACATTGTGAAGAGTAGTGATTTTCTTCAGACTTAAAGCAGTTACTTAGCTCTTTAAGAGAGCTGGTGTCCCACAAAAGGCTTGGGAAGAAATAAATACTACTTATACATCAAGATATTTTAAATTTGCTGACGAGTTGATGGGTGCAGCACACCAACACGGCACAAGTATACATATGTAACAAACCTGCACGTTGTGCACATGTACCCTACAACTTAAAGTATAATTTTAAAAAATAAAAAAATTAAAAAAAAATAAATTTTCGGCCGGGCGCGGTGGCTCACGCCTGTAATCCCAGCACTTTGGGAGGCCGAGGCGGGCGGATCACAAGGTCAGGAGATCGAGACCACAGTGAAACCCCGTCTCTACTAAAAATACAAAAAATTAGCCTGGCGCGGTGGTGGGCGCCTGTAGTCCCAGCTACTCAGGAGGCTGAGGCAGGAGAATGGCGTGAACCCGGGAGGCGGAGCTTGCAGTGAGCCGAGATTGCGCCACTGCACTCCAGCCTGGGCCACAGCGTGAGACTCCGTCTCAAAAAAAAAAAAAAAAAAAAAAAAAAAAAAATAAAATTTCATTTTTTTTGCAAGGCCATATAGACATGTGAGAAGATTATTGATGACAATAATCTTCTTAAGATGTAACAGGCATGAGCTTCAGGGTTAATATTATAGTAGTCATTCAGTTTTTGGTGCATTAACTCTAGGGAATGGTATTTATTACAGGCCCTTTCCTCTCAACATTGTGGGATATAGTTAGGATTGCCATCACCTTCCATACATTGTTTAAATTACTTTGTATGTAAGTGCTATGTAGATAGTAATTTTTTTCCTGCTAATGTCTTAATCATTATTTTAGATTTATGAAGTATTCCTACCTCATAGCCTCTGGGCAACTGGTTATTGTAGCAATAAAATGGAAATAGAAGAAATCTAGATTGAGAATACTAGTTTTATAAAGATAGCCTTTCACTTCAATTCCATTTATTTTAAGCAAAGCTGGTGCTAGGTTTACACATTTAGGATGGAAAAACCTTTATCTTTTATGGATGTGGCTCAATTCTAAAATCCAGTGTGACCCAAATACTAATATAAATATGCCTTGCTTTAAGCATTTAAATGAGGGTATGTTACTACTATTTAGATAGACTCATGTTTACTCATTTGGAAAGCATCACATGTATTTATTTAAATCAGTGTGCTTCCATATGTTTGTGAGAAAATCCAGATTATACAAACTAGCCTTACCCCCACCCAGAACAAGGGACAGTTGTTTAGGACTATAGATTCATATGTTGGAGATTGTAGAGACTTTAGAGATTTAATTCTTTCCTGCATATATATTATTTATAGATGAGAAGATTGAGATTGTCACTTGTATAAGATCCACAGTTACTTAGTACCAAAACTGTTCTCCTGACTATAGCTTATCACCTCTTTACTTCATAAAGGATATTGATCACTTAGCATAATTCCCTAGTGTATTTCAAATGATTTAGTTTATAAAAAGGTTTTATAAGTACCCTTTCAGAAATACATGTTTTGTATATTGACTCACCTAGATTTATAAATACTTTTCGAGTGAGGTAGGAGAGGTCAGAGGATCCATAATCATAAAACTCACTAATAAAGTTCCTTCAATGCCTAGTATTAAAATACAGTTTTTCCGCAGCACTATGATCTTTGAAGTAGGAAATGGAACCAGCCATTACATGGAATACCACAGTTCCTAGGGTTAAATTTTAAGACCCACTGGATTAGTTTTCATACTTCGGTTAAAAATTAACAAAGATGTTTAGATATTTGTACTTTAGTTATTATTTTACTATATATAACTATAGTTATATAGTATGGTGTTTTTGGGAAACATCTTAATTACTTATAAGGCTAATATGAAGTTTTGTTAATAAGTTGACCAAGCCTTTCTTTTAGAAAATATGGGAAAAATTAGAAACTCTATATAAATTTCTAAGGAAGGTTTTTAATTCTTGCTTATCTTTCTGTCACAGGGAGTCAGAAACACATTTTTCTTCTGACACAGATTTTGAAGATATCGAAGGAAAAAACCAAAAGCAAGGCAAAGGCAAAGTATGTATCAAATATGTGACTTTATTTTGTATCCTAAGATCTCTCACACACATAAATTTAGGTTATGTCTCAGATAGTTTTATCTTTTAAAAATGACTTTTTAAGGGGGTGGGGGTTGTATGGTAAGCCTTCTGGATAAATGTGGTCCTTTTGTCTTCTAGACCAGATAGCCTTTGGGATCTATTTACACTGCTGTAAAGTTGCAAATAATAATAATAATAATAATGATGATGATGCATCATTGTTTCCAGTAGTTTATTTTGTAAAGCATAGTATGTTAAGCAGAATGCAATGTTCTGTTGGCTTTATTTTTGTTTTCCCACAAGTAATAAAATGTAAAGCAAAGTAATATATAAAATCTCTTATTCTAAAGCACTCTAAAAATGTAACATACAACCAGTTTAAGGCTAATGGGCTACAATTGATAATAGTTTTACTCTTTATAAGTAATATGAAAGATAAAAAATTACAAAGTTAAGTTCTGAGTCAATATAATGTAAGTTTAGAGTGTGAGTGGGTTAGCGGTTAGCCTGAGCTGCAGATAACTTGGTGAATGGTTAAATTATTTTGTTGTTTTGGAAAGTACATTTGACTCTGCATGTGTGTAAGTACATTATGCAAAAGATAACTTGTTTTTGTTGTTCAGCATTTGTTTTTCAAAATGAATTTTGGATTTATATTGTCTCATGACATACTTTGAAAAAGTCTTAACAATACAGAAGTTTACGATGACCAAAGTGAAATTTTTCCATAACCCTATCACCCGGAGGTAATTTATTCTTTAAACATTTTGATGCACATACTTTTATTCATACACCTATGTATAAACATGATTATAACATTTTAAGTGGAGTCATAATATGCAGTTTAACGTGCTTTTAAAACTCAATGTTATGTTGTCAACAACTTTCCCATAAGTGAATGTAAAACTCTGTAACTTATTTTTTTAAAATTTTTAACTTTATTTGTTTTTTTGGAGATGGGGTCTCTCTATATTGCTTAGACCAGAGTGCAGTGACTATTCACTGGCACAGTCATGGCACACTACAGCCTCAAACTCTTGGGCTAAAGGAGTTATCCTGCCTCAGCCTCTTGACTGGACTACAGGCACCACAGGCCTGTGCCACAATGCCTGGCTTCTCTGTAATTTCTATTATTTTTTATTTTTGTAGAGTTGAGATTTCACTATGTTCCCCAGGCAGGTCCTGTACTACTGGGCTCAAGCAGTCCTCCTGCCGCAGCCTCCCAAAGTGCTGGGATTTACAGGTGTGAGCCACCGTGCCCAGCCATTCTCTTTTGATTTCTTATTGTGGCACAGCATCACATTTAATGTATGGAACATAATTTTTAATGCTTGGAATATTTTTTGAGTGCTCATAATTCATGTGTTTCATAATTTTGTGTGCTCTCTTATTTCCTTAAAAAGATTTGAGAGAGGGATATGAATAGAAATGTTAACGGCTATTCAAAGATAACCTTAATTCTGTTGGATAGCATACCTTAATTTATTAGAAAATCATTTTTTTCCCCCATTAACCTACTTTTGCTTTTGATTTAATTTACAAGTTTGGATAAGATTCTTGGTGGCACCTGAGTAGAGGACTCTGAAGTTTTTGTGCCACAGTTTGGTTAAGGTTGTATAGCTACTACTGTGGGTGAGCTGTTGGGACAGATCCAGGATTTATTATAATAATAGCAACTGCATTTTGACACTATACTATGTATGTTCCATGTGTTGTGCTAACAGTTTCACATGTTAATCTAATATTTGAACAACTGCGTAGATGAGAAAACACCATTATTTTATAGGTAGGAAACTGAAGTCCAGAAAAGCCTAATGGTTAAAGGATTTGAGCTCAGGTCTGTGCCCTTAACCCTGTATACTATACTACCTCCTAAAGTCTTTATGTAGAAATTTTTTTCTCTCCAAGATTGTACACAGGTTAGGATATTTGCTATTTGTATATTGCTTCCTTTGTGTTATCACTCCTTGCAAATTTTTTTTTTTCTAGCACAGCATACCCATTCTGCCATTTTAATTGTCCCAATTAGTTTTTCATACTGACAGGGACTATTGAGGCATTTGATAGATAAACTGCAAATATATAGCTCCATGTTAATTAATGTTTTATTTTTTACTAGTCTACTCTGTTGTAGTTGATCTTTTCTTTCAACCTTGTCTCTGAAAATCCCTTTACTGGGGACAAAAGCCTTTCATTGTACAATTAGGAATTAATGAATTAGGTTCACAGAGACTGAATCTCATTTACAGAATATAGCAATCCCCCTTATTCTCAGGGATACATTCTAAAACCCTAAAACCCCCAGTGGATGCCTGAAACTGCGGATAGTACTAAACCTTGCATATACTACATTTTTTCAATATAGTAACCAAAATGGCTAGTAAGTGACTAATGAGCTGCGGGGATATGCTGGACAAAGAGATGATTCACGTCCTGGGTGGGATACGGCAGGATGATGAGTGATTCTATCATGCTACTCAGAATGGCGTGCAATTTAAAACTTTTGAACTGTTTATTTCTGGAATTTCCTACTGAGTATTTTTGGACTGCAGCAGACCAAGGGTAACTGAAATTAAATAAAGTAAAACCCAGGGGAGGACTACTGTATTGCAAATTAACAAGTAATATGTTTCAGGTGTTGGGAAGTGGTTTAAAGTAACTGTTAAGAGTTGAGTAGTTTTGCACTCTTGGAGGAAGAAGGGACCCTCTAAGGAATAAAGTACGTAAATACCACAGGCTTTCAGTGGAAAGAAATTTGTAGGCATGGCTATAGATCAGAGGTCCACAATCTATGGCTTGTTTTTGTACTGTCCAGGAGCTAAGAATAGTTTATATATATTTTATTTTTTATAGAGATGGGGTCTCGCTCTGTTGACCAGACTTGTCTTGAACTCCTGGCCTTAAGCAATCTTCCCATCTCAGCCTCCCAAAGTATGGGGATTACAGGTGGGAGCCACCACTCCTGGTCCTGTTTTAATATTTATTTATTTATTTATTTATTTTTCGAGATGGAGTCTCGCTCTGTCGCCCAGGCTGGAGTGCAGTGGCGTGATCTCGGCTCACTGCAGCCTCCGCCTCCTGGGTTCCAGCAATTTTCCTGCCTCAGCCTCTGTTGTAGCTGGGACTACAGGCGTACGCCACCATGCCTGGCTAATTTTTTGTATTTTAGTAGAGACAGGGTTTCACCGTGTTGCCCAGGCTGGTCTCGAACTTATGAGCTCAGGCAGTCCACCCACCTCGGCCTCCAAAAGTGCTACGATTACAGGTGTGAGCCACCATGCTGGGCTGTTTTTATATTTTTAAATAGTTTTAAAAATAAAGAATATGCTACAGAGACTGTATGTGGCCTACAAAGCCTAACATATTTACTATCCAGTACTTTACAGAAAGTTGGCCAACGCTTGCTCTCTAGATCGTAGAGATGTGTTGGTCTAAAAGAGACCTTTAAGAAATCACGAAATCCAGGGGTCAGAATATCTTTCTGTAAAGTATTTTAATTCAACCCTGACATTTGAGAAATGAGGACTCCAAGTTAGGAATTGGCTTGTTTTCCTAAAGTATAAGAGCTGTGGGAGGTATTTTTATAGCTTAGGCATATAGGGAACCCTTTCCCTGATTTTTTTGATGCCCCCCCCCACCCCAAATACTGACAACTTTTGTTATAATGGGCTTCATTTCCATAGTTTTCATTAATTGAATTTTCATGATGACTAAATGTTGGAGGGAGGCCTAAAACAAGAATGAGATTGATAAACCTACTCCCAATGTTCGGAATTCCTCGTTCAGAGCACTGCAATGATTTCTAAGACTAACAATGCAAATGAAATGTTGAACTGAGTATAAGGTACATACTTGATAACGAGTTTGGTTATTCTTGCTGCCCACTTCAGTCTGCATCCAAAAGCTGCATACGGGAGTAATAAAACTTGGAGACAACTACCTTGATTTACTATACCCTTGAGATTTCTCTGATTATACTTGAGAGAGATTTTTGCAGTGTTTTTCAAACTTTGTTAATATTTTGAGGGCTTTTAAGTCTGTGATTTTATATTACTTTTCAAAATAGATTCAAATCTGTATTTTTTGTCATCGTTTCTATTGGTCTTCCTACCAGATTAAGATTCATGTAACATTTACTGAACTCCTTTTGACATAATTTTTTCATTTTACAGTGATAATAATAGCTGACATTTTTTGACTTTATTAAATGCTGGTATGTTGCTAAGTACTTTGTGTCTTCATTATCACAGCAACCCTATGAGGTAGGCACAGTTTTATCCTCACTTTACAAATTAGAAAAACATCACTGAAACACAGTGTGGTTAAGTAATTTGCCTAATGTCACTCAGCTAATTGTAGCAGAAATTTGCACCCACAGAGTCTCTGTCTGCAGAGGCTATGCTTCTAACTACTGTGTCGTGTGAGACATGGTAGTATACTTGAAAAAATGGGCCCCACAAAGAGGCTGTCACAGTTATATTATTTTGTTATAAGTGGATGGAATTCTTTAGGGCAAGTTTAAGCATGTTATAATTATGTACCCTATCAGCTACTTCTACTGTAGCTGTGTTTTGAACTCTCAAGGATAGTGATGTAACTTAACCACCTCGTATTTTTTTTGCAGACTTGTAAAAAAGGCAAAAAGGGCCCAGCAGAAAAGGGCAAAGGTGGAAATGGAGGAGGAAAACCTCCTTCTGGTCCAAACCGAATGAATGGTCATCACCAACAGAATGGAGTGGAAAACATGATGTTGTTTGAAGTTGTTAAAATGGGCAAGAGTGCTATGCAGGTAAGATTTATGTTGTTCTTCCCAGTTCATTTGTACATTTTAAACTTTAATGAGTTTATATAGAGTGTAGCTCTGATTTTTCTAACTGCATTTTAAACATACACTACTTATTAGAAAAAAGCAACAAAATCATCAGAAAACTCTTGGGATGTATTTCTTCATATATAAGACTTTTATGCTGTGTCTTGATTCATTTTCCACTGCATTTTTTTTTCTTTTTTCTTTTCTTTTCTTATTTATTTTATTTTATTTTTTTGAGACAGAGTCTTGCTCTGTTGCCCAGGCTGGAGTACAGTGGCAAAATCTCGGCTCACCACAACCTCCACCTCCTGGGTTCAAGCGATTCTCCTGCCTCAGCCTTCCGAGTAGCTGGGGTTACAGGTACAAACCACCATGCCTGACTAGTGTGTGTTTCTTTTTCTTTTTCTTTTTTTTTTTTTTGTGGGTATTTTCAGTAGAGACGGGATTTCACCATGTTGGCCAGGCTTGTCTCGAACTGCTGGCCTCAAGTAATCTGTCCTCCTTGGACTCCCAAAGTGCTGGGATTACAGGTGTAAGCCACCATGCCCAGCCCATTATTATTTTATTATTAGTTTTTTTTTTTTTTTTTTTTTTTTTTCTTTGAGACAGAGTCTGGCTCTGTCGCTGGGCTGGAGTGCAGTGGCACAATCACCGGCTCACTGCAAGCTCCGCCTCCCGGGTTCACGCCATTCTCCTGCCTCCAGCCTCGAGGTAGCTGGGACTACAGGCCGCCACAGCGCTTGACTAATTTTTTGTATTTTTAGTAGAGCGGGGTTCCACAGTGTTAGCCAAGGATGGTCTTGATCTCTGACCTAAGTGATCCTCCCGTCGGCCTCTAAAGTGCTGGGATTACGAAACATTGAGCCACTGCGCCCGGCCTGTGTGGATTTTTGAGGTGGAGTCTCACTCTGTTGCCCAGGCTGGAGTGCAGTGGCACGATCTCTGCTCACTGCAACCTCTACCTCCTGGATTCAGGCGATTCTCCTGCCTCAGCCTTCCGAGTAGCTGGGATTACAGGTGCCTGCCACCACGGCTGGCTAATTTTTGTTTTTTAGTAGAGACGTGGTTTCACCATGTTGGTCATGCTGGTCTCAAACTCCCGACCTCAAGTAATCCACCTTGCTCGGCCTTCCAAAGTGCTGGGATTACAGACGTGAGCCACTGTGCCCAGCCCCAACCCATTATTTTTTTTAATGGCATAAGGTAAAATACAATTTGGTCAAAAATATGCTGATGTAAACCATGGCTATGAGGTCTCAGTTTTCCCTGAATTTATATAGATGCCATTAAAATACGAAGTCTTCTACCTATATGGAATTCCTGATTGAGTGACCTAATATAATTACTATCCACTTTAGTGAATTTAATTAATCTGGTTACTGTTGTCTATTATAAATTTTATTATTTGTGCTTGTTTCTTAATAAAAAGTTGGAGGCATATTAATGTCAAATCATTCGAATTATGTTTTCTCTGCATACTTTTATGACAATAGAAGCATTTAGGCTTTATAATAAAAGTGGAATAAATGCTATACTCAGGGAATATATATGCTTAATAAAGTTTTAATTTAATTTATAAAAGCTACAGGAAATAGTTTTTTTTGTTGTTTAATTTCAACTTTTAGATACAGGGGTTACATATACAGGTTTATTACGTGAGTATATTGCACCTAGGAAATGAGTGTAGTATCCAGTGGGTAGTTTTTCAGTCCCCACCCCCCACCCCCAGTAGTCCGCAGTGTCTATGTTTCCCACATTTGTGTCCACGTGTGCTTAATATTTAGCTTCCGCTTACAAGTGAGAACATGTGGTATTCGGTTTTCTGTTCCTGCGTTAATTCACTTAGGATTATTGCCTCCAGCTCTACCCATGTTGCTGTGAAAGACACAATTGCATTCTTTTTTATGACTGTGAGGAATAGTATTTCTTCATAGAAATAACTTTAATCAGTGATGGGTGCACATGAATGGTTTTCTGAGAACTATCCATTCAGGCTTTTTGTTAATAAAAATTGACACAAAAACCTTGTTTAGAAATACAGAATTAGCTTAATATGTGTGGTTTTGTAAATAAAATGTATCAAATGAGACTAATAACAGTTTTACATGTAAAATGTGAAAATACTTGTTAATTGTTTGAGCTTTCACCAATTTTACGGAGCAAAGAACTTAAAAGGTGCCAGATTTATTCATACCATTCTAATGCACCTTTTTAAATCCGTTTATTAATGTTTGCTTGTATACCATGATTAGAGTGTGGATTCTTTTTCTTGTTTAATGTTTTAAATTACTGTTTTGAATATGTTTGACTTTTAAAAAATAAATAATGTCTTATTATATTACTGTGCTATGGTTTATTTAGTCATTTCCCAATTTTAAAAATTACCTTTCTCTCTCTAGTTCTTCTTTTGGGTTATTTTTATCAAGAGGATAAATTATTTCAGTTACATTATATTGCATTTCATTACTTTCCTTCTTATTTTTATATTATACATTTTCTCTATAATAGTTTGTTCTAAGTAGTTAAATGCACTAATCTTCTTTCTGCTGCTATCTTTTTAACATCAGTGTCTTAGTCTATTTGGGCTGCTATTGTAAAAAACCAACGTAGGCCAGGTGTGGCAGCTCACATAATCCCAGCACTTTGGGAGGCTGAGGTGGGTGGATCGCCTGAGGTCAGGAGTTTGAGACCAGCCTGCCCAACATGGTGAAACCCCGTCTGTACTAAAAATACAAAAATTAGCCGGGCTTGGTGGCTAGCACCTGTAATCCCAGCTACTCAGGAGGCTTACGCAGGAGAATCACTTGAACCTGGGAGGCAGAGGTTGCAGTGAGCTGAGATCGCGCCATTGCACTCCAGCTTGGGCAACAAGAGTGAATCCCTGTCTAAACAAACAAACAAACAAAAACAAAAAACCAACATCAACTAGGAGGCTTATAAAAAACAATTTTATTTCTTACAGTTTTGAAGGCTGGAAAGTTCAATATTAGGTGCCTATAGATTCATTATCTGGTGAGGGCCTGTTTTCTGGTTCATAGATGATATCCTCCCACTGTGCCCTCACATAGTAGAAGGGGCAAAGCAGCTCTCAGGGGCCTCATGATCTAATTGCCGTCTATAGGCTCCACTTCTTAATACCATAACATTGGTGACTACAGTTCAATGTATAGTTTGAACACAAAATCCTTCAGACCACAGCTATGAGAAATCCTGACTCATAATCACTATTATTAGGCTATTCCATTTTTATCTAAAAATGAATATTTTCTTTATTTTTATGTTGCTTATGGCTTATCGTATTAAGTTTGTACCTCTATCTGTGCCTTTTTTTTTTCTTTTTTTTTTTTTTTTTTTTTTTTTTTTTTTTTTTTTTTTTTTTTTTGAGACGGAGTCTCGCTCTGTCGCCCAGGCTGGAGTGCAGTGGCGCGATCTCGGCTCACTGCAAGCTCCACCTCCCGGGTTCACGCCATTCTCCTGCCTCAGCCTCCCGAGTAGCTGGGACTACAGGCGCCCACAACCGCGCCCGGCTAATTTTTTGTATTTTTAGTAGAGATGGGGTTTCACCGTGGTCTCGATCTCGTGAGCTTGTGATCCGCCCGCCTCGGCCTCCCAAAATGCTGGGATTACAGGCGTGAGCCACCGCGCCCGGCCTTTTTCTTTTTTTTATTTTAAGATGGGGTTTCACTATGTTGCCCAGGCTGGACTTGAACTCCTGGGCTCAAGCAATCCTCCTGCCTCAGCCTCCCCAGTAAGTGGGACTACAGGCACATGCCGTTGTGACCAGCTTGGTTTTCTGTTTCGAAATGTGTTTCCCTCTTAAGAGAGAATGTCTGCACTATCTCTCCATTGATTTCCTGGAATCCTTTAGACAATTTTATTTCGTTATGTGTGTTCCCAGTTGTGTTACCCTTTCTAAGACCAAATTTGATGGAGGAAGTCCTCTGTTTAGAAACTTCCAAGGGTTCTTATCTAAAATTTCTAGCCCAGATTTCCTTATGCTATATTTTCTGTTCTCCAGTCACAGTATATACTCAGCCCCTAGGCTTTTCTTTTTTGTTTTTTTTCGTTGTTTGCAATAGTTTTCTTTTACTCCCCCCTTGCATATCAAATAGGACTGAGTGAATCAAGTGTCAGTCTTCTGAAAAGCATTCTCAGACACTACTACTTTTCCTTTCCAATGTGTTTTTTACCCCCTTTTTTTTTTTGTATTTTTTTTTTAGTAGAGACGGGGTTTCACCATGTTAGCCAGGATGGTCTTGATCTCCTGACCTCGTGATCCGCCCGTCTCGGCCTCCCAAAGTGCTGGGATTACAGGCTTGAGCCACCGCGCCCGGCCTGTTTTTTACCCTTATCTTTTCATTATATAGCACTTATACTGTGCCTGACTTTGATTTTAGATTGCTAATTTTTTGATCAAGGATCATGTATTATTCATTATTTTTGCATTGCCAGGATATACTTATCTCAGTAGTAGTAGTAGTTATTATTATTATTATTGTTGTTGTTGTTATTATCATTTGAGACAAGGTCTCACTTTGTCACCCAGACTGGAGTGCAGTGGCGCAATCTTGGCTCACTGCAACCTCTGCCTCCCAGGTTCAAGTGATTCTCGTGTCTCAGCCTCCCAAGTAGCTGGGATTACAGCTGCATGCCATCACGCCCATCTAATTTTTTTTTGTATTTTTTGGTAGAGATGGAGCTTCATCATGTTGGCCAGGCTGGCTTTCTCAGTAATTATAAGTCATAGTCAATAAATACAAGAATGGCCCTTGGTTTAAAACTAATTGTTATATTTTAAGAATGGAGAAAGCATGCATGTGCCCCCTAATTTTATTATATAACAGATGTTGAATTTTGTTATATAGGTTCTCAGCGTACTATTTGATTAAAAATTTTAAGCATATTTCAATAGCTCACATCATTTTTATTACAGCAGACATTTTCCTAGTGAAAACTCTACTTGATCTTCATGAATTACTTTTTAATGTGATGTAGTGGTCTCTTTGTAAGAGTTCATTGAATATTTTGCGTCTTTATTGATGAGAGTAGCCATTGTTCCAGTTATCTATTGATGATGCATAACAAACCACCCCAAACTTAGTGATGTGAAACAACAATCATTTTATTATGCCTAATGATTCTTTGGGTCTGGAATTCAGACAGAACTAAGTGGAGATGACTTGTGTCTGCTTTATGATGTCAAGGGCCTTAGCTGGGGCCATTTGAGTGCCTGGCACTACCACAGTTAGGGACTATAATCATTTGGAAGCTTCTTTACTCATGTTTAGTGCCTGGTCTGTAGTGATATGAAGGCTGGGCTTAGCCAGAACTGTTAGCATACTTACAAATGGCCTTTCTATGTGGCTAGGGCTTCTTACAGTATGGCGTCTGGGTTTGGAGAGAATGTCCTAAGAGTAGTGTCCAGTTTGCTAGTGCTCCAAGAGACCAGTGCAGTTGCTGCCTGGCGTTCTGTGGCCTAATTTTGGAAGCATCACTGCATTCTGTTCTAGAGAAGATGACGTAGACCCTCTTACTGGGGAGCAACGTCCAATAATTTGGGGCCATGTTTTAAAACTGTCATAATCTCTATGATATATTCTTTTGCTGTTTATTGCCTATATTATATTTGGGAAAAATACTGAGCACGTTTCTTTTGTTAATTATGTTGATTAATATAAACAAGTAGAATACAAAAAAGTAGAAATTAAGTAAAGTTTTAGAATAATTCCAGTCAGTCTATCTGAACCAGGTATTTCTTAGATATTTTTCCTCGATTTATCTTTATTGTGTAATCGTAGTATCTTTTTTGTACATTAAATTCTACATATTTTAGTCATTGTTTGTACTGGATTTCCTATTTATTTATTGGTGTATAACTTAGAAACATTTCCCTCTCCCAACCTTTTGTTTTTTACGCTAGCTCTTGTTTATCATCTTGATTTTATTTAATTTGCTGTATTTAAAAATTGTTTTTTGTTGTTGTTGTTTGTTTGTTTTTTGGAGACAGAGTCTCGCTCTGTTGCCCAGGCTGGAGTGCAGTGGTGCGACCTTGGCTCACTGCAACCTTCGTCTCCCGGGTTCAAGTGATTCTTCTGCCTCAGCCTCCCGAGTAGCTGGGATTATAGGCATGCGCCACCACACCCAGCTAATTTTTGTATTTTTAGTAGAGACGGGGTTTCACTGTGTTGACGTCTCGAACTCCTGACCTCAAGTGATCCGCCGGCTTCAGCCTCCCAAAGTGCTGGGATTACAGGTGTGAGCTACCGCACCCGGCCTAAAAATTTAAAATCAGTTTTGTCGTTCTCTCTCTTGCCCCCAAAGGAATAAAGTATTCCTTTTATTTTTTAGTTCTAGCCTATTTTCTTTTTTAAGAAATAACCATATTGAGTTATATTTACCATACTATAAAATTTACCCTTTAGAGTGCAAATTCAGAGTTGTGCAGCCTCCATTAGAATATAATTTTAGAATATTTTATTTATTTTTATTATTATTTTTTGAGATGAAGTCTCACTGTGTTGCCCAGGTTGGGGTACAGTGGTGTGATCTTGGCTCACTGCAACTTCCACCTCCTGGATTCAAGCAATACTCCTGCCTCAGGCTTCCGAGTAGTTGGGATTACAGGCATGCACCACCACGCCTGGCTAATTTTTGTATTTGTAGTAGATACAAGGTTTTACCGTACCATGTCAGCCAGGCTGGTCTCGAACTCTTAACTTTAAGTTTTCCACTCACCTCGGCCTCCCAAAGTTCTGGGATTATAGACATGAGCTAGCACACCTGGCCTGTATTGTCTTAATTATTTTAAATTCTCTCATTCCTTTAATGTCACCAAGAAATCACGAGTAATTATACTTGATGGAATTGAGTTCCATAGTTTCCACATTCTTTTCAATGCAAAATAAATAGAATATTGATATGTCATTTTGTGTTACCAGATAGTTGTTTTACTGAATTCGATTCTATTTTATTGTTAAAATTGAACTTTAAATTTCAATGTGTAAGTATTTATATTAAAGTAATGTGATACTATATAATCTTAAATTTTATGACTTTATCAGACTTAATTGATTTTGAGAAAATTAGGAGAAGCTAATGATTTTATTTTTTTCCCTCTGCTGTAGTCGGTGGTGGATGATTGGATAGAATCATACAAGCATGACCGAGATATAGCACTTCTTGACCTTATCAACTTTTTTATTCAGTGTTCAGGCTGTAAAGGTAAGATATATTTATTTTGAAATCAGCAGCTCTCAAATAGTCACTTCATTGTTCCACCTAAAGAGATGTTGTTAGCACTTTACATGGTAAATAACGCTAAGGCATTATTTGCATCATATCCATACAAAATTTGTGAGGAAAAAAGAGCAGAGGACAAAGTAAGAGAGAAAGTCTATTGACAAAGTTTTATTCATATGTGAAAGTTATCTGAAAACTTAGCAGTTTATAATTGTTATGTTACTTTTATTAGATATATTTCCCACTTTCAGCATCTGGTTTTAGGAACAAAGAAATGGATTAAGAAGGGAGGAGGAAGATAATGAAGAGGTACAGGTTCAGATGACAGGGAATTATACAGTGTAGGGAGTTAAAAAGTGCCATGAATAACAGTAAGTAAGCAAGCAAGCAAGTAAGTTACATTAAGTAAGTTAAATAAGGTATTGATGAAATTGACATTTCTTCTAAAAGGTAAAGAAATTTTGTTGTGTGTAGTGGTGTTACTTTAAAAACATTTTGAACTGGGAATTATGAAAGTACAAAATACATAAATTTCTTCCCTAAGACAGAAGTATTTAGGACAAACATTTGGCAGGGGGACAAAATTATGTAAGTTGGGGAGTCATATATCCTCATGGATCAATAAATGAGTCAGTCAAGATTACGGGCAGGTTCTGATGTATCTGGTGTCTTCTAATACTTAGCTCATCCTTGAAATTTCAGATGATGCGCAGGCAAATACATTTTATGGAGATTTCTGGGTGTACCTTTTTTTTTTTTTAATGAAAGTGGCATCAAAAACATTAGAGCATTAGAAATTGGGAGAGAAGTTTACTTAAAAATAGATATAAAACATTAAGGTGGTAAAGAATGATTTATTTAAACAAATGCAGAAAACGAATTGTAAGAAGCAATTCAATTCTGCAGTATTCCTTTAAAGATACCATAATATCTTTGAAAAACAAGTAACATTGGCATTTTGAGTTTGATCACAACATTCAGTGTAGTATGTGTATTAAATGTTACCTGTCTGTGAGGCCTGAAAGAGACAAATATATTAAATTCTTGAGCCTGTGATCTTTATAATGTCACTAAGTTGTTGAGAAATTTAAAAAATTGTCTTAATCATAGCGTATAGAGAGCTGCCAAGTTTACTTCATTTGCCTTAAAAATGTAGCTTTATTTCAATATTAGAAAATTCAGTTGACTTCTGCTCAGAGGAGATGTTGTTGTGATGTTACTATGGTATCCTTAAGGTTCTGAACCAGGTTGACTGTTTAAAGATGAACTATACTAAAATTATTTTTGCCTATATCCAGTCATTTTTTTCTGGGGTAGGATGGATACAAGTACCTGCTTGTTGTGTCATAAAATCAAGGGCTATGTCCTTTCTCATTAAACTCTTTGCAAATGGAAGGTTGAGTGCATACAACTGAACAGGGGCCGGAAATAATGTAACGAGTTGAAATTTTAAATCTTAAGTCTCCCCTTTTATTTTATTTTATTATTATTATTATTTTTAGAGAGAGTCTTGTTCTTTCACCCAGGCTGGAGTGTAGTGTCGTGATCATGGCTCACTGCACCCTCTACCTCCTGGGCTCAGGTGATCCTCCCACCTCAACCTCCTGGGTAGCTGGGATAACAGGCTCACGACAACACGCCCAGCTAATTTTTTGTTTATGTTTTTATTTTTTGTGGACATGGGGTTTTGCCATGTTCCCCAGGCCTCAAATTATCCTCTTGCCTCATCCTCCGAAATAGCTGGGGCTACAGGTGTGCACCACCATGCCCAGTTAATTTTTATTTTTTGTAGAGACAGATCTGGCTATGTTGCCCAGGCTGATCTTCAATCTCCTAACCTCAGGCAGTCGTCCCACCTCAGCCTCCAAAGTGCTGGGATTACAGGCATGAGCCACCTTACTGGCATGAGCTATTTTTTTTTAAATTTAATTTTTTTTTTTTTTTTTTTTTTGTAGAGACAGGTCTTTCTCTGTTGCCCAGGCTGGTTTCAATCTCCTAGCCTGAAGAAGTTGTCCTACCTTGGCCTCCCAAAGTGCCAGGATTACAGGTGTGAGCCACCACTCCCGCCTGAGTTTCTTAATTAGGCTTCTGAGTTGTAGTTGTTTTTAAAACAAGGCCACAGAGCATGTTTCCTTTGTCAAATTCATTCCTGTTTTGGCATCAGTTTGTTTACAAATCAGGAGCTTGCTAACTCAACATTTGGACCTTGTCACAAGTGAGTTTGTCAAGATTTCTAAAAACTTAAGATATTGAAAACTTAAATTGTGAGGTAAATTTGAGCACTGCTACAATGTTTATCTTGGAATCAGGCAATCTCCATGAAGGGGAATTTACTATATAATCAAAGATGAAGCCATTAATTACTTACACAAAATTATTTTGATATAATTCTTTTATAAATGACTTAGAAACTTCTTTAAGTATACTTACTGTAATTTAACATTTCCTGCAGACCCAAGGTTGTTACAAGCATCAGTTATTTTTCTATAATACAGTGGTGGCTTCTGCAACTGTTGAAGCATGGAGGGATGTTTAGCCCTATGCTGCTCCTGACTGCTCGGTGGTGATTCTGTGGCCAGTGTTTTCTTCTTTTTTTCCTAGTCAGCTGTCACTTTTCTTTTTTTCTTTTTTTTTCTTTTAAAACAGTGACAGAGTCTTGCCATATCACTTTTAGATTTACCGGATTTTAGCAGTCTTGGTAAAAAAATGTCCCCCACATTTTTAAGGCAGCAGGCTCTGGCCTTATGTCCTAATGGTGGCTTCATACCTGCCTCAAAAGTTAAATGAATGGAATTTGTGATAGCTACTTTCTTTTCTGCTTTGAGGTCTTTTCCTGCTTGTTTTTGGGTTTCTGGATGTCTCGTGGTTTATGAGAAGGGGGAGGAGCTTTAGAAATGAGGGATTGTTGAAAAGTATGCAGTATGTTTGCTTCGAGATATATTTATATGTAAATGTTAATTTCACAGAAATGTTCAGGCCTTTAGTTACTTTTCTTTCTCTAGCATTCCGAGGTATACAGCACCTGGGTATGAAGTATGGGAAGGTTTTGAAGAGATATACATGATTCTAGATTAAAAACAAAAGCCTTTCAAAAGGTTTTTGAGAGTATGTGTTTCCCCTCCCCTCCCCTCCTCTCCTCTTCTTTCCTCTCCTCTTTTTTTTTTGAGACAGAATCTCACTGTGTTGCCCAGGTTGGAGTGCAGAGATGTGATCTTAGCTCACTGCAAGCTCTGCCTCCCAGACTCAAGTGATTCTCCTGCCTCAGCCCCCCAAGTAGCTGGGATTACAGGCACGCACCACCACACCTGGCTAATTTTTGTGTTTTTAGTAGAGACGGGGTTTCACCATGTTGGCCAGGTTGGTCTTGAACTCCAGACCTCAAGTGACCCGCCCACCTCAGCCTCCCAAAGTGCTAGAACTACAGTCATGAGCCATCGTACCCAACAGAGAGTGTTTCTTTAGCCAGATAAATGGTGCTTTCTCCTGAGTTCATCAACTTTTTAAAACAATCATTTGGTGTTTTTTTTTTTTTTTTAAGTTGTGGTAAGTAAGGATTCTTCTAGGGTACCACTAGAAATTAATCTTACCCAGATAAGTGGGAGGCAGCATGATTTAGGTAAATAGTCTCAGACAAATTATTTAATTTCTTTTAGCTTTAGCCTAAGCCTTAGTTTCCTCATCTGTGAAGCTGGGATTATGGTTTTACAGCTATGTATATACGCAGGTGTGCACACACACACACATGCATGCATATACAAAGTATTGCTCTGGTCAGTTGAAAAAAATCTATGTTAATTATATCTAGTTCTTATTTATAAATCTCATCTTCCTGTACCAAGACATTCTTCTCTTAGATATTACTATATTTATGGTATTTCTACTGAGAAGACTGGTAAGCAAATAATTCAACAATAAAAACAGGATTTTGAAAATCTAGTATTTATGTTGATTACCCCTGCCCCCATCTCTCTATTTCTCAGTTTGATGCCCCATCAGTGGAAGTTCGTGTATATCTTCCTACTGCACGCTAGAAATTTCCTTTCTGATGTTTGGTCTCCACCTGACTAACGTTTTACTACTTCTAATGTGCACCCTTTCTTTTTTCCTCTCCCATCCTCCTGTGTAAGATTCTAAAGGTCCTTATCAAATTGTTTCTCTTTGACATAGTTCTTGATTTTCTAGCGTATAACATGTGTGATTTTTCTGGTGGGGGTGGAGTCAGAGCTATAGCATTTCTTTGGCATTTCCACACATCAGGGCATCGATTATGTACTACCTTTGACAGTTTACTTCTTTTTCTTTTTGGTATTCTTTAGTTTTAACTTTTAACTAGATTACAGGCATCTAGGTGGGCGGGAACTACAATTTACTACTTAACTCTTTTAGAGGATGTTAGGATATAGTTACCTTACACGAAATAGTGCTCAATAAAGAAGCTTGACTAAAGTGAACTCTAGCTTTTACTCTTTTCCTTGTCTTCAGCTTCATCCCCAAGGTTTTAAGTGTTATACTAGATGCTATCTCACTCTTGATAACATATGGTTTATGTTAAAGAGACAAAGCCAATATAAATATTACAGCATGAGTAAAGTAAGTCAGGTAGAAATGGCCAAAGTTAATTGTGTTAGGAAAAAAGATCTGTCAGAAGTGTGGGGCTGTTTTCTTGTGCATATTGAGAATAGATAGCATTTATTTATAGATTAGAGTATCATGGTGAAGATCATTAGATGATGGTGGAAGAAGTATGCCTTTTATTGTGTGACCATAGACTTCTTAGAGACTTACTTGGAAGTTTTCTTTATTTTTTTTTTTATCACACCATATATTAACTTCTGACATTTGCAAATTTCAGGAGTTGTCACAGCAGAAATGTTTAGACATATGCAGAACTCTGAGATAATTCGAAAAATGACTGAAGAATTCGATGAGGTAACTTACTACCTTAAGTGTTTTGATAACTTATGAATGTTTATCTTGACTTATTTTTGAAAGTATTATTAAATTGTAAGCATTAGGCTGGGCACGGTGGCTCATGCCTGTAATCCCACACTTTCAGAGGCCGAGGCAGGCAGATCCCCTGAGGTCAGGAGTTCGAGACCAGCCTGACCAATATGGTGAAATCCTATCTGTACTAAAAATACAAAAAATTAGCCGGCTGTTGTGGCGTGCGCCTGTAGTCCCAGCTACTTGGGAGGCTGAGACAGGAGAATTGCTTGAACCTGGGAGGCGGAGGTTGCAGTGAGCCGAGATCACGCCACTGTACTCCAGCCTGGGCAACAGAGCGAGACTCCGTCAAAAAAAAGAAAAAAAAAATTGTGAGCATTAATGTTGTAAATAAGAGCTTTGGCATTAGATTTAATTAAATGATGCCTGTGCGACCTTTGGCAGGTTGTTGTCTTAGTATCAGTTTTTTGTTTTTTTTTCTTTTTTTTTCTTTTTTTTTTCTTTTTTCCTGATACAGAGTCTCGCTCTGTTGCCCAGGCTGGAGTGCAGTGGCATGATCTCGACTCACTGTAACCTCCGCCTCCCGGGTTCAAGCAATTTTCCTGCCACAGCCTTCCAAGTAGCTGGGATTACAGGCACCTGCCACCACTCCTGAATAATTTCTGTATTTTTAGTAGAGATGGGGGTTGAGTGGTGTGGGTTTACCATGTTGGCCACTCTGGTCGCGAACTCCTGACCTCAAGTGATCTGCCCACCTTGGCCTCCCAAAGTGCTGGGATTGCAGCAGGTAGGCGCCACTGCATCTGGCCAGTATCAGTTTCATTATCTGTAAAATGGGCCTAATAGTACTTTACTCATAAGGCTGTTACGAAGATTGAATTGAGTAATGTTTGAAAATTGCTTAACATTTTACAATTCCCAGAACATAGCAAGAACTTAATAAATGGTAGTTATTATTGCCAAAAATGAAAATTTCAAGGAAGAATATAAGAACATATCCTGGAATGTTGTAAAAGGAAGATTTCAGCAATATTTAGGGAACTTGATAGCTAGGGCAAAGGAGTATATAGATATTTTTATTGTTTAAAAGCTCTTAAGAACAACAAAGATTACATATTAGTTTAGACTGAGTTGTCCCCCACTTACCTCCCTAGGGCTAGATTGAGTTGATTCTTTATTACAGTGAGTTCTTTGAAGTATCGTTACCAATAAATACATATATAGATTTACTATAAATTAAGCTTCTTCAAGGAAGGAATTTGGGCTTGTTTGGGTCACTGCTGTATTTCAGCGCCAGTAGCTTTACTCTTCCAAAATTTTTCACTGTGGGTTTTCAAGTAGAAAACCTTGTCTGATTTGAGTTTTATTTGGTCTTTTTTTTCTTGCTTACTCTGATGAAGGAGCTTTGAACTATTATTCTAAAAGATAGATGAGTTAAAATACTTTTATGATCCCTATGTGCTATTAATCACTCCCCAAGTAGTTGAGAAGTAATTTTGAATAGTGGTATTTTTTACCCTTTTAATATTAAATGTTTTAGTGAGAACTTTCTCACTAAAAGGAAACAGCTATTTGAGATAATTGTCCTGAAATATGATTTGAAAATGTCAGCAAACCAAGTTACTAACAATTAAGATGCTGTATTTCAATATAGTCTCTAAATTAGCTAATCAGAAAATACCAAGAAAACTTTTTTGTGGAATATCAGGACCTTGTTCTCAGATGAGACTCAACTGCACTTACATGTGACATGACTTAAGATTTTTTAAAATGTTCTGTTAACAAAAATTAATTTTTAAAATTTACTAAACTGTACTGATAAAATTACCTTACATCTCTAGGATGCTCTTGTCAGAGACCATTACTTTTAGATGTTCTATATGGTATTAGTCTCTGCTTTTATTTCTAAGTATTTTATTGTTTTTAATGATTTGTGGAGAATCTCAATTTACCCGGAGACTAGAGAATGCCCTCTTGTGCAAAGGAAAACCAGAGTAGCAGTCTTCCAAGGCAATACTAGCTACATTTCCATTTCTTTAAAAAATTATGATTGTTTATATCTGTTGACTGCGTGATGTATTTGAAGCTAATGTTTTGTTGATTTATACATCACATCATTTTATTAGATTGAGAATATGATTTCCATCATTTTGAATCTATTTAAAAATATAATTTTGGTTTGGTTTGGGTTTGCTTTTGCTTTATATCTGTGCTTATCACAAGGATG
Organism: Papio anubis; assembly: GCF_008728515.1. Lineage (NCBI taxonomy): Eukaryota > Metazoa > Chordata > Mammalia > Primates > Cercopithecidae > Papio > Papio anubis. Next base: position 30,448,020 of record NC_044996.1, read on the forward strand.
TTTTGCTTTAATGAGGGAGGCTTTTAAAAATTTTAACCTGAGTAATTAGTATATATTTTCATTGATTAAAGTGAATTCAGAATATCTATTTTGATCTTAAAGAGCCAGAGTATTCAGAGGTACCCCTACTTTTATATATTGTTCTCTTGCCTACTTTGAGGATTTATTGGAGAAGAAAGGTGAGAGATACCTTTTCATGCTTTTGTCTAGGGTATTTCAAAAGCAAGTGGTATGTTGTCATGCATTCTAAATGAAATTGCTGTTTTAAATTTTTGTTTTAGGATAGTGGAGATTATCCACTTACTATGGCCGGCCCTCAGTGGAAGAAGTTCAAATCCAGTTTTTGTGAATTCATTGGTGTGTTAGTACGGCAATGTCAATATAGTATCATATATGATGAGTATATGATGGATACAGTCATTTCACTTCTTACAGGATTGTCTGACTCACAAGTCAGAGCATTTCGACATACAAGCACCCTGGCAGGTCAGTATTTAGAAATTTCGTCTTAGATTTGAGATGAAAAAGATTCTCATTGAAAGAGAAAGGAAATAACAGAGATACAAATTAATTAATTTTATTTATAAAGTGACCACTAAGAGGACAGTCCCCTCATCCCTCCTGCGAATTACGGGAAATGGGATGGTAATTTCAGTTTCGATTTTGTGAAGGTATACTATGACTAGTATATGGTGATTTTCTTGTATATTATGCATACTGTGCCACAGCAGGGGAGAATTGGATGGTAGGTATGCATTGGATTATTGAAAAATACTATGCCACAAGAAGGGAAAATTGGATGATAGGTATGTAGTGGGTTTTTGAAAGATATGTTACCAGGGAAGATACTGACAGCAGATTTGGAGATATCATCACAGTCATTTTGGATATGTGATCCTGATGACCATATAGTTTGTCTTTGGTGTGCATTGCCTCTCCAGGTAGGATGGACGCTACTGGATGATGCCTATTCTTTCAGTCACACTGCAAAAAGTTGATTTCTCTTATGTTTCTGGGTAACTTTAGGCTGGGGCAAATTCTTTGTTCTTTAAAGTTTAATTAAATGAGGTATATTTTTATAACTCATAAAATCTATTAGTTTCTCTTTTGTGCTTAAGGTGAAATTGGTGATACACTGTTTTTGAATATGTTGTTTTTGAGTTTCAATAAATAAAACAGGCACTGTTATGATAGTATTCTGAATCTTCTGAATCTTAATGATATTTTGATTTTTAACTAAAATATTTTATATTCTCTGTGGTTTGTTTTTCATTTAGAAGATTTTCTCAAATGATTAAATCTATGATTAAAGATATGCTTCTAAGTCCTTCATTATTAAAGAGAAAATGCAGTTTCCCATATGTTGTTTTTGTTTTTACGTTTGAAGTCAGAAAACATGAATGTGATCTTGCTTTATGCACTTAAGGTAGCAATGTCAAGAACTTGATGGCTAAAGTAAATTAAAACAAAGATTATGGTGCAGGATGGGTACTTGTAGATCAGAGTGACAAACTGGATTGCTGGGAGCAGGAAATTAACTTAGAGCAGAAAATTGGGAAATCTTTCTTTAAGAGAGCCAATAGCCACAAATTTAAGATGTAATTTTATTGTTGTTGTATCGTGCAATGCACTAAGTCTGAGAAGTAGTCTGGAGTAAGCTAAATAAAGCAAAAAGTGATCAGATCTTTCAGTTAATAAATTTTAAATCCCAGGCAATAAGAATCTTGTATCAGGAGTAAGAGTTTAGTAACAGAAGGTAGAGATCTGGAGGAAGCTTTATGAAAAAGCACTTTAATTAAGTGACATTTTGCCCTTTATACTTTTGACTTTCCATGGAGATCTGTTCACAATTTCATCAGTCATGTTATAGAGTAAAATGAAAGGAAAGCAAATACTGATAAAATTCCTCAACATTTTCATAAAATATAATTTGATGTAAAGCCATCAAGTTACTTTTAATTACTGAGATAGCTAAATAACTTCTGTGTGAACTAAAATTTACTTTAGAAGGTGAATTATGATCTATGAAATGATTATTTTAGGGAACATATTATAGAATAATGGAATTTAAGGATAGTCTGGAGTCAGATTGCCTTGGTTTGAATCCTGATTTGACTGCTTATATGAACTGAGGCAAATTTTAAAATTTCCCTGAGCTTCAATTTTGTCATGAATGAAATGGGTATAATACTTTTGAGAGGGCCATTGTGAGGATTAGGAGATAATTCCTGAAAAGTTGTTTTATTTTTTGTTATTGTATTGTTGTCATTTGTAGCAGCTGCATCTTTCTTTTGTTAGAAGCAGATTAGCTCATTTCTGCTTAATTTTTCTATTTGATATTAAATTGTAAATTTTTGTATCTGTTAGATTAATTTCACCATACTTTTACTCTTTAAAAAATAGCTATGAAGTTGATGACAGCTTTGGTGAATGTGGCACTAAATCTTAGCATTAATATGGATAATACACAAAGACAATATGAAGCAGAACGGAATAAAATGATTGGAAAACGAGCCAATGAGAGGCTAGAACTCCTTCTACAAAAGCGGAAAGAGGTAAACTTTTATATTGAATATTTAGGCTATTGTGTGACCAACTTGGTTACCATTAATTAGGATATAACTTTGCTAGTGGCTCAGATAATTGTTTTTGAAATATTTAAATGTAAATAACATTTCAAACTATTTGCCCAACAAAATTCTGATGAATATCCATGCCAGCAATACTGTTTTCTTATTTTCAGTCTGCGTGGACTACTATTAAGAGTAATTGGCTTTAAGTAAGGGGACTGGGGTTAGTCTGACAAGTTGTTTTAAGCTTTAGTATTATTCATCTCTATGGTGAAAAACCTTTTGTCAGGATGAAAAGAGGTTTCACAATTAAAATCACTTTGAAAAATAAAATCACTTTGAAAAATAACATAAGCTGTTTATTACTATCTAAATCAGTGTTTTTTATACAGTAGAAGGCATTTGTTTAACATTAATGACTGACCACCAAATTCAACTTTGAATGAGGAAAATAATTTTTTCAGCCTTATGCGAAATAACAGTAAATGAAATCTTTTGATGCTGCAGCTGTAATTTAAATTCTTTCTTCATTGGTGATAAACTATTTTGCTATCTCATAATGGAGATGTTTGTTTTCATTTCAAATAGGCAAAGTCTGATTTTTCAAAAATATTAGTAATGCAGTTGAGTTCAATAGTTATCATGGTAATCTATGAATTATTGACCTGATTCTGAATTTTTTTTGGGGGGAAATTAGTAGCTAATTTTAAATTGGTTATTTCCGAAATAGTTAATAACGTAGCATATCCAGACTCAAGAAAACTAAGAAAAATCCTGCTCATATTTCCCCCATGTCTAAATTCCTCATCTTTTTCATATAATTTGAAATATTGATACTTTTCCCCTTAATTTATGTATATGCTGTATAATAAGTGATATATAGTAACAATAAACTACAGATTTCTTTACAGTGCCTTTTTTTTTTTTTGAGGCAGAATCTCACTTTGTTGCCCAGGCTGGAGTGCAGTGGCACTATTTCAGCTCACTGCAACCTCCACCTCCCAGGTTCAAGCTCCTGCCTCAGCCTCCTCAGTAGCTAGGATTATAGGCTTGTGCCACCATGCCTGGCTAATTTTTGTATTTTTAGTAGAGTCAGGGTTTCGCCACATTGGCCAGGCTGGTCTCGAACTCCTGACCTCAAGTGATCCGTCTGTCTTGGCCTCCCCAAGTGCTGAGATTACAGGCATGAGCCACTGCATCTGGCCTTCTTTACAGTTCTTTAGTGGAAATTTATGAGCATTAGGAAAAAAATTAATCTACTAGCTAAATATTAAAATCCCATTCAAGTGTTTCAGGTATTAAGGGACTTTACCTGATAATATAACTGTTAGTTTTTCTATATGGTTACTGTTGTCTAGTAAAATTCAAAATTCACCAGAATACTGGGGAATTCTGCTTTTCTCGTGCTTATAACAACTTACAGGTGTTCATTTGGTTGTCTTCCTTTACAATTGAAAAGAAATGATGTGTTTTTTACAGCTTCAGGAAAATCAAGATGAAATAGAAAATATGATGAATGCAATATTTAAAGGAGTGTTTGTACATAGATACCGGTAAGTTGTGACAGTTTTTTCTCAAGTAGCACTATATAATTTCTACTCAGCAAGTTTGCATTTTTACTGGTGTAGGGCATCTAAATTAGTGGGAAGAATGTTACAGTAAAATCAATGTTAGACTCTAAACTGTGCCACTGAGTCACTCTGGGCAAGTTATTTAACTCCTGTGAGTTTGGTGTTTCCCATCTGAAAAGTGGATAATGCTGTGCTTGACTTGTAGCCCGTAGAAGTTACTGCTATTTGGAGTCAGGCTACATAATACTTAATTGCCTTTGGATGCGCTATGTTAGTAGAACCTGCACATGCTGACTCTTGACTCTTTTCCCTTCCATTGAGTATCAGTGGGAAAAATTGGATAGGTTAAAGTGAGATGTTTTCTTCTGCTGTTTTGAATGAACAGAGGAAAGAAATAGTAATCTTACTAAATTTCTGCTGTAACCTATTCTTAAATTTTGGTAGTATTTTTATTCAGCTTCTTTCACATATCCTCAACTTGGCAGTTACTGAATCAGGTTAATGTTTGCTTTGTAATGTCTCCACGTCCATTCTTACCTTTTCACTTCTATTGTCACCGTTACCTTAGTCTGTTTCTTCATTCTATGCCTAGAGATTATTGCAGTTTTGCCAAAATATCCTTTTATTGTGTTATTCCTCTGCCTTCCATGACTCACCAGTACTTACAAGATAAATTTAAAATCATTTATTCTAACATTCAAATCCCAGTTGAACTTGGCCTCAGTGTAATGTGTAAATAATTCTTACCTGGAAATTATGCTCTAGCAGACAAGTGTGCCTGCTGTCTTCTGAACACATCATGCCCAGCAGGTGTGAGCAAAGACTGGGATACGTTTGGTATAAAAGGTGTGGGGATGGGATTTTGTTTGTAGTTTTATATAATTTTAAGTATTTATGTGTTGATAATTATGCTTTGCCATCTAGACTGTAAGCTTTTGGCATTCAGGCCCATGCTTCATTTATATATTTTTAATCTCTAGTAATACTTAAGATAGTATCATATTCATAGTAGATCTGAAGTACTTGGCATCTCTTGAATAAACCATAAGTTTTGTGGTATATTGGCACTTAAATCGCTTTTCCTTCCTCCATTCAGTGATGCGATAGCTGAAATTCGAGCTATATGCATTGAAGAGATTGGCATTTGGATGAAGATGTATAGTGATGCCTTTCTTAATGACAGTTATTTAAAATATGTTGGTTGGACTATGCATGATAAGGTAAGATGTGCCCTTCAGACTGCTTCTTTCTACACATCGGCGTGGCTGCCTGCAGCTCTCATTCATGAGTTATCTGCCTGTATGTATACCTGGTGACACATTTCTGTAAGCCTCCCCTTTATTGTTTTCTATCTTCTCTGTAAAAACTTATTTTCTGTCACATAAAGTCTGCTAGATATTTTTGAATCCTGGCCACTGATTTAACCATTAATGGTGAATCAGTTTTTTGCTGAAATATTAGAATCATGAAGGTGGTAGGAGTGAGACATTTCTTAGGGCACAAAGAAGAACGATTACTCTGTTGTTATCTGAGAGCTATATACTTAAAAAAAAATTCTTCATTTTTGATCTTCTCTTTTGACAAACCTGTATCTTAGCCAGATTATACCTTACAGCTTGGTTTCTGACCTTTTTAATATGTTTTCATTAAACTACCATTCTCTTAGGCTGCCTCTTCACTTGCCTTGAAGAAGTTAATTGTATATAATTCTTTCCAAACATTACTTTCCATAGTGGAAAATATACTGTGACACATGATTCTATTGTTTTTCACAATAGTTTTGTTCTGAACAAATTTTCAAAAATTATCCTTTGAACTTCAGAAACAGTAACCCCATAGGTATTTAGTTGTAAATGTATGTACTGATTACTATTTTTGCATTATCAAAGATGATAGTTTCTGAAGGAATGCTGTGGTATGAAACATTTAAAATTTTAAAGTAGAAAATATTGTATACATCTTGAATATTGAAGTTGAGAATACATAGAGTTTTAATTCATTGTCTCCTTTTTTTTTTTTTTTTTTAAGCAAGGTGAAGTAAGACTCAAATGTCTTACTGCTCTACAAGGGCTTTATTATAACAAAGAGCTTAATTCCAAACTGGAACTTTTTACCAGTCGGTTCAAGGTTAGTATTACTTAAGAATTTACAAATAACTTGTCATTTGCGAACACTTTCCTCTTGCTTTCTTTTTAAAAATATTTTAATTTTTTTTTGTCCTTAGGATAGAATTGTGTCTATGACCCTTGACAAAGAATATGATGTTGCAGTACAAGCAATAAAATTACTCACTCTTGTTTTACAGTAAGTATGTATTTGTTGCATATGTTCAGATATCTAAATAATACATTAGAGTATTTGGTTCAAACTCATCTAGGTCTAAATTTTAGTAATGGAGTTTTACAGCTAGAAGTTGAATTTCTTCATGTATAGCTGAGAAAACACAGGAAGAAGGAACCGTAGAATGTGGAAATTCTGACCGAGCTAGGAATTCATGTGTTCCCATTCTCTTGGCCGATGTATTTCCTATTTTTCTGTTTCTGATGCTCTTGAAATAAGTTAAGCACATCAGTGTATTAAAAAACATGCTTATTATATTTTGTTACACTTTTAGAGTATGAGCATTTATAAGAATGTCTCTGTTATACTTCTCATAGCACTTTTAAACAATCTGAATTTAAGACCTATTCTATGTTAATATCTGATAGTGATGTTATGTTATTCATATTTTTCCTTTTTAAAAAATGGTAGTAAAATATAGATTATGTAAAATTCACCATTTTAACCATTTTAAAGTATGGTTTACTGGCATTACCTATGTTTACGTTGTTGTACAACTGCCACCACTATCCATCTTCAGAACTTTTTCATCACTTTATTCTGGAGCTCTATACCCACTAAACACTGATTCTCCATTGTCCCCTTCCCCCAGATCCTGGTAACCATTGTTTTATTTTCTGTCTCTATGAACTTGCCTATTCTAGATATTTCGTGTAAGTGGAATCATACAATATTTGTTCTTTGCAGCTGGCTTATTTCACTTGGCATAATTTCTTCAAGTTTCATACATTATTATAGCATGTACTCCTGTTTATAGCTGAGTATTTCACTGTATGTATATTCCACATTTTATTTATCCATTTTTGCATTGATGGAGATTTGGACTGTTCCCACCTTTGGTTATTGTCAGTAATGCTGCTATGAACATAGATGTGCAAGTATCTGTTTGAGTCTCTGCTTTCAGTTGTTTCATGTATACCCAGAAGTGGAATGCTGGATCATATGGTAATTCTGTTAAATTTTTTTTTGAGGAACCGCCATAATGCTTTCCACAAAGCTTGGACTATTTTACATTCCCACCAGCAATGTACAAGATTTCCAGTTTCTTTTCTTTCTTTTTTTTCTAAGATGGATGGAGTCTCACTCTGTTGCCCAGGTTGGAGTGCAGTGGCATGATCTCGGCTCACCACAACCTCCACCTCCTGGGTTCAAGCGATTCCCCTGCCTCAGCTTCCCAAGTAGCTGGGATTACAGGTGCCTGCCACCACGCCTGGCTAATTTTTGTTTTTTTAGTAGAGACGAAGTTTCACCATGTTGGCCAGGCTGGTCTCGAACTCCTGACCTCAGGTGATCCACCCGCCTCGGCCTCCCAAAGTGCTGGGATTACAGGCGTGATGCACCCGGCCAAGATTTCCAATTTCTGTACGTCCTCACCAACACTTGTTTTCTGCATTTCAGGATAAATATTTATCAGGTGATGTCTCTATACCAAGCACTTGGGTAGTATGTTGAGAGAGTTAAAAATCAGAGTCTTCTCATTTCAAAATAATACAATTTTTTATAAAAATATCTAGAAATAAGAAATCTACCAGGTATATGCAAAGAAACATTAATAAAATGCAACTAAGGGACATAAAAGAAACCTTGAATTTGGAAAGCTCACCTAGAAAAACTCAGTATTTAAAGGCTTTGTAGTCTTCCTATTCTGTATATTTACCACAATGTAAATAGTAAAGGCAAAGGATTTTTTTTTTTGGCCATAGCAAGCAAATTGTGACATTTCATATGGAAAATTTATCATGTAAGAGTTGCCAGAAGAGTATGATACAAACTAATGAGTGAGGACTAGCCCAATATAATTTTAAGTCATGTATTATAAAATCATAGTAATTTAAAAATTTTGGTCCTGGTGCATGAATAGACAAAAAAGATCAATGAAGCAGAATAAAAATAGAGATAAACACATATGCATCAATAAAATGACCATGTAAGGCTTTTATGAGCATGACACAAAAGCTAGATATAAAAAGATCAATGAATTAACTATATAAAAACCTAAAAATGTCTGTATGGCATAAAATACCATAAACTCAGAAAACTCAGATTGGGCAAGATATTTTTGCATCAAAGGAGTTAATTTCTGCAAATCAATTAAAGAAATCTGTAATAATAGGAAAACAGTCAAATATTATGGATCAGATCATTGATAGAAAAGTACGAATTTAAACATGAGAAGATGTTGGGCCACCCTTATAAACATATATATTAAAGTGAGACTTTTAAATCTGTTTGCTTAGCAAAGATAGAAAGTGTTTGGTAATAACACTATATTGTTGAGGCTATGCCATAACAGGCCCTTTTACATTGTTGATGGGAGTATAAATTGGTCTAAACTCCTTGGAGAAAAACTTGACAGTATCTGTCAGAATTTCAAATGCTCATGTTCTCTAACAAAGCATTGTTTGTAATAGCAGAATTTTGAAAACAACCAAGGGTGCATATCAATAGAGGAAGAATTGGCTGGGCGCGGTGGCCCACGCCTGTAATCCCAGCACTTTGGGAGGCCGAGGCGGGCGGATCACGAGGTCAGGAGATCAAGACCATCCTGGCTAACACCGTGAAACCCTGTCTCTACTAAAAAATACAAAACAAATTAGCTGGGCATGGTGGCGGGTGCCTGTAGTCCCAGCTACTCGGGAGGCTGAGGCAGGAGAATGGCGTGAACCCGGGAGGCAGAGCGTGCAGTGAGCCAAGACTGAGGCACTGCACTCCAACCTGGGCGACAGAGCGAGACTCCGTCTCAAAAAAAAAAAAAAAGATAGAGGAAGAATTAAATTAGTATGTAAGATAATAGCAAATATAAGCACTTTATATGGATAATTTCATTTAATACCATAGCTCAGTGAGATGGTAGTGGTTATTCCCATTTCTGTGAATCGGACAACATTGCAGTAATTAAAAAGAACTATCTGTAGTTCTACAGATATTGACAATTCAGGGAATTCACTTACCTTGGAATTTCTTGAGCAGTCTGTTAACTGTTGCATTCTTTCTTTAATTTTTAATTATATTTTATTTTATTTTATTTTTTTTTGAGACGGAGTCTCGCTGTGTCGCCCAGGCTGGAGTGCGGTGGCGCAATTCGGCTCACTGCAAGCTCCGCCTCCTGGGTTCACGCCATTCTCCCGCCTCAGCCTCCGAGTAGCTGGGACTACAGGCGCCCGCCACCTCGCCTGGCTAGTTTTTTGTATTTTTTAGTAGAGACGGGGTTTCACCATGTTAGCCAGGATGGTCTCGATCTCCTGACCTCGTGATCCACCCGCCTCGGCCTCCCAAAGTGCTGGGATTACAGGCTTGAGCCACCGCGCCCGGCCAATTTTTAATTATATTTTAAAATCATAAATGTTATATACACATGTTGTATATAAAATTTTTGAAATAATTCTGAAATAAAGTAGTAGTATGCTACATATATTTCTATAGCTTCTTTCCCACCATCCTCCATAGTACACTAGAAGCATCTTATTTCTGATACTTTTATCAAAGATAATAGACATAGCCATTCATGTTGATTTTCAGCCATCTATATACCTAATAATTTAAATGTCTTAGAAACGTTCCTTTTCAAAAAGTTAAAATGAGTGAACTTCTGTAGAATTACAATACTTTAACTTGTTTGATTCAGTGTTTTTTTGTTTTGTTTTTTAGAGACAGGGTCTTGCTCTGTCACCCAGGCTGGAGTGCAGTGGTGTGATCACGGCTCACACTCCAGCCTCGCCCTCCCAGGCCCAATCCGTCTTCCCACCTCAGCCTCCTAAGTAGCTGGGACTATAGCTACTGTAGTCCCACCATGTCTGGCTAATTTTTTTTTTCTTTCCGTTTGTTTGTAGAGATGAGGTCTCATGTTGCCCAGGCTGTCTCAAACACCTGGCTGGGCTCAAGTGATCCACCCACTTCAGCCTCCCAAAGTGCTGGGATTACAGGTGTGAGCCACTACACCCAGCCTGATTCAGGGTTATTTTGTTAAAAACACAAAAGTTATTTTTCCAAGAACAATCTGATATTATATAAAGAGCAATTGAAATCAATGTGCTTTTGAAACTTGAATTTTAACAATTTAGTATCTTTTTCTCTCAAAAAGAAGTAATACTTCTTAGACATCAGACTTCTGGAAGCTTTCAGCACAACAGAAAACCAAAAAGAGGATCTGTGTGCTTCAACTATCCAGTCTTCTTAGGCTTTTTTCCTCTGGCAGTGGTCCTATAATTTGAATTTATATATAATAGTAGAAACCTAGATTATATATTACAGTAGACTAGAAGCATATTGGGAGAGAAAGACTTCCCAGGGGCCAGGAATCTAAATGCAGTTGCAAGGGAAGAATTCACAGTGTTTACTCTGGGGTACTGTGGTTAATGGACCTTAATAATGATTATGATTATCGAAAATATTTTGTTAGGCTTATTTTGTTCTTTAAGGATAAGAAAAAGAAAATGAACATTACATTTTAGTAAGATTTTTTTTCCCCCAGTGATTGCAATTAAAGATCTTTGGCACTTAGATTTTAGTTATTTGGGAAAACCACTTGCATTGCCTTATATGGTGTTCAGTACATGGTGGATGAAGCATTCTTGATTGATGTGATATAAATGAGACATTAGTATATTTTGATGTAATGTTGTGACTTAATATTACTATGAAATATAAGCAAAGTATTATATTATCTGCGATTTTTAACTCTAAGCTTTTAGCTTGCTGCCTCTTTACTTTCTATATCAGTTTTCATTATTTTGTCGTCTTCTTCTGTTAGCATCCATGTGACATAATTCTCTTAAACGTTTGTTTACCTTCTGCATTCACTTTTAATTTTACCTGCCATTTATCTTTGATAGATTTTGGTAGATGGTGATTAAATAAGCTTGATTTGTTTTTTTTTCCTTTAACACGAATTTGTGAAACTTTACAACTTTTTAAAAGTATGAACATAAAGTTTGGTACTGTTAATATGCTTAGAATTATGATGTTACTAAAAGCACCTGTTATTGCTTATTTCTTAGGAGTAGTGAAGAAGTTCTTACTGCAGAAGATTGTGAAAATGTCTATCACCTGGTTTATTCAGCTCACCGGCCAGTAGCAGTAGCAGCTGGAGAATTTCTCTTCAAAAAGTAAATCTATATTTCTGTTACTCATTTTCTGAGGCATACTTTCATAACAGTAATTTGTTATGTTACACTTCACATTAAGATTTTATATATATATAACTTATTTTAAAAATTACTGCAGATCATATCGAAGCTTTTACATTTTACTTTTTCCTTTACAAGTTTAGATTTCTCCTAAGTTCTTTGATTTATTTAAGTTAGATCTTTAAAGGAAAATGTACCCACGTCTTTCAGTGAACATGGTTAGAAAGATACCTAACTATATTATAATATTAAGGCTGACCTTCCTAATTGTTTACCCTTCTAATACCTGCTTCAGCTTCTAAATATTGCTTATGCTATATTTAGTCTTTTTTTTTTTTTGGAGACAGAGCCTCTCTCTGTTGTCCAGGCTGGAGTGTGCAGTGGTGCGATCTCAGCTCACTGTAACCAACCTCTGCCTCCCAGGTTCAAGTGCTTTTCGTGCCTCAGCCTCCCGAGTAGCTGGGACTACAGGCTATATTTAGTCTTCAAACTTATTTTTCCTTTGCTTTAGAAAATATTAAGAGGTTCTTCAAGTACTTAATAAAGTTCGACATAAGAATCCCAAGAATTCTACAGTCTGTTTACTTTTATGATCCTATTTAACTCAGATTAGGTAGTATGAGTAGAAGTGAATATCTGATCACAGAAAACACTCAAAGATTGTTATATAATGGCTTTCAAAGAGACCATTTTGAGCCATATAGATTAAACTTTTCTTGTTGCTATGATTTTATTAAAATGCCTGTTGGGGGTGCAGCAATTATTAGAAAGAGTAGGTGGCATAAAACATTTACACTACAGTTTTCTATTCATTGCTGTTTAGTGTTAATTCTCTTGTTGATTATGAGGAAAAATGCCCATGCTATCCATAGTAAAAGGACAGTAAGTTGGGGTAATTTTGCAAGAAGGATGGAAGGAAAGTATGTGTTTTGTTTTCAAGATGAATGTGTATCATAGATTTTTTAGCATAAATGGTGTAGCTTTGTCAATGTATTACTTTTATGAAAGGCAACAGTTATATAAAATACAGTAAAGTTTTTAAAAACAAATAATTTGTAACGGTACAATTAACTTGAGAAATTAGTTTAAAAGGACTTAGAATTACCATCAAACGTGAAATGAAAAAGGTTTATAGCAATTATTTGCGTGGTGTGCCATAATGTTGGATGATATCGTACTTATCCAGTTCTCCTTTACTCCTTTGTTAGATCCTTAGATACGAAATCCACTTAATTTTTTTTTGATTAGGAATTTTTTGTTGTTGTTGTCATAAAATAAATATTTTACGTTTTTCACAGGCTCTTCAGTCGTAGAGATCCAGAGGAGGATGGAATGATGAAAAGAAGAGGAAGACAAGGTCCAAATGCCAACCTTGTTAAGACGTTAGTTTTTTTCTTTCTAGAAAGTGAGGTTAGTTGATAGTATTTATTTTATACTTAGGTTCAAAAAATTTTGGAAAAGGGGTAGAATGAGGCACATTAAGAAAATATATATTCCTTGTAGCACAGTAAATTGTGAATAGAATGGAGATCTACCCACTCCCCAAATTTCTTTAAAAATATGCTTTCTACTTTTTTGTTTTTGAGATAGAGTCTCGGCTTCTGTCACCCAGGCTGGAATACAGTGGCGCCATCTCGGCTCACTGCAGCCTCTGCCTCCCAGGTTCAAGCATTTCTGCCTCAGCCTCCCGAGTAGCTGGCCTTCCAGGTGTGTGCCACCATGCCCAGCTAATTTTTTGTTGACTAGGCTGATCTTGAACTCCTGACCTACAGTGATCCGCCTGCCTTGGCCTCCCAGTGTTGGGATTACAGGCGTGAGCCACTGTGCCCAGCCACTTTCTACTTTTAGTAAGATGTTCAAACGGTTGGATTTATGTATAGTGCTGAGAATATTAATTTTAGAGTTCAAAATCCTATTTGTCAGTTGGATTACTCTGCTTACTATTTGTGTGATCTTGGTTTAGCTACTTACTCTTTCTAAGCCTCAGTTTCTTAGTAAAAAGATGAGTAATAAATTCTTAGTTAACACTGAAATAAGTTGTATAAAACTTAACACAGATCTAGAACATTGTAAGATTTCAAATGTTGGTAACTGCCATTGCAATTGTAGATGTGGACTTAAACTAGTCTCCCTAAAGTTAGAAACCTACAATGTTAGCCAGATTTTGAGAGGGCTCAAAATTCATTTTGGTGTTCATATTACATATTATTTGATTAGTGATCGGGCCTTTTAATTTTCTAGTTATTTCTATATATGGATATATAATTGGTTTTTTATTCTTTAGGATTTTCTACGTTATACCATCAGGTCATTTATAAAGAAAGATAATTTTCCTTTTCCTTTCCAGCATTTTTTTTTTTCATTTTTTTTTCTTGCCTTACTGAATTGGCTAAGACCTTCAGTAGAATGTTGAATAGGGCCAGGTGCGGTGGCTCACGCCTGTTTTCTCACCACTTTAGGAGGCTGAAGCGGGTGGATCGCTTGAGGCCAGGAGTTTGAGACCAGCCTGGCCAACATGGCAAAACCCCTTCTCTACTAAAAATACAAAAATTAGCCAGGCGTGGTGGTACATGCCTGTAATCCCAGCTACTTGGAAGGCTGAGGCACAGGAATCGCTTGAACCAGGGAGGCAGAGGTTGCAGTGAGTCGAGATCGTGCTACTGCACTCCAGCTTGGGTGACAGAGCAAGACTCTGTCTCAAGTAGACATCTTTGGATTGTTCCTGATCTTATGGGAACAGTGTCCAATATTGCAGCATTAATTACCTTGTTAGCTATAGGTGTTTTGTAGCTATTTATAATCAGATTGAGAATATTTCCTTTTATCCTTTCTTTGCTGAAAGTTTCTAACATGAATGGAAATTGAATTCTGTAAGATGCTTCTGCATTCCTGGAGGTGATTGTTTTATTTTTATCCTTTACTATGTTAATGTGTTGAGTTATGTTGAATGACTTTTTAAATGTTGGATCAACCTACTTGTTCATGATGTTATTCTTTTTATATATTGTTGGATTCCGTTTGCAAATATTTTATTTTATTTATTTTTTTAAGAGACTGTGTCTTGCTCTGTCCCTCAGCCTGAAGTGCAGTGGCATAATCATAGCTCATTGCAGCCTTGAACTTCTGGGCTTAATTGATCCTCTTGCCTCAGCCTCCCTAGTAGCTCCGACTACAACTGTGTGCCACCACACCCAGCTAGTTTATTTTAGAATCTTGTAGACAATGGGGGTGTCTCGTGTCCCAGGCTAGTCTTCAACTCTTGGGCCCAAGCAGTCCTCCCTCCTTGGCCTCCCAAAGTGCTGGGATTACAGGCATAAGCCACAGCACATGGCCCGGTTTGCCAGTTTTTGAGGATATTCCATGTTCATAAAGCATTTAGATTTAGATTTTTTTATTATTTGTAATTGCTTTGACAGATTTTTTTTGTATAATTGTTATGATTTGCACGCCCCCTCCTCCCCCCTGCCAAAGGAGTTGGGAAACAATAGGGTTTTTTTTGTTTTTTTGTTTTTTTTGGATACAAAGTCTCACTCTGCTGCCCAGGCTAGAGTGCAGTGGTGTGATCTCAGCTCACTGATAATCTCCACCTCCCACATTCAAGCGATTCTCCCCCCTCAGTCTCCATAGTAGCTGGAATTACAGGCACGCGTCACCACACCTGGTTAATTTTTGTATTTTTAGTAAAGACAGGGTTTTGCCGTGTTGGCCAGGCTGGTCTTGAACTCCTGACCTCAGGTTTTCCACCTGCCTTGGCCCCCCAGAGTGCTGGGATTACAGGTGTGAGCCACCATGCCCAGCTTTTAAGCTGGGCCTTTTAAGGGTCTTTTAAGCTTCACATAATGAAGAGAATGATTTGCTTATATATTGAATTGACAAACATACATTTTGTGTTTTAATTAACCATTATCATTCCCGTTCAGGTAAAGTAAATTCATAGCATACCTAAGAATTGAGAGTAGCTAACTGATATAATATTAGGTCCAAATAAGCAGTATGTATATAATTTCTTTATAAAATACTTTTCAGGGCAGGTGCGGTGGCTCACACCTGTAATCCCAGCACTTTGGGAGGCTGAGGTGGGCGGATCACCTGAGGTCAGGAGTTTGAGACCAGCCTGGCCAACATGGTGAAACCTCATCTCTACTAAAAAATACATAAATTAGCCGGGCGTGGTGGTGCATGCCTGTAGTCCCAGCTACTTGGGAGGCTGAGGCAGGAGAATCACTTGAACCTGGGAGGTGGAGGTTGCAGTGAGCCAAGATCGCACCACCTCCCAACAGCCTGGGCAAGAGTGAGACTCTGTCTCTGCCCCACCAAATACATATAATTTATTATAAATATATAAAAATATTTAAAAATGTATATTTTTCATATTAATGTTTTAATGATAATTGTTAATGTGTAATGATGCTACCTAACACGTCTTTCTTACAGCAAGCAGACTAAGGCAGTTTCTTCTCTGTCCTTTCATCTATTTGACCTCAAAAAATAGACAGCTGTTTGAGAGTTTGTAGATGGTATCAATAAAGTTTCCATTCTTTTGAGTTAAGGCTAGTGTGCTTATTGTCTAAGACCACATTGCTCTTTTTAAATTTTAGTTACATGAGCATGCAGCATACCTTGTGGATAGCATGTGGGACTGTGCTACTGAGCTGCTGAAAGACTGGGAATGTATGAATAGCTTGTTGCTGGAAGAGCCACTTAGTGGAGAGGAAGGTGAGGATGTTTAATTATGATATTTTTGTTTAGACAGTTTTGTAAGTAGATTTTTACTCATTCCATTTGTTTATCCTTTTAGTCAAGACAATTTGATAGAAAGTCTTACTTTGTGCATAGTTTTGTTTTCATGTAAATATTATGCTATGTAAAAAGATGTAATTGCTGTCAGCATTCTTTATTTTTTTCTTATCTGGGTTATTTTCTTTACCCAAATGTATGAATCTGTGGTGGATAGATTTGGGATGCTGAGGGTTTTAGGAAGGTTGTCTTTTCTGTGATACAGTAATGGGATTTTCTTTAGTACCTTAGGGCAGGTTCTGTTTACAGGCAGAAGAAACTGTTATGTAATAATTACAAGTGGCATATAGGGAGAAGAAATAGGCTCTTTTTGACTTTTTGACTTTTTTTTTGTTTTTTAGCACTAACAGATAGGCAAGAGAGTGCTCTGATTGAAATAATGCTTTGTACCATTAGACAAGCGGCTGAATGTCATCCTCCCGTGGGAAGAGGGACAGGAAAAAGGGTATGACAATCAATGTCTTTTCAATATTCTAAACTCCATTTCTCCTTTTTCAGAATCTTTTAAAAATTCCATTTTAGCCATGAAACAAAAGTTTTTAAAATTTTGTTTTATTTTTCAGACAACCTTTGCTTATAAATGTCTTAGAGGTAAATTTTAAGGCATTAGCAATTTGAGAAATTTGAGTTCTCTATAAGATACTTTTTCAGTTAACTGCAGGAGATATGATTGACAGTCCCTGCCTTCATGACTGAATGTAGTGTACACCATTTGGAATGGTGCAGTTGTATGTTCTATTTATGGAGTTGCTTTCTTTTTCTTCTAAAATAAAATCAGAAATAAAAATCGAGATAATTTTTTATTAAAATAAGGAAATTTCTATTTCCTGGGATCATATTTTAGTGCATTTTTGTAAAGTTTATGTGAATTTGCATTTTATACCAACAATTCCACAGGCTTTCAAACTTTTGACTGTAAAGTATAAAAATTCTTTTTTATATTGTGATGTATTACACATGAATATATTTGTGTTTGTGCATAACTGAAACAAAATTTTATCAAAGACAAGGTGATGTTTTCTATATTTTCTATTTCTGTGTTTAAAAATTTCTGTTTCTTTTTGCTAATTGCTGATAGCAATTTAGTGTTTTGAATTTGTTACTTACGTGTCGTGTTCCACAGCCTAGAGTAAGCAGAAATGCTGGTCAATCCCAATATTTTATATATAAGCTCCTAAACTATATTTCCTATTTTTAACCGATTCTCCAACCATCTGAAGGTAGAGTTGATGAGTCTTACTGGATATTGATTTTCCCTCTAGGACTATGTAAAATTTTTTTTGTTATTTCAGGTAGCTTTATGTTTTTATAATGTGTAGTTTTCTCTTTCGTGTCACTTTTAGGGTTAATGTTTTATGGTGAAATTTTTGTGTCCATCTCTTGAAGTTTACTTTTAGTAATCATTTTGTATGTTTTAACTAAAACTTGAACACTTAACAGTGCTAATGGGCTTAATAAATATAGAAGTCTTTCTGTTACTTTAGGTGCTTACAGCAAAGGAGAAGAAGACACAGTTGGATGACAGGACAAAAATCACTGAGCTTTTTGCCGTGGCCCTTCCTCAGTTATTAGCAAAAGTAAGTTTGTGTCGATATCATAGTGTTATTAAGAAATCACAGTTTTTTTTTTCTAAATGCCTCACAGAATATTATAATGCTTATTGCGATATATATATATATATATATATTTTTTTTTTTTGCGTCTTGCCCTGTTGCCCAGGCTGGAGTGCAGTGGCGCGATGTGGGCTCACTGCAAGCTCCACCTCCTGGGCTGACGCCATTCTCCTGCCTCAGCCTCCCCAGTAGCTGGGACTACAGGCATCTGCCACCACATCCGGCTACTTTTTCTTTTTGGTATTTTTAGTAGAGGCGGGGTTTCACTGTGTTAGTCAGGATGGTCTC
The DNA here is from genome assembly GCF_008728515.1 of Papio anubis. Classification (NCBI taxonomy): domain Eukaryota; kingdom Metazoa; phylum Chordata; class Mammalia; order Primates; family Cercopithecidae; genus Papio; species Papio anubis. The sequence continues at coordinate 30,466,325 of NC_044996.1, forward strand.
GATCTCCTGACCTCATGAGCCGCCCGCCTCGGCCTCCCAAAGTGCTAGAATTACAGGCATGAGCCGCCGCGCCCGGCCTTATAGTGATATTTTTAACATGATCTTTGTATTTCACAGTACTCTGTAGATGCAGAAAAGGTGACTAACTTGTTGCAGCTGCCTCAGTACTTTGATTTGGAAATATATACCACTGGACGATTAGAAAAGGTAAGATTATTTTGTGTAAAAAAAACCTTTAAGAAAAATTTTTTAGTTCATTTCATCATAGCGTTTGTTTATATTTCTTAAAATGTGTTTTTGGGACATATTTTAAGAAAGGAAACCTATAGCTTAGGTCTTCTGTACTTTAGATTAGTTTGACTCACAGAATGGTGGTAATGATGCTTCCCTTTGCTTCATGCCCACAACTGTACCTTCATTCTTAGCTATTATGTGACTGTGTCACTGATCATTTATGGAGACTAGGGGTGGATAACTAGATAATAACAATTAGATGAGATTGGGCCCATTCAGGGTGGTATGGCCATAGACAATAGTAACAATTATAAGACAAAATCAACTAATATTTATTGAACACTTTTGCTGTGTTCTATGAATATATGTTAGTATTCTCACCACAGCCCTATGAGGTAGGTAATATCTCCCTTAAAGTTGAGGAATAAGTATGGATGGATCAGTGTATTTATTTATCATGATTAGAAAAGCACCTTAAAATGTACGCTCTGTGTCATAGAGTTACTGTATTTGACAATTTTTTCCATGGTGGTGTGGTGATGTAGTCACCTTATACCTATCACATATGCCTTAGTTTTGATGAAAAATATTATTATTTTGCAGCATTTGGATGCCTTATTGCGACAGATCCGGAATATTGTAGAGAAGCACACAGATACAGATGTTTTGGAAGCATGTTCTAAAACTTACCATGCACTCTGTAATGAAGAGTTCACAATCTTCAACAGGGTAGATATTTCAAGAAGTCAACTGATAGATGAATTGGCAGATAAATTTAACCGGCTTCTTGAAGATTTTCTGCAAGAGGTATATATTATAACTATTACAAGTATTTTGTCAGTTGAGCACCTCTACTCCAGTAAGCCAATTAGTCACCCAAGTGTTAGTCTTGGTGATAGTCCCTAGCAGTATTTTGAAAAGATGTTCAGCCTTTTCATTCTATGACTCACCAGGCTGCTACTCCACCAAAATAAGAAAGTGTTAAGAATCTGTGACTCAGAGAAGATGAAAGCAAAACTAACATCTTTTTTGTTTTGAGAAATGGTCTGGACAGTTACCTGGTTAAACCAGGGCTGTTAAGGAATAGGGTGTTAATGGAACAGAAAAGGAGAACTGGATTTAGACTAGATAGCCTAAAAAAGTGGAGTATTTCTAAGTGTTTTGGCAGTGTAGGTTAGGGAAGGACATTATGGTTTTTTTGTTTGTTTTTTTTTTTTTGAGACGGAGTCTTGCTCTGTTGCCCAGGCCGCAGCACAGTGGTGCGATCTCAGCTCACTGTAGCCTCTGCTTCCCAGATTCAAGCGATTTTCCTGCCTCAGTCTTCCGAGTAGCTGGGACTATAGGCATGTGCCACCGTACCAGGCTAATTTTTGTATTTTTAGTAGAGATGGGGTTTCACCACGTTGGCCAGCCTGGTCTCGAATTTCTGACCTCAGGTGATCCACTCGCCTTGGCCTCGCTAAGTGCTGGGATTACAGGCATGAACCACCACACCCGGTCTGGGTTTTGATATTATAAAACTTTTTCAGTTTCCGGTGTTATTCTCTTGTATTTCCAAAGAGGCTTAGTGCATAGCACTTAAATACACTTGTATTTTTGTTGTGATTGTTATTTTTTCTGGAAATATTTACATTAAATTTTCTTGAATAAAATAAAAATTCATAATTGTCAAATTAATGCTGTTAGCCTTTTCCATATCACTTTTATCATTAATGTTGTAAAATCATATGGACTTTGTAATTTCTAGTTTTCTTGTTTTATTAATTACTCATTTAACTTTTATTTGGTGTATATCGTTATTCTGGGCTTATTAAGTTTTACTAATTGGAGGTTTGTGCAAATATTTTGATGTACAATTACTACATTCTTAGTTAAAAATTTTAATAGCTCTACTCTTGGCTGAATATGATTTTGATTAGGACAAATTCATTTAAAATCAAGCAATGGTTTGTTAATTAAATTTAATTACTTTGTAGAAGAGTTATAGTTTAAAAACAAGTGCTTTTTTGAGAGAACTAGAGTTCAACACAGTAGATTTAGTAGTGTGTAAACAATTTTATGTTTCCTGTAGTAAGACTGGTAAAATTTTTCAAAACTTAAGTTACCCTAAGTTGAAAATGAATGAAATTAATAAATATTGATATCCAAATAGGACCAGCATATCTAGTCATTATTCAGGGGGTTTTTCCCTATTTATTTGTGATTAGTGTCATATGTCTTCATGATGATATACATTTAAGGTACTTAGGTTTTGTCCTTTAGGTATTGTCTTTCTGATATTCTTGTCATTTAAGTATTTTATTGTCCTAGTGCATTTATTACTGTGAAAAAATAGATGCCTTTATAATTTTGTGTCAAGTTTACTTAGAAGAAAAAGAAGAATGTCATTTTCATTTTTTCTCTTAGTTATGATGTTTCTATGATAACAAACTTGTGTTGACTTATTACCCCAGCCATATTGCCTTAAATTTGGCCAGTTCTAGGTATTGAATGACAAAGTTCGTTTGTGGGTTTTGTTACGTTATTCTTTATTTTTCAGGGTGATAGTAACATTTTGATAGCCTAGGATTTTTCACTCTGATGGTTCTTAAGTATAATTTTCATAGGGTGAAGAACCTGATGAAGATGATGCATATCAGGTATTGTCAACATTGAAGAGGATTACTGCTTTTCATAAGTAAGTTGAATTTTGAAGTTCCTGTTTTCTTAAATCTGTAGAAATAAACTTGCATGTTTTGTGGGTTATAATGTTAATTTCTAAGCTAATTTGTTGTTGTTGTTGTTGTTGTTGTTGTTGTGGGGGCATTTTAAAGTTTACCGCATTTACTGCATTCTGTTAATAGTCAAGTCCAGAACAACTGTCATTAGGTTTAGCTTTTTAATAAAGCTTGCTTATTTATTTATTTATTTATTTATTTTTACAGTGCCCATGACCTTTCAAAGTGGGATTTATTTGCTTGTAATTACAAACTCTTGAAAACTGGAATTGAAAATGGAGACATGCCTGAGCAGGTTTTTATTTATTTACTAGTTACACATTTAACTTTGAAAAGTGAAGTCTTGTGACTTTTAAATTTTAACTGTATCCTTTGATTCTTTTTACAGATTGTTATTCACGCACTGCAGTGTACTCACTATGTAATCCTTTGGCAACTTGCTAAGATAACTGAAAGCAGCTCTACAAAGGTTTGTGGTGGTTCGATAGTGTTTTTGTTAGACTAAGTATCATTAACGGTTTTCAGCAAACTTACACATTTAATGAGATCAGTTATTTCAGTGAAATGTTGCTTGTTTCTAATGTACTGTTATTTATAGTTTGATGTATATTCAGTGGAGGACATCAGTATGGTTTGTTTCAAGGTATGATTTTTAATTAAACATTGTTGTTCACATTTGAAGGTTGCATAATCTGTGGTTTTCTGTATTCTCAAAGTTGATGACCAAGAGCCTTTGAAACAGATATAAGTATTAGATTACATAAATTGAAGATAATAAACCAGCTGCCCCTAGATCTTCTTATGCTCTGGTATTGTTTTGAGATAACCTTATTCATATTCAAGATCTCTCTAGTGATGTTCCAAATTCATGATCAATCATTTTCTGATTGAATATATAATGTGCTAATGCCAGCTATTAGTACATATAGAGCTTTTAAAGCTTTACCCATAATGATAATCCTTAATGTGTTTAGTAATTGAACTAAACAGGACTGCCTTTTCCATTTGTAAATTGGAAGCTTAAACATTGTACTTGTAGTACTGGATATTGCCTTAAATATTGTTTGGGCTCATTTTTAGAAATATCACGCAATATCTGAGAGTTCGGGAGTTAGGTGTTTGTAGGCATTTTCTTCAAAAAGTAATCCTCTTGATAATAAGTTTGTGTTGCCTAAACCCAGAGAATAATGTTAAATACTTAGAATTTCTCTGGGCTTTTAAGATGCTGTTTATATCTACAAATGGATTTTTCCTCTTGAAAAATCAATATAGTATTGTTAACATTATGTGCTTTTTTTTTTCCCTCCCTTTTCTTTTGAGGCAGAGTCTTGCTCTGTCATCGAGGCTGGAGTGTAGTGCAGTTTCGGCTCACTGCAACCTCCGACTTTCGGGTTCAAGCAATCCTTGTGCCTCAGCCTCCTAAGCTGCTGGGACTGCAGTCACGCACCTCCACGCCCACTAATTTCTGCATTTTTAGTAGACATGGGATTTCACCATGTTGACCAGGCTTACGAACTCCTGGCCTCAACTGATCTGCCCACTTTGGCCTTCCAAAGTGCTGGGATTACAAGCGTGAGCCACTGTGCCCTGCTCATTGTGTGCTTTTTATCAGTTAGGAAAAAGTTAATTTAACTAAATGTTAAGCTTGTAGTAGGAACGGTGACTATATTACCATATATAATTGCTCACCTATGTTGAAAGTTAAAAAATAAACTGGAAAAAAGGCAGTATTTTTAGTATAGGAAAGGAGTGAATATAAAATTATTTATGGTAAGCCAGGCACTGTGGCTCACGCCTGTACTCCCAGCACTTTGAGAGGCTGAGGAAGGCCACTCACTTGAGGTCAGGAGTTCAAGACCCGCCTGGCGAACATGGTGAAACCTTGTCTCTACTAAAAATACAAAAATTAGTCGGGCGTGGTGGTGTGCACCTGTAATCTCAGCTACTCAGGATGCTGAGGCAGGAGAATTATTGCCTGAACCTGGGAGGCAGAGGTTGCAGTGAGCCGAGATCATGTCACTGCACTTCAGCCTGGGCTATGAGCCGAGATCATGTCACTGCACTTCAGCCTGGGCTACAGAGTGAGCTTTATCTCAAAATAAATAAACAAACAAACAAATTAATTAACTTAAATTAAAAGTTTGAGACATTTTAAAGTTTATAGTAACACCACAAAATGTTTTCCATTCTGAGTTTTTATAAAGTACAGCAGTATCCTTCTAACAAGAAATGGAAGATGCCATTTCTTTTTTATTATTTTCTTCCATTTATGGGTTGACCACCCTTGAAATGATGTGAGCACGGAGTGTAAATCTTTATTAGCATTCTGTGCTAGTGGCTAAAGCCTTAGGATATTATCTATTAGTGTACCTCATATTTTTAAGGCTGCACTTTGGTGAGATTTGTAAGACAAACCGTCTCTTTGTTTTCATTTCTAGTAAATTATAAAGAAGAAATTTAAATCAAATGCACAAGTAGAGTTAATAAAGCTATATATATGATAATGTTTTACATAATTGAAAACATTTTAAAGAAGTGCTGAATTGTTTATACAATATTTTTTAAAAGTTAATGTTAAATTTTTTCAAGGAGGACTTGCTGCGTTTAAAGAAGCAAATGAGAGTATTTTGTCAGATATGTCAACATTACCTGACCAACGTGAATACTACTGTTAAGGAACAGGTTAGTAATTACTATAGATGGTAATCTTTTTGTAAGCAACTTTTATAAAATCTGAACTAATGTAGAAAGTTTAAATAATACTAAGACTGAGCAAAGCAGAAATATCTTGTATCTGCCTATGTATACTATACTAAAAAAATAGGTCAATATATTGGACTTGTGCATAATAAAATTGATTAATTTCATGTGGGGTTTATAATTGCATTATAGATTACCCTTATAGTTAATTTATGTTGTTGTTCCTTTATGACACATGGTAAACAGACTTCTTCATACAAATTATAGATGTATGAAATTAACAAAAAGTCATTCCTGAAAGCAACTAATATAACAAGTTTGCTCCAGGATAGAAAAGTCCACGAGGTTTTGTTCTCTGAGAATATCAAATGTTGGCATTCTCGCTCATCCTGATCTTTCTGTGGACCTTGTCTGAAATAAACATTTATAGTCACTCTTCCAAGTGTTAACCTTCCCAGCCCATATGCCTTCATGCTTCCATTACTTCCAACCTTTTCAGTTCTGGAAATAGACTGTTAACCTGGTTTGATCCTAGAACTAACGTCATGTTCAGTTCTAATTCTCTAATTGAGAGGATTAAGCTTCGTTGGAAACATGCTTTTCAAATGCTTTTATGGGAAGATGTTTTCACAAGCATTTCATAATAACTATTAATATGGTATAGTCAAAATGATTATGGTGATTTCAAGGTTTGCAACCATTTCATACAGCTTAACCTTTGTTTTTTCAGGTAGAATCCCAATAGTCAACCTGACTATGATTTTTGGACACTGTGATATGTTCAAATATACCAGCCCTTTTGTTTGGCACTTGTTTTTATTTAATTAAAAAATACCGAAGCTAATTTTAATAAAACATATTTGGATTTCTATAGTTTAAAATGTCCATTCAGTGCCCAGCTGTTAGTCTCTTTTTTTTGTATTTCCATCTCTCTCTTGTCCCTACCATACATATATGCTTGGTCACACATGAATTAGAAGGTATTCAATGGCCAAGATGCAGTTACTGAATTTTGCTTTTTTTTTCTTTTTTCCAGAAATATGAAGTATATAGCCATAACTGTTACATTGCTGAATTCTTTCCAATTTTATATGTGTTATTTTGAACTATAGCAATAAAGGGTGTGGTACTTTAATTTTCATCTCTATAATTCAGATGAAAGGAACAAGATTTCTGATGGTAGTAAATTGAATTTAGATTTAAACTCTTGGAATAGGATTTTAATGACATGCACGGATCCAAACCTAATGCATGAAATATTACTTTATGTTTGCATGGGACACCAAGTTATTCAGCATAATAATCCCTATTTTTACAGCATTAACACATAATCCTTGTGGGTTATCCTGTGTAACTGCCTATATAATCCCTTGCTCAGGCCATAGAGGTTAATTATTTAGTTATTAAACAGCTTGTGTGCCCAGTCTTCCCAACAGCTTCCCAGAATGTGTCCTGGTCAGCTCACTTGATTTGCCAGTTCAGCTAATTAGTAAATATCATCATACTTAATACTTTATATCCTTACTCTTTATGTTGCAAGTTTTTGTAAACTGAAATATGCTAATAGGTATAAATTACTACTATAGTAGTTAGGAGAAGAGACTGAAGGAAGGGGTAAAAACATAAAGAGAAAAAGTAAATATGGTTGGTTCCAAAATGGCAAAACTGTTAGTAAGATCTACTTTGTGCTCTGTATTATATTGTCTTTCCAGGAATGGGCTTCCTTTAAATGTATTTTCTGGTTTACTTTGTGACCCTAAATTTCTATTTTCATTACCCCTTCCCGACAAATAATTAACTAGTCTGTGACTCCATTTAAAACCCGTGGCAGAGTTTTTATTAAGCTCCTTGAGATACAACTTCAGCCTTATGTTTATTATAATATGTTCAGGTTTACCTGATAAATAGTAAGCAGCCCCGTATCTGGTTATGTTTTCTCTACTTAATCAGTACACGTGTGAACAATGAGAGTACTTAGTAAGTACCACAGATTTTGTGATCTCTATTCTAATACTTACCTCTTTAATGTTTTTTCTTCTGTAGAATGAAGAATGGTACCAAGTTTATACATTATTTCATGTTTGAGAATGAATACCTTGGGGCATTGCAATATAGAGCAAAGTAGGGGATTTGGAGTTAGAAAACCTGAGTTTGAGTCCTGACCCTGCATGTTTTGGTAGTGTGTAACATATTGTACAAGTCACTTAATGTTGCTGAAAATTAAAAAAAAAAATTGTGAAATTTGCAGTTAGTAAAGCATTATGCAAATATATATACTTCTCAGCTTTAGAATCTTAGGAAAATACTAAACATTGATTTCTCTTAAGATTTTTAAATATAGAAAGTTGGATTCTGTTTCTGTGTTAAATATGTAAATTATTTGTGGCAGTTAGTGAGAAATCTTGGATTATAGCATGCTTTCCTCTTTTTTTTTTTTAAATAGGCCTTCACTATTCTGTGTGATATTTTGATGATCTTCAGCCATCAGATTATGTCAGGAGGGCGTGACATGTTAGAGCCGTTAGTTTACACCCCTGATTCTTCATTGCAGTCTGAGTTGCTCAGCTTTATTTTGGATCATGTCTTCATTGAACAGGATGATGATAATAATAGTGCAGGTAATTTTATTGCCATCTTTTTATTAAATCTATGTGTCCACCATAAAATCAAACTTAAGTAACAATGATGTACATTGGTGCACTAGAATGTATTTTATCCTTAAAAACGTGAAACACAGGTATATATTCCAGTGCACTAGAATATATTTTATCCTTAAAAACGTGAAACACAGGTATATATTCCAGCACATTTATGTTCATTTTTTGTACTATTGTGAAGAAAATGTGATGTTGCAGAGTATAGGCTCTCAAGTCAGATCTCTGCTTCTCACTAGCACTGAGCCTGTTTTCTAATTTCTAACTACCTCATAAAACTGTTAAAAATCGAGCCAAATGACTAGTACAGTGCCTGGACATATAGCAGGTACTCAATAAAATTTACTCCCTCTTGCCCTTATTTATTGGTAATACCAGTATGCAGATAATTTGGGAAGAATCAAGTATTTATGTTACTTTTTGTTGTGTACTTGTATACCATAGGTTTTTTTTTAAATTTTGGGAGTATTAATGTGATTTCTGAGTGTTAGAAAAATGTTTGAAACTGCTATGTAAAAGTCTGGGGCAGTATAGAATGTTCACAGGAAAAGAATCAAACCAGCCTCACCTAGTGTTAAGTTACTCTTCACACCCTAATTGTTTACACACCCTAATTGCCTACTTGAGCATGAGGTCATGGAAAAGAAGTGATATTTGGTGGCGTCATTCTGGGTTTGTTTTTAGTTTGAAGGTATATTTTTTGTTTATTTTTTAGAAACAGAGTCTCACTCTGTTGTCTAGCCTGGAGTACAGTAGCATTATGATAGCTCACTGCATGCTCAAACTCTGACCAAAGCAATCCTCCCATCTTAGCCTCCTGAGTAGCTAGGACTACAGGTGGTGTGCCACCGTGCTTGGCTAATTTTTTGTAGACATGGAGTCTTGATATGTTGCCCAGGCTGGTCTTGAACTCCTGGCCTCCAGTGATCCTCTTGCCTTGGCCTCCCAAAGTGTGAAGTTACACTTAAAGGAAAATACAACATCAACATGTGTATATCCATACTGATGTATCACTGCATATCAGGGTGTAAATAAACAGGTAATTCTGTATACGGCATGTAGCTTATTTTTAGCAATAGAGAGCTTTGTGCTCACATACTAAAAACTTACTCTGAACACAAATGAGAAACCCAGAGTTGCCCAAACAGTTGTCAGAATCCATGTAGTGAAGGTTGTATACTTTGAGTTTTTCATCTGTTACTCTAAGCTATTGGCTTAGTTATGCTTTTATTCATAATATTGACATTTATTGGTCAGCAGGCAGTTTACTAGATGGTATGGATATGAAAAGATGAAACAAGGTATCATCCTTCAAGAATTAAATTCAGGTTGAAAAGAACCAAGTAATTATAGTGCAATTTTTTTTTTTTTTTTTTTTTTGAGGTGGAGTCTCGCTCTGCCACCCAGGCTGGAGTGCAGTGGCACAATCTTGGCTCACTGCAACCTCCGCCTCCCAGGTTCAAATGGCTTTCCTACCTTAGCCTCCCAAGTAGCTGGAGGCTACTCGTGTCAACCACCACGCCCAGCTAATTTTTCTTTTTCTTTTTTTTTTTGTTGTTCTTCTTTTTTTTTAAATTTATTGTTTTATGTTATGTTATGTTATGTTATGTTATGTTATGTTATGTTATGTTATTTTAGTAGAGACAGAGTTTCACCATGTTGGCCAGGCTGGTCTTGAACTCCTGACCTCAGGCGATCTGCCTGCCTCGGCCTCCCAAAGTACTGGGATTACAGGTGTGAGCCACTGTGCCTGGCCTATAGTGCAATTTTTGATAAGTAATGGAGACATGTACAAAGTGTTTTGGGCATGTAGAGTAAGTTCTCACTGATCTGCAGGTATTGAAGCATCTTTTGAGAAGCTAACATCTGAAATTAATCCAAAAAGTGAATAAGACTTTATAAAACGTCTTTTTTTTTTTTTTTTTTTTAAACTTCTAAAACGTCTATGAGAAAGCACAATTGGATTCTAAAACCTGATACAAAATAAGTTTTGGTACATAACCCTTTTGTTAATTTGGGGCTGCCTTAGCTTCATTTAGTCCATGGGGAATTGAATTAGAGTACGCTTGCCAAAACTCTTGACCACCTAGGAGCTTCCTAGAATTACCCACAGCATCTTATCTCCTTGGACTTTGTGTGTGTGTGGCGGGGGGGGTCTCACTCTGTCACCCAGGTTGTGGTGTGGACTCCATATAGCTCATCGCAGCCTAAATCTCCCAGGTACAAATGATTCTCCCACCTCAGTCTCTGGAGTAGCTGGGACTCAAGCGTGTGCCACTCTGCCTGGCTAATTTATTTAATTTTTAGTAGAGACGAGGTCTTGCTGTGTAGCCCAGGGTGGTTTCCAACCCTGGGCTCAAGCAGTCCTCTCATCTTGGCTTCTCAACATGCTGGGATTACAGATGTGAGCTACTGTACCTGGCACTATTTTCACTTTTAAAATGAAGTGCATTCTAGTCCAATGGAAGAGTAGAAAATATAACAGATTTTTACATAACCATTCTATCAGTCTTTGTCAGATTTAGCTGTATTTGTTTTAGGTTTTTTTAAAGAAATAGAAGCACAGTTACAAAAGAAGCCCTCATTTGTATTCCTCCCTTATCCCGTTATCCTCCCCTTTTCCCTAGAGATAACTGCTACCCCAAATTTGTTGTTTATTACACCTTTGCATTTCGGTTTTATTTTACTAAGAATTTGTATCTGTTAAAAATACATAGTTCATTTATTCTTGCTAACTTCCATGTAAATGATATTATGTTGAACCTTTTGCAATTTGCCTTTTGTCTTATTTTTAAAATATGAAATGAGATCTTGCTATATTGCCCAGGCTGGCCTCAACCTCCTGGCCTCAAACAGTACTGTTGCCTCAGCCTCCTCAGTATCTGAGATTATAGGCACACACCACTGCACCCAGTGCAATTTTCTTTTTTGAATTTACATTCCTGAGATAAAACAGTGTTGACATGTGGCTAGAATTCATTCATTCCGACCAATATTATATGATACAAGTTAACAACAGTTTATCCATTTTCTTATTTTTAGACATTTAGGTTATTTCTACTTTTTCCTCAATTAAAATAGTGTTACGACAAATATTTCAATGCTTAGCTCCTTGAGCACATGTGTAGTTCTTTTCTAGTGTATACCTGAATGGAATTACTAGATTATATAGTGTGTGTGCATCTTGCCAAAGTGGTTGTAGTATTTTACCCTCCTTTCAGCAGCATATGATAGTTTCCATTGTTACTCATCCTCACCTAACATCTGGTATTGTAGACCCTTGCATATTGTATTTGTTAGCCCACATCAGATTAGAAAGGGAGAGTAAAATAAGGAATGCTCCTAGAGGCATTTCATTTGACAATACATAATAATAATGGCAGCTGACACTTAATGAAAGGCCCAGTGTGTTAGGTACTTCTTTGCATTCCTTAATATCCACAAGAGAAAAAGTTGGCTAATTACTGACAAGCAGTTAGTGGAGGAAAATAAAAATCAGGACTTAAACACTTTTAATATCATAGGATAGTTTAGTCTTTAGAAGGAAAATGTCTATATGTCATTGTAAACAATGTCATGTAGAAATTGTCCATTATAGTGACAGAGCTATTAAGAAAAGGTTACTTTATGTATTCAGTGTAATGATATGTCTTAGGTGTCTAAGCAAATAGTGTTGGATCTTGGGACATATATTTGAGATATAACTTTCTCTGATGGTCTGTCTTAAACAAATTCTTACTCTTAAAATTTGGTTTTAGTTTACTAGAAGTTATCAAAGATTACCAGAGACAAGATGAAAAATTAATTAAATGAAAGAACATTCTTACTATACATAAAATAGTTTTTGATATTGAGAACCTTATGTTGGAGCTGATAGGATATGTGCAGACTGTTCACCAGAGGAATTATAAATGGCTAATAAACATAAACAATTTTAACTTCATTTAACATGGGATAGTATTGTTGTTGTTGTTGTTGTTTTAGATGGAGTTTCACTCTTGTTGCTCAGTCTGGAGTGCAGTGGCGTGATCTTGGCTTGCTGCAACCTCCACCTCCTGGGTTCAAGCGATTCTCCTGCCTCAGCCTCCCAACTAGTTGGGAGTACAGGCGCGTGCTACCACACCCAGCTGATTTTTGTATTTTTAGTAGAGATGGGGTTTCACCATTTTGGCCAAGATGGTCTTGAACTCCTGACCTCAGATGATCCACCTGCCTTGGCCTCCCAAAGTGCTGGGATTATAGGAGTGAGCCACTGCGCCCGGCCCGGGATAGTGATTTTTTTTACAAGTAATTTCATTTGTAAAATCTCTCCAGAGGGAAAAATTTTTTTATGTAGCTTTTTTTTAAATATAAAAAGCTTCATCCAGTTTTATTTATAGTATCCAATAAGTAAAAACAATTATTTGGCATTACTTGGAGGCTGCAGTGGGGCTTCCCTGACTATGAATTTGGAAATAAGTTTGTCTTCTTGAGAATTGAATGTCAAGATTTCACATAATGGATCAGAGTAGAAATATGCAAGATTATTTTAAAAAGACAAAATGGTTTCTGGGGCCTGTCTAGCAGAATATATGTACAAAGGAGGACTCTTATAGCCAGATTTTTGGGGTTTGAAGTAAGTGGGATCATCCTCGTAAGGGATAGGAGAAATTCTGAGGTTGGCAGTGTTCAGGAATCTAGGAGCCTTAACTAACAGACATTGAATGTGCAGATTTTGTTAACAAACTATCCTGCTAGGGAAGTAGATGAATGTTAGGCAAGTTTAGCCTGACTTCACTAGGTGAATGTAGAATACGAACAAATAGAGTGATTCAATTCCATTTGTTCTGATCATTATTTGATGTCACAAAAATGTAGTTTATTGGAATAAATTATGAATGTTTATAATTTTAATTTTAATGTTTTTCCCTTTTCAAATTATCTTACAAAAGCATGTTTTATAGTGAGAATTAAAAAAATACATGGTTAAAATAAAATACAAGATGGCTTAATGTTTGGGACTTTTTCTGCAGATGGTCAGCAAGAGGATGAAGCCAGTAAAATTGAAGCTCTGCACAAGAGAAGAAATTTACTTGCAGCATTTTGTAAGCTAATTGTATATACTGTGGTGGAGATGAATACAGCTGCAGACATCTTCAAACAGTATATGAAGGTAAAGTTGAAAATGGATAGCAAGATAGTTTTAAAATGCAACACTGGTTTTTATACATGGCTGCCATTGAATTATTTAAGTGGTAAATTACATTTCTAGTGTAAAAGAGTTGTATTTAAAATATTTAATGTTTTCAGTAACATTTCCTTATACCTCTACTCCAATTAATGGACATTTTGGGTTTATTATGTTCATTTGCATTTGGAATATTAGAGATGGCCTCTTAATTTGTCACTATCAGAAATAGCATTTATGATTCAGTTTAAGATAATAGGATGGCATCCTCCTCTGCTTGATGTAGCATTAAAAAGAATTTCAGGAGTCAGAAAACTTGGGTGGTAGTTTTGGCTTGGTTACTATGCATTTTGCAACCTTGAATAACTCCAAACATTTTGCATCCTGACTACCTTTATCTGTTCCACTATGATTGTTAAGGTTCCCACCTTTGGTTCTCAAAGTCTGACTTGATTCACCATAGGTTATTCATAATTTTCATAACTGTATGTGAGGTTTTGTAAGTTAAAAGTAATAATAAACAGGATATTGTTGATTATACTAAGAGAATGTGACTAAATATGGTAAGATAGCTTTAGAAATCCTTCCTCAACTAAAATCTAATTATAAATGTAAACTTTTTAAAGCCTTTGCTTTCAATAAATAAAATATGTAATATATTAAAACTTAGTTAATCCTCTCTGGAATATTTTGCTACTTGAACTCTAATATCATTGAAAATTATTTTGGAACTTAAATCATTTGGGATGATAATTACCAGTTTTTGTTTTGTTTTGTTTTGTTTTGTTTTTAAACTAAGGTTGTTTATGAAGTTATTTAACAACTTTTAAAGTTTTAGGTATTCTAAAGTCACTTATTTGTCATAGGGACATGGTTATTCTGTTATCTTTGATAATTGTTATTGTACGTGTTTGAAACACAATCTTAAATTAGGAAAAAATTTCATGTGCCATGTGTATTGTAAATGTCATATAAACAACTTTTCTTTTAAAAGTTGTTTATATGCTTTCCTTTTAAAAGTTGTTTATAGACTGTTAGATTCTACAAGCCAAATTAATAAAGTATTAAACTGCTCATGGCCTGTACCCAGTATCAATGAATTAGTTATAAGTATAACTGAGATTATATTCATTGTTTTACAAAGAGAATTTTGTTTGTATATTTTGTGTTACTTCTGAAAATCTGCATAACCTAAGTGTTCTTTTAGTCACTATACCTTCTTTATTTTAAACTAAGTCTGGAGCTGAATTTGATTAGATCTTAACGGTTTTGTATATATGATTTTACTGAAGTTAGGGATTGTATGCTTAGAAATGATCTTTAGGTTTCAGTAACATTCTTTCCTGCCTTCGAAGGCATAATTTTGGCCAAATACATACTTTGTGATGTGTTTACATGACTAACCTAAAATTAGTCTTACTGTCCAGTGGTTTTAAGAGATAAAGCTCTAATTTGTACAAATTTCTTTTCAGTATTATAATGACTATGGAGATATCATCAAAGAAACAATGAGTAAAACAAGGCAGATAGACAAAATTCAGTGTGCTAAGACCCTTATTCTCAGTCTGCAACAGGTAAGCATTAAGAGTACCAACTTTAGCTAACACAATTAACACCTAATAGCAAACTAAGGTAGCAGTTGAAATTGGGCAAAGGGTGCAATAGACAATTTATAAAAGTAGAAATACAAGAGAGTGCAAGTGAGATTATTTTTTTGCTTTCAAACTGTCAAGATTGGCAAAACCTATAGGTGTCTAAGGTATGGAAGAAATATAGATGTGGTAGGCAATTGGGCAATTTATGTAAAAATTTATAATGTGTATGCCATTTGAGGCAGCAGTTCTACTTTTTAAATCTACTCTTTTATCCAAGGTGATAAAAAGACAAGTTTGCAAAAGTTGATATACAAAGTTATATATTGCAACATTGTTTACAGCAAGTAAGACATAATCTAAAAGTCTATCAGGAGATTAGATAAATTTACTGTATAGTACATTTCTGCAATGACTATTGTACAGCACTTAAAATTAGTGTAGATCTATATTCGTTAATGTATAAAGAGCTTCATAATCACAAAATATATTAACAGTGGTTAACTTGCTTTGGTAGATTTCATGTTGAATTCTACTTTTTTCTCTGTATATTTCCAAACTTATTTTTGTGAGCGTATATTAATTTTATAACTAAAACACAATAGTTTTGGCCAGGTGTGGTGGCTCATGCCTGTAATCCCAGTGCTTTGGGAGGCCGAGGTGGGCGGATCACCTGAGGTCAGGAATTCGAGACCAGCCTGGCCAACATGGGGAAACCCCGTATCTACTAAAAAAACAAAAATTAGCTGGGCACGGTGGTGTGCACCTATAATCCCAGCTACTTGGGAGGCTGAGACACGAGAATTGCTTGAACCTGGTAGGTGGAGGTTTCAGTGAGCCAAGATCGTGCCACTGCACTCCAGCCTGGGTGACACAGTGAGACTCTGTCTCAAAACAAACAAACAAGGCCGGGCGCGGTGGCTCAAGCCTGTAATCCCAGCACTTTGGGAGGCCGAGACGGGCGGATCACGAGGTCAGGAGATCGAGACCATCCTGGCTAACACGGTGAAACCCCGTCTCTACTAAAAATACAAAAAAACTAGCCGGGCGAGGTGGCGGGCGCTTGTAGTCCCAGCTACTCGGGAGGCTGAGGCAGGAGAATGGCACAAACCCGGGAGGCGGAGCTTGCAGTGAGCTGAGATCCGGCCACTGCACTCCAGCCCGGGCTACAGAGCAAAGACTCCGTCTCAAAAAAAAAAAAAAAAAAAAAAACAAACAAACAAAAAACCCAGTAGTTTTCATTTTGGCAGTGTTGAGGCAGTTTAATTAGGTAAAATTATTCACTTAGTATGCTTTTGTCTTTGGAGACAAAATTTGTATGCAAAAGATAACCCATTCCAACTTAATGAACTTTCTTTTAAGAAATACAGATAGGAATGTTCTTAATTTTATTTGAGAATTTGAATTTTCTCTATTAAAATTAACAAAATGTAGGCTGGGTGTAGTGGCTGATGCCTGTAATCCCAGCACTTTGGGAGGCCAAGGTAGGGAATTGCTTGAGCCCAGGAGTTCAAGGCCAACCTGGGCAACATAGCAAGAGCCCATCTCTACAGAAAATGAAGAAAGAAAAATAAATAAAATTTAAAAGGTTGAAAGATGGCATTTAAAAAATAACTTTTGCTATAAAGTAATAGCTACTAGCTGTAGAAAGTTTAGAAAATATAAAAAAGGAACGAATGCAGATTATCCTTAATGTTTTCACTTTACAATAACCTTTTTATTTTTTAATGGCCTTGTTACTCTTTTTTATGCCTACATGAAATCTGAAATTTTAACAAAAATTAAATTGTGCATTCCATTTTGTAAGACTGCATTTTAATACTAATAAACAATGAACACATTTATGCCATTAAATACTTTCCTCAGCACCTTTTTTTTTTTTTTTGGAGCAGGAGAGGTTCATTTATTTTTTTTCTAGATTTTTGTGAAGGTATAATTGAAAAGTAAGAATTCTGTGTACTTAATGGTGTACAGCATGTTTTGATATGTATGCATTGTGAAATGATTACATTTAGCTAATTAACATAAACATTACATCACATACTTACTTACTTGTGTTAAGAACATTGAAGACCAACTGTCCTAGCAGTTTTTAGACAAACAAAACAGTACGTTACTCTTAACTATGGTCACCATGCTATACAATAGATCTTCAGAACTTACTTATCCTGTCCTACTGAAACGTTGTTCCCTTTGACCAAAGTCTCAGCCTCCCCCAACCCCCAGTCCCTGACAACCACCTTTCTATTCTCTGCTTTTATGAATGCAGATATTTCCTCAACATTTGGATTTCATTTTCTCTGGGTGTATACCCAGAAGTCTTCCTCATTTTAAAAAGTTGACACATGGCCAGGTGTGGTGGCTAACGTGTGTAATCCAAGCACTTTGGGAGGCCAAGGCGGGCAGATCACGAGGTCAGGAGTTCGAAAGCAGCCTGGCCAGTATGGTGAAACCCCGTCTCTACTACAAAAATTAGCTGGGCTTGGTGGCACACGCCTGTAATCGCAGCTACTCAGGAGGCTGAGGCAGGAGAATCGCTTGAACCCGGGAGGTGGAGGTTGTAGTGAGCCAAGATCATGCCACTGCACTCTAGCCTGGGTGATAGAGCGAGACTCTGTCTCAAAAACAAAAAAAGTTGACACATAATTGTACATATTTATGGGGTATACATAGTGATGTTTTGACACAGTGTATAGTTAACCAAAGCAGGATGATTAGCATATCCATTTTGACGACTATATAATATTCCATTTTGTAGATGGACCACAATTTAACCAAAGTCTCCTTGTTTATGCTGAGGGTTTTTTTTTTTTAAACAAGTTTTGCTGTTATAAATAGCACTAAAACATTTTTGTACATAGTATTGTGCATAAATATTATTTCTTTTGGTTCAAGTCCTATAATTAGAATTGCTTTGTCAAAGAAGATTAAAATTCTTAAGCTTTCGCTATTTCATGTTAAGAGTTCTTGATGTGAAGATTCACCAGTGAAATGTAAATAACAGAGCATGGTTGCCTAATAATTTGCTGGGGGTTTTTTTCTTTATATTTTTATATGCTGTGTTAATATCCAATTAATACCAGCAGAATAGCATTCTGCCAAAACTAACCTAAAGAGTTTCTGATGTTAATAACAACCTCCAGTTTAAATATAGGAAGTACTACACTTTTGGTCATTTGTATCATGTTTTAGTGTTTTACAATAAAATACAGTGCCTCATTTATTGAACACCTGTATTTTAAATGAAAATGTAATATTTTAAAAGATGTTAATCTCCAGGTATTAAGAACTTTAACGTGCTTTCTTTCTTTCCAAACAGCTTTTTAATGAAATGATACAAGAAAATGGCTATAATTTTGATAGATCATCCTCTACATTTAGTGGCATAAAAGAACTTGCTCGACGTTTTGCTTTAACTTTTGGACTTGATCAGTTGAAAACAAGAGAAGCCATTGCCATGCTACACAAGTAATTTCCAGATATTTTATTCAGCTCTCATATTTTTTAGTCATGAAACTTTTTTTTAAAATCTAGCACTTTCATTTGGAATAACTAAATTAAATTTATGCTTTATTCTAAATCTCTACCCTATCTCCTTTCTTAATTTTAAAGAACCAGTTACAGTGCTATCTCAATTAACAAATGAGTTGGGCCAGGCTTGGTGTTCATACCTGTAATCCCAGCACTTTGGGAGGCTGAGGCAGGCGGATCACTTGAGGCCAGTAGTTTGAGAATAGCCTGGCCAACATGGTGAAACCTGTCTCTACTAAAAATAGAAAAATTAGCTGGGAGTGGTGGTGTGCACCTCTAGTCCCAGCTACTCGGGTGTGAGAATGGCTCAAATCTTGGAGGCAGAGGTTGCAGTGAGCCGAAATTGCGCCACTACACTCCAGCCTGGGTGACAGAGCGAGAGTCTGTCTCAAAAACAACAGCAAAATGAGTTAGGATTAAAACTTCGTTTATAAACCTTTGTTTAAATTTAAACCATACAAAGTCTATAAATTATGTGAATCAAAGCAGCATAAATTCATCAAGCATTACACATCTTTTATCAACTTTTGTCATGATCTCATTGTCAGATAGAGAAATCTTTGAGGTTTGATTCCTTTGTCTCAAGTTTTTTCTTTGGTTCTGCACTCTTATTTTGTAGTGACCTTTTCCCATTTTTTGATCCACAGCCTTCTTTCCATCTGCATATTTTGTTCCCCTTATCAAAATTGGAAGTCATTTTATTTTATACTGGGCATGTAATTTAGTGATCAATTGCACTTTTAAAGTATGGATACATTTTAGACCTTTAACATAACCAACATTTGTGTATTAAAACCCTTTATCTGTTACCTGTGGGTTAAAGAACCTTGCTTTTAGAGTCTTGGACTCTCCTTCATCCTCTTGCTCATTTAGTTATAAAAGTGTTAACTGTCTCTTTGAGGAAAATTTGCTGCTCTTGTTTAAGTTTTGCTTATACTCCCTCAACTTAATTATTATTATTTTGTTTTTTGTAGAGACAGGGTCTCACCATGTTCACCAGGCTGGTCTTGAACCCCTGGCCTCAAGAGATCCTCCCACTTAAGCCACCGAAAGCATTAGGATTATAGGCATGAACCACCACACCTGGCTTCCTCCCTCAACAACTTTCACTTTGTTCTAAAACTGAAGTTTATTTTTATGCCTGTTAATCCATTAGATGGTAATTGTACATAATATTTAAGGACTACCTATATATTATTTTCAGAAATAATGTCTTTTTTTCATGTAATATCCTTCCTTCGTTTCCTCCTTGATTCTATCTGGATTGTTTTTTACTCAGTTATATATTTGATAGAGTTATAATGTTGGGTTGTTATTTTGATGAATAGAGGTATTTATCGTCACATAAATGTAGTTAAAATGGGCCTTACATGGAGTTTAATTTTAAACTTTACTCTTGAATTGTTTATTACAGATATTTGTGAATTATTTTTTAACGTTCTATATGTTAGAGTAGGTCTCCTTTAAGTCTTGAAAAATACAGATAATGTATTGATCATTATGTGAGAGAATTTATGTTATTTTCTATGGAAAAAGGTACCGATTAAAGAATGTAGGTATACCAGACCATGTTCATACTGAAAGCTAAGTGGTGTGTGTGTGTGTGTGTGTGTGTGTGTGTGTGTGTGTGTGTGTGTTGTTTTAAAGAAAGTAACAGTCACATAAAATGTTAATATATCTGCACTCTTTACAACCTCCTTGTTTTCTGTTCCTCAAAAGCTTGGCAAAGGAAGTAGCGAGTGAAATTTTCTAAGTTACTGACTTTTTTATTATAGTCCCTCAAATGTTTATTTCAATTATTTCTTTTTTCTTTGCAGAGATGGCATAGAATTTGCTTTTAAAGAGCCTAATCCGCAAGGGGAGAGCCATCCACCTTTAAATTTGGCATTTCTTGATATTCTGAGTGAATTTTCTTCTAAACTACTCCGACAAGACAAAAGAACAGTGTATGTATTTGCTGGAAATGTCCTATTTAATTTCATTTTGGGATTCTTAAGGGCAATTGTTATACTTGGTTTCTCTCCTTTCTACTCACACACAGAATTGTAGGATTGCATTAATACACGAAAAAGTTTATACTTCAGCAACTTTATAATTTAAGGATTATAACTATGTTTTATGCATAATAAATACTCTATTTTAATATTGTGAGTTTTCCTCCAGTATAGTTGTAGCTTTTGAGGTATAATTTGAATACTTTATGTATTATTTAAGAGACTGGACTCACTATGTTGCCCAGACTGGCTTTGAACTCCTGGGCTTAAGTGATTTTCCTGCCTTAATCTGAGTAGCTGGGGCTATAGGCATAAACCACTGTGCCTGGCTGCTTTTTGTGTTCTTATTTGCATTTGTGCCTTAACCCAACTAAGGAGGGAGCATTTGAAAAACAATAATAAAGGCAATCCATCAGGAACATCCTTTAATTCTCAAACAGGGCACTTTTCTGGTTTAGTCTCCTATAATGGTGACTTATAAAAGAGCTCCCAAAATGGATTTAAATTCTCAAAAATCTTCTACCTTTCCTCATGGCTTTGAGGTGTAAAAGGGCAGAAGCATATGGATACCTCATATTGTAAATAATCTTGTCTGAAAACCCACTAATATTTTGCTTTTAAAGACTATAGACTTTATATGAAATTCTAAAGCAGACAAAACTAATGTATGGTGATAAAAATTACAGTAATGGTTACTTCTAGTATTGGAGAGTTTGAATGGGAACACTAGGGTACTAGAGTTCTGTACCTTTTTTTTTTTTAAACGAAGTTTAGCTCTGTCCCTCAGGCACCATCTCGGCCCACTGCAAACTCTGCCTCCCGGGTTCAAGAGATTCTCCTGCCTTAGCCTCCTGTGTAACTGGGATTACAGGCATGCACCACCATGCCTGGCTAATTTTGTATTTTTAGTAGAGACAGGGTTTCACCATGTTGGCCAGGCTAGTCTCGAACTCCTGACCTCAGGTGATCTGCCCGCCTTGACCTCGCAAAGTGCTGGGATTACAGATGTGAACCACCATGCCCTGCCGAGTTCTGTATCTTGTTAGGCATGTGGGTCACACAGGTCTATATTCAGTTGTAAAACTGATACAACAGTGGTCTTAGTTTTATGTGTTCTATTATATATAAATTTATCTCAGTTAAAATTGCATAAGCAGTATTAATCAGAAATAAAAATTAAAACAATGAAATACCATTTCTCACCTAGCACATTAGGAAAAATTAAGAAGTCTGATAGTGTCAAATAAATATTGCCAAGGATGTGAGGCAGCAGAGCCTTTTATACATTGTTGATGGCAGTACAAGACCATTTTGTGGAGCTTTTTGGCAATGCCTAGTAAAGTTTAAGATTCTCTCTACCTCATGATCCAGTAATTTCATTCATAAGTAGATACCCCACAGAGACTCCTGAATACATGCACAATGAGGCTAATAAAAGAATGATGGCTGTTGGATTGTTTGAAATAGTGGAAAATTCAAAGCAACCTAAACATCCATCAACTGAAAATGGATCAATAGATTTATATATAATGGAATACCATACAATAGTGAAAATGGCTAGATTTCATTGAGTACAAAGAGCAAAATACAAAACTGTTCTATGATGTTTACAGACAACTATGTATTGAACATATAAAATGTGCTTGGGGGTGATAAATAGTGGTAACCTCTGGGCACGAGGAGGAAGCAAAATGGGGATAGCTTTAGTGCAGGCTACTTATCTGTAATGTCCTATTTAGGTATGTGGTGGGTACATAATTGTAAATCTCTCTGCCAGTGAGTATATTTTGGCTCAAGCTTTGCATCTTGTTACAGACTTAACAGTTTTTGGAGTGGTAGTCAGTTCACAGGCCACACTTGGAGGAGTACTGTACTACTATGTATGACTGAAGTGTATTGTAATACAGAAAGACATACTGGGAGTTGGGTGCGGTGGCTCACACCTGTCATCCCAGCATTTTGGGAGGTCATGGCGGGCAGAGAGTTCGAGAGCAATCTGGCCAACATAGTGAAACCCTGTCTCTACAAAAAATGCAAAAATTAGGCGTGGTGGTGTGCACCTGTAATCCAAGCTACTCAGGAGGCTGAGGCAGGAGAATTGCTTGAACCTGGGAGATGGAGTTGCAGTGAGCCGAAACGGCACCACTGCACTCCAGCCTCGATAACAGAGTAAGACTATGTCTCAAAAAAAAAAAAAAAAAAAAGAAAAAAGAAAAATGCATACTGAACAGCTAACAAAGCAGTATGCTTCGTAACTGATGTCTCCTGTTCTCTTTAATGCTGTTCACACTAGTAAATCTGAATTGATAGAAATCAGAAATCAGTCATTACAATGACAGCAAATATTTTAGTTGCACTTTACAGTTAATTAACAAATAATTGTCTTTATTTGAAGCATAATTTAGCCTTATTGAACTCTTGGTGTCAGAGCCTTGGACTTGAATCATGGTTATGCTGCCTCTACTCATTTTTATTACTGTGGGATTACTTCTTAATTTTTATTATCCTTTCTTTCATCACCTGTAAAATTGGGAAAACATTCTCCTCATAGAATTGTAAGAATAGTTAAGGAACCTGAGGGAAAAAAATACCTAGCACATAGTCGTCACATGAACGTTAGTTGAATTTTGATTGCAAAATTACATATAAGCCTTGAGA
Organism: Papio anubis; assembly: GCF_008728515.1. Taxonomy (NCBI): domain Eukaryota; kingdom Metazoa; phylum Chordata; class Mammalia; order Primates; family Cercopithecidae; genus Papio; species Papio anubis. The sequence goes on from NC_044996.1 coordinate 30,489,572, forward strand.
TACTTGGATCCAGGGGTAGATTTATGATTTCCACCAGGCTGAAACTTTTTTGCAGGTAGGAATCGTATCATATCCATCTTTGTATCTATTCATAGTGCCTGGGATGTAATAGGTACTCAGCAAATGTTAAACTGAATGCTCTGAATTATTTCATTTGATGTGAAAATCTTGGCAGAGACAACATTGTTCATTAGGCTGAGTTTGAGTAGTGAAGTAATATGCCCATGCTCACACAACTAGGAGTTAATGTAACCTGCAGATTTCTGTATCGAAGCTAAAAGTTTCGATTTCTTTTCAAGGTATGTTTACTTGGAAAAGTTCATGACCTTTCAGATGTCACTCCGAAGAGAGGATGTGTGGCTTCCACTGATGTCTTACCGAAATTCTTTGCTAGCTGGTGGTGATGATGACACCATGTCAGTCATTAGTGGAATCAGCAGCCGGGGGTCAACTGTGCGGAGTAAAAAATCAAAACCATCTACAGGAAAACGGAAAGTGGTTGAAGGCATGCAGCTTTCACTCAGTAAGGATATGATTTGTTTTCTTTATATTTATCCCTCATATTTACCAACTGAATTGTCATTAAGGTTCACCTTATTTTTTATTTGAGATGTGTTCAGTAATAGCTTACAAAATGTGTTCGTTATGTGTAAATGTGCTGTTGTAAGCATTTTAGATACATAAACTCAGTTCTCACGTTTTGGGTACATCTTCATTTTTCAGATGACAGTACTTGGCACAGAAACATACTCATGTCACACAGTTAGTAAGTAGGAGAGCCATGCAGTTTCACTCTAGAGTGCCTGCTTTTTAAAATCTGTGCCACACTGTATGCATAGGGAAAGGGACTCAGTATTATGGAGCTAGTTATTACCCAAGAGATCAGATCATCTAGGTAAAGTGGAACAACAGATTTAGAGAGGTTGCAACTTCTGAATTTCTATGAAGAGGCCATTAATCATGAAGAACTTCATAGAAATAGAGTGCTATCATATTAGAGGTAGGAATGCATTATGGTGCTTGAAACTCTTAGACTCCTAGCACTCCAGAGTTGGTTCAAAATGGGCCTGGGGACTTTTTTTCTTAGGAATTATTAAACAAATTAGCTTAGCTGTCAACATTTGTCCCAGTTATTATTGTTGAATAGCAAACTACCTCAAAACTTAAGACATAGCCAGGACCATGGTGTCTGGTACCTCAGCTAGGAAGGCTCAAAGGCTGGTGGCTGAAATCATACGGAGGCATCTTCACTTACATATCTGATGCTGGCTGTCACTTGGGACCTCAGCTGTACTATCTGCCAGGACACCTACCTGTGACTTCTCCATGTCAGCATATCACTAGGCTCCAAGAGCAAGTGTCCCAAAAGACCAGAAGTGGAAGCTGCCAATTTCTTAAGGCCTGGGCCCAAAAACTGACATAGTGTAATTTCTGCCATATTCTATTTGCCAAGCAATCACAGAGATTCTAGGGGAGAGGACATAATTCTCCACCTCTTAATGTGAGAAATGTCAAAGAATTTTGGGGCCATATTTTTAAATTGCCACATAACTCATCAGCTTTCATTTATCATCAAGTGCTTAGTGTTTAAAACTTGATTGTCCTATGAATTTTAGTATCTTTTGTCCAGTAGTATAAAGGCATAACCTTACATTTCTAACTTGTACAATTTTACACTGGTTAGTTATATAGTCCCAACATCATAGTTAATAGGGAAATCTCTTTTATTAACCTGGACCAGTTAAAGTAGTTAGGGCCCATGGTTTATAAGTTAAAAGAAACTTTTCTGTTTTTTAAAAACAATGTTATCAAATTAAAAGATGATGTTTTCTCATACCACTAAATTTTTGAAAGTTTTTATCATTTGAGCTAGTTGTTAATAGTTATAGGTGTGTGCTGGGCCATCAAATCTCTCTCTTTTTTAGACCTCATGGAAACACATGAATGGGTATTCATATTACAGAAATCTCTCTCTCTCTTTTTTTTTTTTTTAAAGACCTCATGGAAACAGATATGAATTGGTATTTATATTACATTTTACAAATAGATTATTAAGCCAGATACTTCAGTTTTTACAGGAAGAGTCAATGCTCTCATTCAGGTTTTTGGGGAGAACCATAGAAATTGAGGCGTTAATAAGTTAAGGAAGTTTGAATACTGATAAGTTTGCCAAGTCAATGCAGTTTTGAAGACAATGTTGGAGCCTGAATGCAGTAGAACTTAAAGGCTGATATAATTATATTGCAAAATGTGGAGTTTATGTTTAATCTATTATTAGAGTATTAGCTATTCATGCATTTTCTTTCCACTCTTATCCCTTAAAACCTTACACACATTTGCAAATATGCATAATCTTTTTATGTTTTTGATGGAGTTTTACTCTTGTTGCCCAGGCTGGAGTGCAATGGTGTGATGTTGGCTCACCGCAACCTCCCCCTCGCTTGATCAAGTGATTCTCCTGCCTTAGCCTCCCAAGTAGCTGGGATTACAGGCGCCTGCCACTGCGCCTAATTTTTGTATTTTTAGTAGAGATGGGGTTTCACCATCTTTGCCAGGCTCAAACTCCTGACCTTATGATCCACCTGTCTCAGCCTCCCAAAGTGCTGGGATTACAGGCGTGAGCCACTACACCTGGCCTCATATGTATAATCTTCTAATGAAATAGTTTTCTTCTAAATTCACAACCACAAAGTGCTATTATTTTTTTTCTCCCAAGTCAGTGATTTTAAAAATTACTATTAATTCAGTAACAATTGTACACAAATTTGACTAATTATGGCAACATTTACAGACATTTGAAAAAAGTAGCTTTTGCAGGTGTGAAACCTTTTTTCTTTTTAGTCCAGTGCTTAATATTCATATAGATTTGTGGCCCCCTTGCAGTTGCTCTTACTACCTGCTCAGCGGTCTGCATCCAATAGATTGAGAACCAGTCTCCTATTACTTCCATCCCTGTTACCATGTCTCACTCATCTAGGCCACACAATTAGCCTCCTAACTGGTCTGTTTGTTCACCAGTATTCTGTTTTTAAGTTTACTCCCCACACTGCCACCACATTGACTAAAACATGTAACTCACCAAATTACTTCCCTGCCTTAAAACCTTCAACAGCAGTTCCTTGTTACATTAGCAGAGCTCACAAGATTTTCCACAATTTGATTCCTGCTTCTTTATCTAGCCTTGTCTTTTACTACTCTTTCAATCTTTGTGCCCCAGGAGTAGCAAACTGTTAGTTTTGAACCATACGAAATTGCCCTTTTTGTAGGTCAAATATCAGCAGATTAATAGGGTTCAGTCGACTGGGTGCAATGTCTCACACTTGTAATCCCAGCACTTTAGGAGGCCAAGGCAGGCAGATCACTTGAGGCCAGGAATTCAAGACCAGCCTGGCCAACATGGTGAAACCCTGTCTGTACTAAAAATACAAAAATTAGCCAGACATGGTAACACATTCCTGTAATCTCAGCTACTTGGGAGGCTGAGGCAGGGGAATTGCTTGAACCCAGGAGGTGGAGGTTGCGGTGAGCCGAGAATTGCCTTAGTTCTTGCTTTATGTTCTTCTCCCTGCCTAGAATAAAAAGCCTTCCTAGCCCAGCTGATACCTACTCTAGTTAGAAGTTGCTTCTGGATAGTTGGCTCTGACCCCTTTCACTGCCCCCATTCCCCTTATGCTTCCCTCTCTCCTTGCATTTGCCACATTGTATTTTAATTGCCTAGTTGTTCTGTGTCTACAACTAGACTCGTAAGGCCAGGTCAGGGACTGCCCCTTACATAGGTTTGTGTCCCCCTATTCCTATGACTTGCATGTGGAAAGCAACAGATGTTTATTGACCTGAACAGGTTGTATTAGACACCTGAATAGTCAAAATTAGTGACTAAACCTCGTCGTTAATTTTCTTTTCCAGCTGAAGAAAGTAGTAGTAGTGATAGTATGTGGTTAAGCAGAGAACAAACACTGCACACCCCTGTTATGATGCAGACACCACAACTCACCTCCACTATTATGAGAGAGCCCAAAAGATTACGGCCTGAGGATAGCTTCATGAGTGTTTATCCAATGCAGACTGAACATCATCAAACACCTCTTGATTATAAGTAAGTACATTTGATCATTTTCTGTACTATAACTTTATTAATTACATAGAAAAAGTTAAGTTAAAAGAAGAATAAAATTCTCCTTGAAGCACGCAGGTAACATGGATGTTAGCTCAAAGACAACAAGAGGAAGCAAGGCAACAGCAGGAGAGAGCAGCAATGAGCTATGTTAAACTGCGAACTAATCTTCAGCATGCCATGTAAGTGAGAGTGCCTTATTGTCTGAGTCTAGGAAGTTCACTAATTCATTTTAACATTTTAATGTGTGCCTTATCTAAAAATTTCAGCAAACTCTCTAGAGTAACTTGAGCTGAAATAATCAAGGAACTAAAAATTGGTCTTTCCAACAGAAAAACAAAATATTTTAATTAAAATACTACCCAGTTAGCCAAAGGACCAATCTTAGGTTGATCTGTTGGAAAAGTTTAAATATCAATCCTTGTTTATTTTGGTACACAGCATTAAAAATACAGTTCTGTTACATCCTAATTGATTTTCCCAACTTAGTTCAGGCCCTCATCTCTCACCTGAACTATTATATTAGCTTTCTAACTGGTTTTCTTCCCTCAAATCTCCCATTTATCTTCTCACCAAACCTCTCCCTTCACCCCCCACTCCATCATTCACACTACCATCAAGAATTACTATTCTAGAATAAAAATCTTACCATGTAACGCTTACTTAAAACCTTTCTGTGACTCCCCATTGCCTGCTGGATAAACTCCAAACTTCCTTAGCTCATGGCATGCAAGATGTTTCAAAATATGGCCCATGGCCCCTGCCACATTTTAGTATGATTTCGTATTCCCTGGCAGCTGGTAAAATCATCATAAAAGAACAAGCTCAGGTGTCACTTTAACTGAAGCTTTGGTCATCTATGCTTCCATAACACTATGTATATCCATATTTCTTATAGCACTTGCCACGTTGTACTGTAAATATTTGTTTATGAGTTTGTCCCGTTTGTCTAGACTGTGAGCTCCTCAAGGGCAGGGACCACATTCATTGCCTGTCAGTGCTTGACACGTAAAAGGTGCTAAGTAAATGTTCATTGAATTGAATAAATGTTCAATGCTAAAAAAAAATTGAAGTTTATCTTTTAAATACTTTGCTTTTACTGGATTATGTATGATAACTTTATAAATCTTTATAAAATCTTCATTAGCTTTGGCTCTAAAATAAATGGCAGACAAGCAGTCTTTAGATAATTTTTTAAAATGTCTTGATTAGTATACAGGGAAAAGTATGATGATTATGATTAAGTTTTTGAGTTTGAAAGCATTGTATTTATAATGTGCTATATGTTTTACTGATAGTAGTTGTTACCCTCTTCTTTTTTTAATTCATATTTTGTTCTGTTTTGTTGGTTTTTAGATGTTAAGAATTTTACCTGTTTTTCTTACAAAATGATCATTTACTATGAGTGGTGGCCTGCATAAATTCACTTTAGTTATTATAAGTTCTTATTTTATGCTGGATCCTACAACTAATTTCTTGGCTTCCAACTTGTCACCGGTCCATATATTCCAGAATTCTGCCATGCAATCGTTTGGTCTGTATCTCTCCCCATAAAACATTATACCAGTTCCTAAGATCCTATATAATAGCATGTTACTACTGAGTACCATTTTAATTCCCAATTATAGTTAACTGCCCCCCGCCTCCCCCTCCCTCCCCACCGGCAACTACAAGAAATTATCTCAGTTAAATAACTATTACCAGAGGATTCTTTGGTGATTGTACCATAAGTCATCTATTGCGTGGGACTCTAAAGCATTTTCATCTTACAATGATTTTTCTATAATGGTATCTGCCCTATAAATAAGAATACTTCCAAATTATCTTATTTTTCATAGCTCGTATCACATGTATCTTCCTTGTATTTCAAACAAAATGCAGAACAGCTTTCTGATTTTCTGTCACATGGTTCATACAGCACGTATATTCCCTTCACGGTTGCCTCCACAAAATACAGTAAAATTGTCTTTCTACCTAGAATTGTTAGGAAATAAGGACCATTATAAACATATTTGTCCAGGTAACATGGATCAGACATCATACCTTGTTATCTTTATATCTTTTAAGAACCAGCATAGTATTGTGTAAATTGTAAGCATTCGGTAAATAATTGCTGGGGTTTTGGCAACTTTCTTGACTATGGGGGTGTCTTTGGATGAGAAAAGAAGGTAATGTTGGCCAAACTGGGGAAAAACAAGTCCTACTCAGTCTCACAATTATGTTGGCTACTTTATGCTGATCTGGGCTACTTTGTGAACTTAATGTATTCCCCATAATTATGTAATAACATATATAACTCTTGGTCTTAGTTTTTCATTTTAAATTTCTATATATGTCTTAGTTTGAGTTTCATAGGGCACACGAATCTAAGTTTCAGCATGAGTGTTCCTCATTTCTTCCTGAGGCAGAATTAATCCCTTATTTTAGTATGTCCTTATAACATTTGATGCATAGTTTTCTTGTAATTTTTATCACATTTTGTCATAATTAATTGTTTATCTCTGTTTGCCATAGTAGACTGTAAGCTCCTTGAGGGCAGGAATCATGTCTTAGTCTTATTCATCTTTTTTTTTTTTTTTTTTTTTTTAAACATCCATAGGACACAGTAGAAGCCTGTCACATAGTGGGCATTGTGTGAGTGAGTGTGCACATGCCTGGTACACATTAGGTACTGAATGAATGAGGGAGTGATGGGTAAAAGTAGCATTATATATTGATGAAAATATGTGTATTCTGAAAATGTCATTTCTTTGGTCTCTGTTTTATGTTTGTTTATTAATTTGTACCCTGCCTACTTTCAAAAAGGATTTGAGGTATCTTGTATATTCCCATGTGGGAAATTCTCATTGAATCTTGTATATGGCATATCAGAACTATAAAGCTAAATGTACTGAAGTAATGTAGAATAAACATAACTCCTTAGCATTTTTAGACAAGTGAACATTGGGTTTTGACATCATTGATGACATAATGCCTAATCATTCTCCCTGACCTTTAATTCCATCATTTTCCATTATATTTGAATATAGAGAGCCACATACTGCTGCCTATATATTAATAGTCATGACGTGAGTTCAGATCTTGACTTTGTTTTATATTTCTCTAGTCGGCGTGGCACAAGCCTAATGGAAGATGATGAAGAGCCAATTGTTGAAGATGTTATGATGTCCTCAGAAGGGAGGATTGAGGATCTTAATGAGGGAATGGATTTTGACACCATGGATATAGATTTGGTAAGAAACTTCATGATTTCTGTAAGATTTTCAATTTAGATCTTTTGAAAATTATGTTGGATATTTATTAGAGTAGAGAAATACTTACCAAGAGAAATAAGTTTTGCAAAAATATTAAATAAAATAGTTGCCAGGGGTTTTAGATATATGGGAAGGGATTTAGAAGAGAGTAAGGTTGGTGAAGGTGATAGATCCTAGATTAAGATGATAAAAATTGTCTGTTTGCTTCTGAGATTAATTTAGGAATATATAGGTTTAAAGGGTATATTTTGATTAATACTAATTTGACTATGAAAGTCAATTGTTATTTAATTATACATTAAACATGAGTATAAAAGTATACCATTATCAAAACAATGTATTAATGCTACTTGTTGAGACAAATTCAATATCACCTAATGAAGTAAAATTATTTAAACTTGAAGGAAGTTAAATACAGGAAGGAGTGTATTCTTTATTAATAATTAAATATGTGATTAGGGTTGATCATACACGAAATGGTTTTACATATTTCATTTTGCTACATATCTCATTCAACTTTGTGAAGTAAGTTGAGAGGATTGAGAATATTGAAACTTACTCTCTCCAAAGAGGCAAAACTAGCAAACAGTAAAGTTGATACTTCTAAGTCAAGTCTTATGATTCTTTTTAGTATATTGTGTATTCTTCTTAAAGAAATAATTAAATTTTTAGAATGGTATAAAGGTGCCTCAAAAGGAAAACGGATTTGAGAGAATGATTTTTAAAGTAAAATGAAAAATGAGTTTTCCGGTTTTTGTCTCTCAGGATAATTTTCCATGAGTTTTTTATTTTTTATTTTATTTTTTTATTTTGAGACGTAGTCTCACTCTGTCACCCAGACCGGAGTGCAGTGGCGCGATCTCAGCTCACTGCAAGCTCCACCTCCTGGGTTCATGCTGTTCTGCCTCAGCCTCCTGAGTAGATGGGACTACAGGCGCCCAATTTTTTGTATTTTTAGTAGAGACGGGGTTTCACCGTGTTAGCCAGGATGGTCTCGATCTCCTGACCTCATGATCCGCCCGCCTTGGCCTCCCAAAGTGCTGCGATTACAGGCATGAGCCACCGGGCCCGGCCAGTCATTTTCCATGAGTTTTTAAAATAGTGTGTCAGATACACTTGCAATCACATAGGCCATGTGAACACTTAACTTGGATATTTTCAGTTACTATCTGGTTTGTAGATATAGCTAATGTCAACTTATTTCCTTTTTTCCTTTAGCCACCATCAAAGAACAGACGAGAGAGAACAGAACTGAAGCCTGATTTCTTTGATCCAGCTTCAATTATGGATGAATCAGTAGGTTTAATTTAAATGTACCCCAGGATTGCAAAATCAAAAGTATAGGCAGTCTCTCAGTTTGAGGTTGAAAACCTGGGGGTAGCATACTGAGAATAGATGAAAACAGTTGGACGTGAGAAAAAGAGGCAGGCAGGCAGGATTTCAGTGGGAGGGGAAGAGAGTGATGCAATAGTGGTGACAGATTAGAAAAGTACTTTTGAATCCTGGCTGACTGGGACTTGAATATTAAGGAATTTGGACCGTTCTTCCAGGTTTGTACTGTTCTTCAATGGGTTGCCCATTGAAGGATTTTTAAATAAGGTAATGTCATGATGAGAATTGTGTTTCAGAAAGATTTCCTTGACATTTATGGATGGGACAGGGTGAATGAGGGGCGTAATATAAAGGCATGGTGAAAAATAATGAGAACTTGAACAAAGGCTTTGATAATGAAGAGAAGGTTATTGAGCTGTCTAGGATGAGAGTCAGTTACCACTCCCACCATCCTTAATTGGTTATTATTGGGCTTTGTCAGTTCTTTTTCTTAAATACCTCTTATATCAGTCCCCTGTGCCATATTCTTCTTGACAGTGCCTTGATTCGGGTCCTCCTCAGTTTTCACATGGGCTGTTGCAAAGCCTTTAAGCTGATACTGCAGTCCCCCTGCTCCTTTATACCTCTTGTGGGGTCATATTTCTAAAAATGCAGATGTGATATTCTCACTTACCATTCTTTTATTGATTTTTTTCCCCCATTGCCATTAGGAAGAAAATTCTAGCTCCTCAGCCTAGCAAACAAAGCCTTTTATGATCTGGTTCCCTTGCCACCTTAACCTTGGCCTTTTCCTTACATGTATTCTATGCTCTAGCCATATCAAATCTTGTAGTTCCTCTCAGATACACTATGCTTTTTCCTGACTCCATAACTTTGTATAAGCTTTTTTCCTGCCAGAAATTCCCCTTTATTTTTCCTCCTAGTAAAGTCTTTATTTGATACTAATTCTGACATTACCTGTGGAATTTTTGCTGACTTCCAGATTTTTTTTTCTCTTCTTCCTTAACTCCTTGTACACACTTTATTGTAATAATTACCAGACTTGCATAGTGAGATAGGATATTACATGCCCTGGTCCTTCACTAGCTTGAAATCCCTGAGGCAGTGATGATGTTATTCATTTTTAGTTCTGCCCAGCACAGTAGATATTTAGTTTTGTCAAATGAATAAATTTGACATCTCCCTTTTTAGTATCTACCCATTTTATGTTCCTCGTTCCTCACAGCTACTGCCTCAAGTGATGGTTATACCATCCTCTAAGGCCTCCCTTCTATGTCCAATTTCTACCATTCCCTCCTTGCCCTCTCCTACCTCATAATCTGCTTTCAGATAGCTTTTAGAACTATTTTGACAAACTAATTCACACTAACATGTTTATTAATAAGGCCAAGGGGCTGGGCTCAGTGGCTCATGCCTGTAATCCCAACACTTTGGGAGGCCAAGGTGGGAGGATTGTTTGAGCCCAAGAGCTTGAGACCAGCTTGGGCAACACAGTGAGGCCCCATCTTTACAAAAACTAAAAAACAATCAGCTGGGCATGGTGATGCGTACCTGCGGTCCCAGCTACTCAGGAGCGCGAGGTGGGAGGATTGCTTGAGCCCAGGAGGTTGAGGCTGCAGTGAGTTGTGTTTACGATACTGCACTCCAGCCTGGGTGACAGAGCCGAGACCCTGTCTCAAGAAAAAAAAAAAAAAAAAAAAAAGGTAGAATCTGCTTCGATTGGTCTTATGTGTGGCCTTAAGATTCTGCATTGCTAACATGCTGTCGGTGCTTCAGGTCTGCAAACCATACTTTGAGTAGCAAGACTTTATAGTACCTAAGTGACCTATCCCACTCATAAGTCTGAAGTTTATGGTTTTCTTGATAATTAATCTAACAGTATGTATCATCTTAGTTTGTTAAACATGAAAGTAGTGATTATGATGGGGGTAAAGGAATATTTTCAAGCAGGTGTGATGAAATGCATTTATTCAACAATTTATTACATCAGAAGTTGGTGCTGAAGTGAATAAGACACTCTCCCTGTCCTTAAGGAATTCATATTCTAGTGCACCTTGACTATCACTTTGAAATGAAAAGTATGGAAGGTAGTAGCTGAGAGCTTGGGTGACAGACACTATGCTAGGTATGATTTATTTTGATCTTCTCAGCAACCTTGTGAGAAAGGTAATGGGAATTTCCACTTTCATGCTGTAGTAAGCTGAGACTGAAGAAGTAGTTTAGTGACTTTGCTCAGTTATACAGTTAGCAAGTGTCCAAGTAGTAATTTGATGCCAGTTCCTTTTGATTTAATAATCTCCTGCTGTCTCTACTGTCGTGCTTCCCAAAACTAAAATCCCCATTTGGATGAAACACCAACAGAAGTAATTAAGAAATTGAAATGGTTAACTATGATCAAAATTAATATGGGCAGTTAGGATCACCATTTTTTAATGTATTTGTCTAATGTCAGGAGAACTTTTAACATTTGTTTTCTTAGTTACATACTAGATTTGCAAACAGGTGTTCTTCAGATTACTAAAATAATGAAACAGCAGTATTAACTGTGTATCTATTTTTGACATTTAACATTTAGAGAAAAGTAGGGTCCTAATAGTCATTTTTTATTTATAGTGATTTTATAGCGTTCTCGTGTACATTGAATGTTACAGCTGAGAGGCTTTTATTTATTCTTAATTTGATAATAGTTTAGCTGCTTCTGCTACTAAAATTAGGAAAATGAGCACTTATACTTACAACTGTAGTTTTATAGCATTACCACATGATGGCAGCAGTCACATAACTGAATGCTCAATAATCTTTAAAGGCTTAGGTTTCTTTAGAAGGCTTTGACAATGTAATTTTTTTTTTAAAGTTAATAGTTTATTTTTAAAATATACACTAAACTATACTCCATACTGTCTCAACCATAACTTAAGAAATGGAATAATGGAAAATTTTAAATGTAAAGTTCTGTTTGCCTTTATACAATACCCCACATCTGTTCTTACTGAAGCCCGTAATAACGGGATCATCAAAACAGTAGCAAAATTGGGATTTAAATTCTTTAATGTCCAGTTCTAAGAAGTGGTAATATAAACACTCTGAACCTATCATTTTGTGTTGCATATACATAAAATTCTAGATTTATGGTATAGCTGGTTTTATATTTGGACACAAAATTGGTTTATAACATTTTGATAACAGTCGTTTTCTGCCAGAATTGCCAAAATATACTGAAGTTTGGTATTTGTACTTCTAAAAATATGTTAAAGTATTTATTAATGTTAACATCAGAAATAGGCAGAGTTTGTGTTGGCACAGAAAAGAGTGTCACTACTCTCATTCCTCTGTGTTGAGATTCTCTTATTAGAATTATTTATAGTATAAAATTGGTAAAGAAGGGCTCCATGTAATGGAACTAATTTAATGTTCTAGTAGGAGAATCTAGTTATAACCTAGTCTGTACAAAACAAAAAGAATCTCAGGGGTTTGGGTGCTTTCTAGTCAGGCACTCTGTAAAGAACTTGAGTTCATCTTCATCCCATACTCTATACTAAATTGCTAATTAAGATTTTATACTTTCATTCATCATCAGACCTTTCCCTACCGAGATTCATAGACTGTTATGGCAAGAATTGGCCTTTAAACATTATCTAGGTCTCTTTGGTGGAAACGTTCTAACCACCCAAACTCTTGTCTTTAACCAAAAAAGGAGAACCCTGAAGCATGCGGGAAGGGGAGAGGACAAGGGATTAGTAGTGTGGTAGTTATTGTGAATGGACAGGTAAGAAACTGGGTGCACGAGTCCTCTTTGTTTTCATTACTTGGGATTCCAAACACTACTTGATAATTCATTATAAAGAGGCTGCAATCAGATACTTGTTTCTGAGTCTGAAAATACACAGTTTCTTCAGCTTATGTTTATACATGAGTTCTATGACTTTTGTTCATAGAACTTATGAGAGATTTAACTTGTAAATAAGAGCTCTTTGTAATATTTCAGCTCATTACATCTGGCTTTGATATCAGTTCTTACTAGCTCATTATAGTATTCTAAAATATTACTTAATGGGCATAAGTGCTAGAATTTTAATTGAACAACCTAACTTTTAGTATATATACTAACAGTCACATGCTATTCTTGTTTAATGAACAAGGGAGAGTTGCTCCATTCATCATCTGCTTTTACTTTTAGACAAGTAATTATTAGATTTTACCTAACATTCCTTTCTCAGCTGGAGTATATAGAAAGCATCAATATAAGTCATTTTGCCCTGATTTTACCTTACCTTTTTGATTTCTTAAAATTTGTAGTTCTGTTCTATTCACTTTGGCCATATTTTCTAAAGAAAGCTTCCTGCTTTCTACATATTTGAATTGTTCTTAGATTGTTTTTGGTCTGCATTTTCAAATGCCTTTTTGAAAAACTGTATCCACTTCCAGCACAAATAGCCAAGTTTGCAAGACTTTCTTAACCTCTTTCCAAGGAACCTGTGCCAGAAATATATGTGAAGAAGCACATTCATTTATTCATTCAACAAATACCTATGTTGAGTGCCTATGTTTAGGGCATTATCTAGACATCAGGGGTATATATAAGCATAATTAATCCAAGGTTCCTACTTTAATTATATTTGTGAGGTAAGTAGCATCTTGATTAGTCCTGATGTTATTTCATTGTATATCATGGTCGATTTAATTTTAGAATTATACATCTGAAGAGAGAGAAGTTTTCAAAGTGGTTTTATTAGCATGTTATTTAACATAATAAAGCATTAATGTAATGTTTACAGATATATTTAAATAAATGAATGACTTTTAACGAGATTTTCTCCCCCCTCTCTCTCTCATTAGGTTCTTGGAGTGTCAATGTTTTAATACCAGTACACAATTAAATCTGTGGTGAAGTCATTTTCTAAGTGGAAGAGGAAATTTTAAAGTGTGGTAGATACAGTGAAATTCTGTACAGATTTTTCTCTAAGGAGAATATGACATGCTTATGCTTACCAAGATCAAGTGCATTGAGGGGCAGTTTTGTTTGCCTGAATAAAAGTAAAGGACAAGTAAACAATTTGATGATAAGCTACAGTTTTTCTTAGAAAGTAAATATTTTATTTATGCGCTGTTAGTTGGCTTTTGAATCAATTATTTCATGCTTTTTTTTAAAAAAAGAAAAAAAACAAAATAACAATCTGAAGAGGCATTTGGTACAGATACGAATTCTCTTACATTTATTTACTGGTTGTACTAAATAATGATGACCTCTGCTGGATTTTTGTTTACATCCAGAAAACAATGTTAAGGATGTATTTATTCCCCTACCCTGAAGAAAGTGTAGGATAGAATTGTTTTTAGCATTCTAAATTTAAATGCTTAAAACATCAATCAACAAAACTTTGTTTTAAATATTGTAATTGTGGAGAAAAGTAAACTTATAAGCAGAACTTTTACAATTTTTTCATCTAAAAGTATTTTAAGATATTTTTAAAATCCAAGAGCTTCTCTATACTTTTCAGAAATATCCAGATGCAGTGAACTGCCAGAAGGTAACCAGTCTCAAACATGCTTATCCCATTATCAACCCTGAAAGTTTGCTTGTCCTTTAAGATAAAAATGTAATGTTGTGATATTCCTTCCAGTAGTGCCACTGTATTTTGTCTCCAAATAAAAGAAGCTTATTGTAGTATGTTTGCAGAAAAATTCTAAACAAAAATTATACAGCTTATTAGAGTGTGGGAATAGGGATCTAAATTTTAAATAAAATTATATATATATATAAATTGGTGCTGATTTTATAATTGCGCAGTTTGTTTAGTTTTTTCTTACTTTTAAATTCCAACTTAAAATTATGAGGTTTCAGAAATATATTGAAAGTTTAACAATGTTTAAAAATAGAAAAGCATGAGTGTTCATGCTTTAAAATGATTTTTAAATTTGTATTTTATATTGTTTTATCTATCTGTCTTTGCAAGCAGTCTTCAGGTTAAAGATACTTCTAACAGGTTACAGTACATTTCCGCTGTATGTAAATTAGATGGGATAATAGAATTCATAACCCATAATATTCTTTGAAAGCTAAGCTTTAAACTTCATTTTATGTCCTTTCACAAATAAATTAGTTTAAAACAGAAAGTGGCTACTTGCCATTTTGACATCAACTCATTTTGCGAGGCTTAGGCAGCTAGACATCGTTTAAAACAAAATATTAACTTATATTACATGTGTATCTATCTTTTGTCAGTCGTCTCTCAGTTCTTGAGGTATATTATTTTAATCATTCCATGCCTTAATATGCTTGCAATACAAGAATATCTTCAGATGGGTGAATACCAAAAGGCTTTCAGTTTTTAGTCAGAAATCAAGCATTGGGCTGTGGTAGCCAAAAACCATAGGTTAGCTAAAAAGATCATGATACAATTATTTTATTAAGTCATGGTTAATAACAAATGAATCCAGACTTGTCTAACAGATTTTCCATCAACAAATATTGTTATGTGCAAAAGTATTGCCTATGTTGTTTTACACACCACTGCATTAACTAGAACTGCTGAGAGGACTGTATATATGATTTTAAACCTAAGTTGATTTTTTTTCTCACTCTTGAAAGGAGTACTTCTTTGTGAAAGCAGTTCTTACAGCTTTGTTTTCAACCAGCTAAAAATGTTTTATATATTACTCTAACCTGTTGTCCTCCACATTCTATTGTCCTAATTGTACTGTTTTCTGATTTGTATTTATGTCTTGAGACAGTAACTTTTTGAATAAAAATAAACCTACAGTATGTTGTATGTTTTCTCTTGTACTCAGAGGGGGAGGGTGACTATAAATGGTTTGCAAATTATATCTATTATCACATCTTTTCATGTGTTTGGGGAATAATTTATAGAGAATGCCATCAGTTTATATTTTTAATAAATCATATGTATTTACAATGAAACCAAATCCCTAATTGGGTTATTACTTTAAAATAGGAATCTGTAACCATTATTGCTTTAATTTTCATCTGGTATAGGTTAAACACATTTACAAATGTTTCCATTGTTTATACAGGGTACATTTGAGTGCCTTCTGTGTGCTAGGCATGTGTTAAGAGATCTCTCCTTCATAGATCCATTGGGGAAAACAAAATAATAAACTTGTAATAAGTGCCAGGAAGGAAACAGGCAGGATATGCTGAGGTAGAGAATGAGAGAGAGAGAGTAAGAGAGAAACCTGTCTTAAATAAGGGGCTCATGGCATGGAGGTAAAACCAACATTTGAAAAAGAATTTACTAATTGAATTCATATTGAAAACTCATCAAAGAAAGTGTTAACAAGATTTGCATTGTACTGTTTAAGAGGTTCATGTCAGTGTAACACTAGCACATTGTTCATTTGGGCTAGTTTGTATATCATATTAGAATTGTCTTCTATCATTAGTGATTCAGAACTGAACGTATAAAATGATAGCTAAAACAGCTGGGTGCTGTTTAAAGTAGTTTATGTGTAATAACTCATTAAGCTTCATGACGAGTTGATGATGCTGTTATTCCCCCACCAATTTTTTTTTTTTTTTTTTTTAAACAGAAGGAGGTGAGAATGAGGTACAAAGAAATTTAAATACCTTAGACCCAGGGGTACCAGAACTTGGCCTGTTAGGCACTGGGCTGCACAGCAGGAGGTGAGTGGTAGCCTAGTGAGCAAGCATTAATCACCTGAGCTCTGCCTACTGTCAGATCAGCTTTGGCATTAGATTCTCATAGGAGTGCAAATCCTAAAGTGAACTGCACGTGCAAAGGATCTAGGTTGAGCATTCCTTATGAAAATGCTTGATGATCTGAGGTGCAACAGTTTCATCCTGAACCCCACCTCCCACCCCACCCCCACAGTCTATGGAAAAAGTTACATTCCATGAAACTGGCCGCTGGTGCCAGGAAGGTTGGATACGGCTGCCTAAGACAAGGTTATATGGCTAGTAAATAATGGAGTTGGTATTCCAGCCCAGGCAGTCTGGCTGCATTAAGTCCTAGAAAGCATTGAAACTATTTGATAGATAAGGGAAACATTCGTAATTGCATACACATAAAATGGTACATTGTTCGTTGTCATAGTGCATCTACTTAAGAGTTCAACTGGTTATAGATTTGGTAGGTGTAAATAAATATTGTCCTTAATATGCTACCTAACTGGCTTTCATAAAGAAGATGTAAGCTGAATCTGAGTCCTGAACTTATCAGTGGTTTAGTTAATAAAGCTGAGAGACTGGGGAAGAAGAGTAGGATAACTGAGATGTCTTCAATATTCTGCCACAAAGGGAACTTTAAGGGGTCACATGGATGAATACAGGTCAGACATATTACTCTGGTAGCAGTAATGATTCAGCAAAAGAAAATGATCCAATAAAGCACCATGCCTTTGGTTATGAGGAAACTCGGTGTTGAAGTACACGAGATAAATGTCACTTCAGGTCAACAAATCTTAGTGATTGATGTGTGCCTGGCCTAGCGCTAGCTGGTGAGAAGGCAGAGACCAACAAGACAGATTTTGTGTTTACAGTTCTACTGGGGGTTAGGATGCAGATGCCAAAAGAATAAAATGAAGTAAGTTCATTGTATTGGGTGTTAGGGGAGCACAGAGGAGGGGCACAAACAGTGGATGTGCTCAGGGAGGCTTCCTGTAAGGCTGATACTTGAATTCTCCCCTGCAACATTTCATGCAAATTTTCCCACAACAAAGTTGAAAGAATTTTACTTTGAATACACTGTTGTACTTGCCTTTACCACATATCCATCTGTCTCTCATTTATATGTTTCAAAGTAAATTGCAAACACCGGCACACTACCTCCTAACTACTTCAGTGTGCATATCATTAAAAGTTTACTGTTTTCTATTTTGGTGTACAATTTATATATAGTAAATAAACTACATATATTTGCTGTTTTGACAAATGCTTAGACTGCTTAACCCAAATCCCTATTTGAACATTACCATCAACCTGGAAAGTTTCTTTATTTTCCTTAACCAATCTGTTCATCTATCCTCTAGAAACAATAGCTATTATGTTCCCATCATAGATTAAATTTGGCTGTTCTAGAACTTCATATAAGTGGAATCATAACAGTATTTTTGTGCAAGGTTTCAGCATGTTTCTGAGATCCATGTTTCATATATCAACAGTTCATTCTTTTAAATGTGTTTCATTGTAAAAATATACTACAATTTGTTATGGGTTGTTTCTGCTTTTTTGGCTGTTATGAATAAAGCTGCTACCTGAGTTGCATTTTAAAAGCCAAGAGGTGGGATAGGTGAAAGGAGGACTGCATGACGAGGGCTGAAAATTTCAGGCAAAGGAGACAACATAAATGACCATCTTAGATGTGAGAACTATTTAGTAATTGCTTAAGGGTGGATGGGGCAAGACTAGAAAGGATAGTTGACTATCCAGTACCTCACATCAGCTTTAAAAATGAAAAAAGACATTCACAAGTGATACCTTTGGTAACTTAAGTGTTTTCGTTTTATGTGTGATATGCTCAGAATTGGCGAAGATCCAAAATGGTAGCAGGGTGCCTTTAAATGACTTGTGAAAAATTGATTTGTTTAATAATATGGGTGTTTTCATCACATCAGGCCTTATTCTACCATTGAGGAAAATGAAAGGCCAGCTACTGTAAGTTTGTTTTTCATTTTTTATTTTTACTTGTTTTAATTGACTATATATATGTGTGTGTGTGTGTGTGTGTGTGTGTGTGTACATATTGACAAGAACTATTCATATGTATATGTTTTAAAATACATATACATTGTGGAAAGACTAAATCGAGCTAACATGCATTACCTCACATTTTTTTGTGGAGAGGAGTCTTTTGCTATTACTGTATTGTGTATTCTCCCTTCAAATTTATTAATATTTGCCATATATATACTTAGGTGTTCCAATGTTGGATACATCTATATTTACAATTGTTATATCCTCATGATGAATCATCCCCTTTATCATTATATAATGACCTTCTTTGTGTCTTTTTACAGATTTTACTCAAATTCTATTTAAAGTATAGCTACCCCTGCTCTCTTCAGATTTTCACTTGTATAAAATAGATTTTTCTATCCCTCCACTATCAGTCTCTGTGTGTCCTTAAAGGTAAAGTGAGTCTTTTTTAGGCAGTAGTTAGGTTTTACTTTTTAAAAATCCATTCAGTTTTTTGATTGGAGAATTTTTTCCATTTATACTCATAGTAATTATTGATAGGTAAGGACTTATTACTGCTATTTTGTTCATTGTTTTCTGGTTGTTTCGTAGATCCTTTGTTCTTTCTTCCTCTCTTGCTACCTTCCTTAGTCATTAGGTGATTTTCTTCAGTGATATTTTTATTCCTTTATGTCTTTTGTGTATCTTCTATAGCTTTTTGCTTTGTGGTTACTATGAGGTTTACATAAAACATTTTACAATTTTAACAGGCTATGTTAAGGTGGTAACTTTGATTGCATTAAAAACTACACTTTTACTCCCCCCCATTTTATGTTTTTGAAGGCAGAATTTATATCTTTTTATATTGTACATTCTTTAACAAATAATTGTAGCTATTGTTACTATTATTATTTCTTTTCTTTTTTTTTTTCTGAGGCAGAGTTTCACTCTTGTTGCCCAGGCTGGAGTGCAATGGCACCATCTCAGCTCACCGCAACCTCCGCCTCCCGGATTCAAGCGATTCTCCTGCCTCAGCCTCCCCAGTAGCTGGGAATACAGGCACATGCCACTACGCCCAGCAAATTTTGTATTTTTAGTAGAGGAGGGGTTTCTGCATGTTGGCCAGGCTGGCCTCGAACTCCCAACCTCAGGTGATCCACCCACCTCGGCCTCCCAAAGTGCTGGGATTACAGGCGTGAGCCACTGTGCCCGACCCTATTATTTTTAATTATTTTATCTTTTAACCGTCATAGTAAAGATATAATTGATTTACACACTATCATTACAGTATTAGAGTATTCTGAATTTGTATATTTACTTTTACCAGTGAGTTTTATACTTTTATATGTTTTTGTGTTACTAATTAGCATTATCTTTTATCTTGAAGAACTCCCATTAGCATTCCTTGTTAGACAGGTCTGGTGGTAATGAACTCACTCAGCTTTCGTTTGTCTGGAAAAGTCTTATCTCTCCTTAATTTCTCAGGGACAGCTTTGCCAGGTACATGTTCGTGGTTAGCAGGTTTTTCATTTAGCACTTTGAATATAATCATCTCACTTTCTCCAGGCCTGTAAGGTTTCTGCTAAGAAATTCACTGCTGACCTTACCGGATCTCCCTTATATGTGATACACATTTTTTTCTCTTGCTGCTTTCATTATCTGCACTTTGTCTTATTTTTGATGGTTTGATTATAATATGTCTTGGTGTAGTCTTATTTGAACTGAATTTGATTTCAGACCTTAGACCTTCCTTTACATGGTATTTATATGTTTTCTCAGGTTTAGAAAGCTTTTTGCAATTATTTTCATAAATAAGCTTTCTGTTCTGTTGTCTCTGTCTTCTACTTGAACACCTATAATTTATATAATTATATATATATATAATGCTCTTTTGATTCTGTACCATAAATCCTGTAATCTTTCTTCACTTCTTTTTATTCTTTTTTCTGACTATATTTTCAAATAGCCTGTCTTCAAGTTCACATATTTGTCTGCTTCATTAATTCTGCCACTCTCTCTTTCATTTTATTCACTATATTTTTCAGTTTCAGAATTTTTTTTCTTAAATTTCAATTCTTGTTAAATTTCTTGTTTTGTTTATTCTTTTCCTAATTTTGTTGAATTGTTTCTTTGTATTTCTCGAAGTTCACTTAACTTCCTTACAACAATTATTTTAAAGTTTTTGGCCGGCAGTTCATAAATCTCCATTTCTTTAGGTTCACTTCCTGGTGCTTTCCTTTGTTCCTTTGATGCTGTCATGTTTCCCTGATTGTTCTTTATCCTTATGGCTGTGCATTGGTTTCTGTACATTTGAAGAAGTTGGAACTTATTTCAGCCTTTGTAGACTGGCTTTGTCTTGGAAAGCCCTTCCACATTCAGCCTGTCCAGAGATTCTTAGCAGGTAGTCTGATGTGGTTAATGAGTGAGCTTGCTGCTGGTGTCCTTAGGCAGGCTGGCCAGGTACCTGGGTAAGGAGGTGGGTGGGCCCAGCACCTCGGTCCACAGGGTGGGGCCTTGAGCCTCAATTTTCAGGGGCTTGCCAGGCATTAGAATGGGTCTGGAGGCTAAGTCCATAGGAGCAGTGCTATAGCCTGAGTCCATGGGGGCTGGCTCAGTGCTAGGCTCTACTGGGATGAACCTGGACCCTGGGTCTGCTGGAGGGTAGGGCTACAGTGGCTGGCCTGGCCTTGTGCAAGCCTGGAACTTGTGTCCACGGTGCTGTCCTGGTGCCTGAAGCCAGGATTGTTGACCTGGCAATTGGACCATGGATTCCAGCCTGATAAATAGGGCTAAGGGTGGGGGCAGCCTAGTGCTGGGGTGGGCCTGAAGCCTGTGGCTGTAGAGGTGGTCCAGAATCTGAGGCTGCTCGTATGGACCTGTGTATAGGGGCTGGCTTGATGCTAGGGTAGGCCCAGAGACCAAATTAATAGGGCCGGCAGGGGCCGGCCTAGCACTGGGGCAAGTCTGGAGGCGCAGTTTGGGGATACTGACCTAGAGTTTGACGCCATGGGGGCACTGGATTTACTGGGATGGGCCCAGTGTTGGTTTTACTGGGATGGACAAAGTCTGGTGCTCGCTTCCCTCTTCCCCCAAGCAGAGGGTCTCTCTCCACACTGTGCTGACTGGGATTGGGGAAGGGGTTATGAGGATAATATAAAACTGTCCTTCCTACCCTCTTCAATGCAGTTTTTCTTATTTCTGCATTACACTCAGGTGCTGTAAGCTCTTGTCTGGTTTCTTTAGCTCTTGTGAACGTATTTTTATGTGTGGATAGTTGTTCAAATTTATGTTCCTGTGGGGAGACAAGCACTGGAAAGTTCTATTCTGCTCTTGCTTACATCCGAACTTGTACCTTGATTGTTTTTTTTCATTAACTTATTTATCCTCTACTATCTTTTGCTTAGGATATGCCTGAGGATTTTACTCTAGTGAACCTGTGACAAGTTAGCTTTTAAACAATTTTATAGTGTTTATAGCAAAATTGTAACTAACATTGAAAAAATAATAGCTAATATGTGTTGTGTTTACTGTATAACAAGCACTATTCTCCAGCAAATTATAGTTGATATTATCTACATTTTACAGAGAAGGAAACTGATGCACAGGTTAAATCAACTTGCCGAAGGATGCATAACATGTAAGTGATGAGGTCTAGATTTTAACTCACAGTTTCTGATTCTGCAGTCTATGAATGTAACTTTCTCTCTTCATCTTCCTGCTACTAAATGTATGCACCTACTTGTGTCTGTATTCGTATAGTTTGTGTTTCATTCTGTTATAGTGGACAAGCTATCCTTGTTTCTAAGATATTGGATCCTATCCTGTATTTTTCTCCTCTCTCCCCTCCCCTCTCTTACTCTTTTTATTGGAGAATGATATTTAGAGGCCAGAATTTGGCAACTACATATGCTCATTGGTACTGGTTTTAATTGCTTCTACAGGCTTTCTTAGAGGACTAAGCTGAGAAATATATGTATGTATACATATGCATACTTCTATATATATTTGTCTGTATGTTCTGTGCTACCTCCTTCACTGCCACTACCACCACAATGTAGTTATGTTATTCATTTGACATATAGTTAGGTTTGTTTTTGTTTATATTGCATTTTAGGGTCCTCCCCCATTTTTGTTGATTTTATTTATGAATATGTGAGGAATTATTAACAAGATTCTAAAAGCCAAAACTGTATAGAAATATATACTCAAAGAAGTCTCACTCCCACCCTTGATTCCTTCTATCCCATTCCTAGCCTCCATTCTTTTTTTGTGTGTGTGTGTGAGATGGAATTTTGCTCTTGTTGCTCAGGCTGGAGTGCAATGACATGATCTCGGCTCACTGCAACCTCTGCCTTCCAGGTTCAAGTGATTCTCTTGCCTCAGCCTCCCAAGTCGCTGGGATTACAGGCATGAGCCACCACGCCTGGCTAATTTTTTTTTTTTTTGTATTTTTAGTAGAGACAGGATTTCACCATGTTGGTCAGGTTGGTCTTGAATTCCTGACCTCAGGTGATCCACCCGCCTTGGCCTCCCAAAGTTCTGGGATTATAGGCATGAGCCATGGTGCCCAGCCTCCTAGCCTCCATTCTTTCCATCCTATTTCCACTCACCCCTGTAGGTAACCAATCTCTTTAGTTCCTGCTTAACATTTTCTGTGTTTCTTCCTGCACAATGAGCAGATATGTATACATTTTCTTGTTTTCCCTTTATTACTCTTTTGCACTCATTTTATTTTATTGGAGAGATGGGATCTTGCTATGTTACCCAGGCTGGTCTGAAACTCTTGGCCTCAAGGGACCTTTCTGCCTCAGCCACCCAAAGTACCGAGATTACAGGCAGGAGCCACCACGCCTAGCCTGCATTCTACTTTTCTTAAAACTTAACATGTCCTAGAAACCATTTCATATTATTCATAGATTCTTATTCTTTTTTGCAGTTCATATTACTTCACTGTGTGGGTACACTATAGTTTAACCACTCTTCTATGTATGGGCATTTAGGTTGTTTTCGTTGTTTTGCATCTACAAAGAAAATACTACACTGAATAACTGTGTGTATAGATATTTTTGTATTGTTGAAGATACATCTTCGGGGCAAATTCCAATGTTCTTCAAATGGCAATGTGTGTGGATTTCTGTTAGATACTGCCAAATTCTCCCCCCTAAAAGGATTGAACCAATTTGCATTCCCACCAGCATATGGTGCTGAATGTTTGAGTGCCTACTTCTCCACAGCCGCTCTGACTGAATGTGTGGTCTTGTTTTTTAATTCTTGCCAATTCAATAACTGAGTTGAATTGAACTACACATCTCAGTGTAGTTTCAACTTGCATCTCTGTTACTGTGTAAGTGAGGCTGAGTGTTTTTATATTGTTTAAGAGCCATTTTGTGTCTTTTCTGTTGTCTGTTCATGTATTTCGCTTATTTTTCTATCAAGTTTTTGGTGTTTTCTCCTTTTTTTTTTTGTTTGTTTGTTTGTTATTTTTTTTGTTTTTGAGACAGTCTCGCTCTGCTGCCCAGGCTGGAGTGCAGTGGCATGATCTCGGCTCACCACAACCTCTGCCTCCCAGGTTCAAGTGATTCTCCTGCCTCAGCCTCCTGAGTAGCTGGGATTACAGGCGTGCAACTACCATGCCTGGCTAATATTTGTATTTTTAGTAGAGACGGGGTTTCACCATGTTGGCCAGTCTGGTCTCAAACTCTTGACCTCGTGATCTGCCCACCTCAGCCTCCTAAAGTGTTAAGATTACAGGCGTGAGCCACCATGCCCGGCTTTTTGTTTTGTTTTGTTTTGTTTTGTTTTGTTTTTGAGACAGCATCTCACTCTGTCACCCAGCCTGGAGTGCAATGGCAGAATCACAGCTTACTGCATCCTCAACCTCCGGAGCTTAAGTGATCCTCCTACCTTGGCCTCCCAAGGTCCTGGGATTACAGGCGTGAGCCACCCTTGCCCAGCTTCTCCTCAATTTTTAAGAGTTCTTTAGATATTGGAAATATTTGCCCTTTGTGATACATGTTGCAAATATTTTCCTTGAGTTTGTCATTTGTCTTTGACTTTGCTTATGCTATTTTTCTGCCATGCAAAATATTTTAAAAATTTTTATGTGGTCAAATGTATTAACTTTTTATTTCATCTGGACTTTGAGTCATAGTTAGAAACCCAGGTTATACAGGAATTCACCCAAATTTTCTTTTAGGACTTATATGGTTATATGGTTTAATTTCTTTATTCAGATTTCTAATCCATTTGAAATTGATTCTTGTGTAAGGTGTGAGGTATGAATCTATATTTTTATCTTTTTCCAAATGGCTGTTCAGCCCTGTTTATTAAAATGGTCATCTTTGCCCCAGTGGTTTGAGCTGTCACCTTTATCAGACAATAAATTGCCCTATGTACTTAGCATACATCTCTGGACTTTCTTTTCTATTTCACTTGTCAGCCTGTCTGTTCATGTAGGGAGTACCACACTGTTTTATTTATAAGGCTTTTTAGTTGGCTTTAACATTCCATGTATTATTTCCTTTTTCAGTGTTTTGCAAGTTATTGTTCCATGCTTATTATATGGAAAGTGTCAACTTGTCTAGCTCCATTAAAAGCCTTGTTAGTATTTTATTAGGATTGTGTTAAATTTAAAAATTAACTTGGCCAGAAATGGTGGCTCATGCCTATAATCCCAGCACTTTGGGAGGCTGAGGTGGGAAGATCACTTGGGCCCAGGAATTCGAGACCAGACTGGGTAACATAAGGAGACCTCGTCTCTACTAGATAGGTAGACAGACACACAGATATGAACAAAAAATTAGCTACAGGAGGACTGATATCTCCTCCTCATTAGGTCCTCGCAAAGGTGAGTTGTTCTAGTTAAGAACAGGGATATCTTTCCATTTGTTCAAGTCTACTTTGTGTCTTCCAGAAGTGTTTTAAACTTTTCCTCAAATGGGTTTTGCATATTTCTTAAGTTTATTTGATCTTCATTATTGCTGTTTGAAGGTGATTTTCCTCTACCATTATCTTCTCTAACTGGTTATTGTTAGTGTACATGAAGGCTATTGATTTCTGTATCTTAATTTTATATATTGCTAGCTTACTGAGTAAAATAGTGTTGGAAAAACTGGATAACCATATGAAAAAAAAATTCAGCTCAACTGCTATCTCACACTATACACAAAGTCAGTTTGAGGCAGATTATAGATCTGTCACCACAGTTTGTGCTCCGAGTTCTTGGCTTTCGTGTAAGTAGAAATTAACGCCAGGATGGGGCTGAGCGTGGTGGCTCGATTGTAATCTCAGCACTTTGGGAGGCCAACGTGGGTGGATCACATGAGGTCAGGAGTTTGAGACCAGCCTGGCCAACATGGTGAAACCCCATCTCTACTAAAAATACAAAAATTAGCTGGGCGTGGTGGCACGTGCCTGAAGTCCCGGCTACTCGGGAGGCTGAGGAGGGAGGATCCCTTGAGGCCAGGAGGCGGAAGTTACAGTGAGCTGAGATCACACCACTCCTCTCCAGCCTGGGCAACAGAGGAAGACTGTCTGAAAAACAAAAACAAAACCCAGAAATTAACACCAGGCCAAACAAATTTTTCACAGATAATTTTTCACAGGTTTAATAGGCCTGTGGCTCAAGCAAAGCAAGCGAGCAGCATACAGGAAAGGGGTCCTGGTGCTAGCTCCCTGAAGGGCTTTTGTTCTTGCCATTTTAAGGAAGCTGAGGTGAAAAAGGGTGATATATAGGCATGTACCACCTGCACAGTTTGATAATATGCTGCTTCATGTATTGTACGTCTCATTAGCATGTTAAATCTCCACCCCTGGGTGTGATTTTTAGCATTATAATGACATTATAAGGAGGAAAACCTTGATGAAAGGTCAGCACTGGAGTCCATCTTGTCTTTAGCTGGGTGCATCTAGTCAGGTTCTTATCAGGAATGCTAGAGTCTCACTTTAATAGCCTTGAGAGAAGTAACTCAAGGAAATAAATGGTTAGGTTCTTTTTTTTTTTTATGGTTGGGAACTCAGAGGAGACAGCAGCTATCTGCTACGTGACTTGGGTCAACCCTTTAAGGGAGGCAAGAAAGTAGGGGAAGGCTTATGCCCTGGCATGTGAGGCCCCTGGGGTTTTGGTTACCATGTCTCTTCCCTGCCAGACTGAGTCTCTTCACTATGTTGTCCCAGACCTAAATGTAAAAGACAAAATTATAATACTTTTAGAAGAAAACATAGGAGAATATGTTTGTGATTTGACAGTAGGCAAAAAATTTCTTAGGATGTAAATAACTATCAAAGAAAAACCCGATAAAATAGACTTCATCAATGGCCGGGCATGGTGGCTCAGGCCTGTAATCCCAGCACTTTGGGAGGCTGAGGCGGGCGGATCACTTGAGGTCAGGAGTTCAAGACCAGCCTGGCCAACATGGTGAAACCCCTTCTCTACCAAAAATACAAAAATATCAGCCGGGCATGGTGGCACAGGCCTGTAGTCCTGGCTACTCAGGAGGCTGAGGCAGGAGGATCGCTTGAGCCTGGGAAACGGAAGTTGCAATGAGCTGAGATTATGCCACTGCACTCCAGCCTGGGCGACAGAGCAAGATTCTGTCTCAAAAACAAAAACGAAAGCAAAACATCAAAATTTAAAACTTCTGCCAAAGAAATGACACCATTAAGAAAATATATAGGCAAGCCATAGACTGGAAGAAAATATTCACAAAACATTTATCTGAAAAAGGACTGTTATCAAGGATATATAAAGAACTCCTGACAACTCAGTGAAATAAATACCCAATAAAATGGGCAAAAGATCTGAATATACACTTTACAATAGAAGATAGATGAGTAGGCAGGGTGCGGTGGCTCATGCCTGTAATCCCAGCTCTTTGGGAGGCCGAGGTGGGTGGATCACCTGAGGCCAGGAGTTCGAGATCAGCCTGACCAACATGGTGAAACCCCATCTCTACTAAAAATGCAAAAATTAGCTGGGCATGGTGGCAGGCACCTGTAATCCCAGCTACTCAGGAGGCTGAGGCAGGAGAACCACTTGAACCCGGGAGGTGGAGGCTGCAATGAGCTGCCACTATACTCCAGCCTGGGTGACAGAGCGAGACCCTGTCTCAAGGAAAAAAAAAAAAAAAGAAGATAGATGAGTAGACAATAAACACTTGAAAAACATGTTCAACAGCATTTGTCATAAAGGAAATGAAAATTAAAAATCACAAAGACATACTACTACACATCTAGAATGACTAAAATTTAAAAAGACTGACAACACAGGATATTGGCGAGGATGTGGAACAAGTGAAACTCACATTTTGTTTTGGAAAAGGGCTGGCCATTTCTTATTAAGCTTAACACACACATACCCTGTGATCCAGCAATTCCTCTCTTAGGTGTTTACCCAAGATAAATGAAAGTCCACAAAAAGACTTGTGCAAGAATGTTCATAGCAGCTTTATTGATAGTAGTTCCAAACGGGAAATAGCCCAAGTTTTATCAACAGAAAAATGGATAAATAAGTCTATTTATACGGTGGAATACAACTCAGCAATGAAAAGGAATGAACTACCAATCCACACAACAAGGAGGACAAATATCAAAAACATTATCCTAAAAGAATCCAGATATAAAAGTATACATACTGTGTAATTTCACTTATATGAAATTCTAACACAGATGAAACTGTTCTGTGGTGGGAAAATCTCCTGACAGACATTGTTTTAGGAGTGTAGAGGCCAGGATTGACATGAGAGCATGAGGGAACTCGCTGTGGTGATGGTACTATCCTATAACATGATAAGTTTTGGCCTACATGACTCAAACCCTTACACAAAAGATTTGTGCATTTCACATTATATTTTACCTAATAACAAGAACAAGTAAAAGTTTAACTTTAGTTGATACGTATACTAAAATATTTGGTGTGAAATACACTGATGTCTTCAACTTATCTCAAAATGCATCAAAAATAAGATTAGTTTATGGATGAGATGAATAGATATGTATAGATAAAATGTTAGTTGTAAGCTCCAGAACTCCAGGTGCTGGGTATATGAATGTTCATTGTAAAATGCCTTCAACTTTTGTGTTTGAAAATTTCTGTATCAAAATATTGAAAGCAAAAAAGTGGATGGGAGGACGAGGGGAGAAAGGGACAAAAAGAAGAAAGGAAAGAAAGAATTACTTACAAGCTAAGAGGATTTGATCTGTGGAAACAGACCTTTCAGGCTAGCAATCTCTTCCTGCTACCAAATAAATAGACTCTGAGGTGATCATACACAGACAGTATATGGTAATTTAGGAAGACTACTTAGTTTACTATTGTCTAAAAGACATTTCTAGGTCCTCGAGCCAGGGGGGAAAAATATGTATTCTTCACAGCTGTGCTGAAAAAAAGAAAGAAAAAATATGTATAGTTGTAATTAGAGAGCTTAAACAACAACGGCAACAAGAACAAAAGCCTTGGCCGGGCGCGGTGGCTCAAGCCTGTAATCCCAGCACTTTGGAAGGCCGAGGTGGGCGGATCACGAGGTCAGGAGATCAAGACCATCCTGGCTAACCCGGTGAAACCCTGTCTCTACTGAAAAAATACAAAAAATCAGCCGGGCGTGGTGGCAGGCGCCTGTAGTCCCAGCTACTCGGGAGGCTGAGGCAGGAGAATAGCGTGAACCTGGGAGGTGGAGCTTGCAGTGAGCCGAAATCGGGCCACTACACTCCAGCTAGGGTGACAGAGCAAGATTCCATCTCAAAAAAAAAAAAAAAAAAAGAACAAAAGCCTTAAAAAAGAAGCAAATCCTGCCATTGTGACAAGGATGAACCTAGAGGATATTATGCTAAGTGAAATAAACCAGACACAGAAAGGCAAATACTGCATGACTTCACTCATATATGGAATCTAAAACAGTCAAACTCATAGAAACAGAAAGTGGAAAGATGGTTGCTATGGTCTGAGAGGGAGCAGAAAAATGGGATTTTGATCAAAGGGTACAAACTTTTAGTAATAAGATGAATAAGTTCCGGAGATCAAAAGTGCAGCATGGTGAGTATAGTTAATAATAACGTATACTTGAAATTTACTATAAGTCTTAAGTGTTCTCACCACAAAACATGTAACTATGTGAGGTGATGATATAGGAGTTAAGAAGGAATTACTTAGGCAGATAGCAAGGGCATGGGAGCCCTTGGTAAGGCTTTTGTTTTTCATGAAAGGCAGCCCCAAATCATTTTCTAACAAAGAACAACCTGTAAGGTCAAGCCACAGGCATAGGCAAACCAGCTAGGAGCTTGCAAGGGTGAATGCCAGCAGGAACTAGGTACTAGACATGTTCAAGATGACGGGTCCATATTCCCTTCTCTTTGTCAGCCACGTGTACAGTAAAGATCAGACAAGATGGATCAACCGGAAAGCCCATTTGCCATAACTTTAGAGTGAGCTAAATCGCCACTAATGTTTATCCCCATTTTGTTAAAAAATAATACAACAATATAAAAAGAAGCAAGATGAACACCAAGAATGAAAAATAATTAGTTACAGCATTCATGTTGTCTCTGAGCATAAAAAACAAAAACAGTTTTTCAGATTAAGCCTACCATTTATGGGTTGTCATAAAATAGTATCCTGGCAATGGAAGAAAGAACCTGACAGTAAGTAAAACTTTATGTTTCTAGTATTTCTTATGATATCCCTTAGTATAGGCCATTAGTGTAATGCCAAAGTGGAATTCATGAAAGGATAGCCAAAAAGTGGAAACAACCAAAATATCTATCAACTGATGAATGAATGAATAAAATGTATTATATCTGTGCAATGGAACATTATTCAACCACACACAAAAAATGAAGTACTCATTCATGCTACAAGATGGGTGAAACTTGAAAACTATTATGCTTAGTGAAAGAATCCAGTCACTACAGAGACCCAAAAGAGATTAGTGTTCTAGGGGATGAGGGTGGTGTTGAAGAAAAAGGGGCTACAATTGCTAATGGGTATGTTTTTTGGAGGGGGGTGATGAAAATGTTTCAAACAATTGCATGACCCTGAGGATGTATTAAAAACCACTGTACATTTAAAATAGCTGAAATCTAAGGTATGTTGGTTATATCCCAATTAAAACAAGCAATTCTCGGCCAGGTGTGGTGGCTCACGCCTGTAATCCCAGCACTTTGGGAGGCTGAGGCTGGTGGATCACCTGAGGTCAGAAATTCAAGACTAGCCTGGCCAACATGGTGAAACCCTGTCTCTACTAAAAATACAAAAATTAGCCAGGTGTGGTGGCTTGCACTTGTAGTTCCAGCTAGTCAGGAGGCTGAGGCAGGAAAATCACTTGAATCTGGGAGGCAGAGGTTGCAGTGAGCTGAGATTGCACCACTGCACTCCAGCCTGGGCAACAGAGTGAGACTCTGTCTCAAAAAAAAAAAAAAAAAAAAAAAAAAAAAATTAAAAAAAAGTAATTATCCACAGACTAGGAGAAAATTTTTGCAAAAGGCATTTATGATAAAGGACTCTTATAAAAAATATGTTATATGATTTGGATATTTGTCCCTGCCCAAATCTCATGTTGAATCGTAATCCTCAGTGTTGGAGGTGGGGCCTGCTTGAGTCATGTGGGCGGATCCCTCATGGCTTGGTGTTATCTTCATGATAGTGAGTGAGTTCTCACGAGATCTGGTGGTTTAAAAGGTGTGTGGTACCTCGCCCACGCCCAACTCTCTCTCGCGCCCATTCTCACCATGTGATTTGCCCGCCCCCTTTTTGCCTTCCATAATGACTGGAAGTTTTCGGAGGCCTCCCCAAAAGCATATTCTCCTATGCTTCCTGTATAGCCTGCAGAACTTATGGGCCAATTAAATCTCTTTTCTTACAAATTATTCAGTCTCAGTTATTTCTTTATAGCAATGCAAGAGTGGCCTAATACACTAAACAAATAACTTTTTTTTTTTTTTCTTGTAACAGAGTCTCTCTCTGTTACCCGGGCTGGAGTACAGTGGTGCAATCTCGGCTCACTGCAACCGTCGCCTCCTGGTTTCAAGCAATTTTCTGCTGGGATTGCAAGTGCACACCACCACGCTTTGCTAATTTTTGTATTTGTGGTAGAGAAGGGGTTTCACCATGTTGGCTATGCTGGTCTCGAACTCTTAACCTCAGGTGATCTGCCCACCTCGGCGTCTCAAAGTGCTGAGATTATAGGCATGAACCACCACGCCCAGCCACAAAGAACTCTTAAAACTCAACAACAAGTAAATAGCCCAATTTAAAAAAATCGACCAAAGTCCTTAATATACATATTGCCAAAAGAAGATATACAGATGGTAAATAAGCACATGAAAAGATGCTTCATATTATATGTCATCAGGGAAATATAAATCTAAGTTAGAATGACCATAACCCATTAGAATGGCCAAAATCCAGAACACTGACAACACCAAATGTTGGTGAGGATGTGGAGCAATAGGAGCTCTCATTCATTGCTGGTGGGAATGCAAAATGGTACAGCCATTTTGAAAGGCAGTGGCCATTTCTTACAAAACTAAATATACTCTTACCATATGATGCATATGGTACCAATACCAATCACGGTCCTTGATATTTACTCAAAGGAATTGAGAACTTGCATCCACACATAAACCTGCACATGTATGTTTATTTATAGCACATTTGTTCCCAATTACAAAACTTGAAAGCAATCAAGATGTTCTTCAGTAGGTGAATGGACGAAATATGGTACATCCAGACAATGGAATGTTAAATTCAATGCTAAAAAGAAATGAGATATCAGGCCATAAAAATACGTGGAGGAATCTTAAACGCATATTTCTAAGTGAAAGAAGCCAGTCTGAAAAGGCTAAATACTGTATCATTCCAACTATATGACATTCTGGAAAAAGCAAACCTATGGAGACAGTAAAAAAGATTAGTGGTTGCCAAGGGTTGGTGGAGAGGGAAGGATGAATAGGAGAAACACAGAGGATTGTTAGGGCAGTGAAACTATTCTGTATGATACTCTAATGGTGGATACATGTGGATACAGTTGTCCAAACCCATAGAAAGTACACCACCAACTGTTACCCTAATGTAAACTATGGACTTCGGGCAATAGCGATGTGTTAGTGTACTAGTGTATGTTCATCAATTGTAACAAATGTACCACTCTAGTTGGGGATGTTGATAATGGGAAGGGCTGTGTATGTATAGGTGTATAGGGGCAGGGAGTGTATTAGGAATCTCTATACCCTCTTCTTTTTTTGTTTTTTTTTGAGATGGAGTTTCACTATTGTTATCCAGGCTGGAGTGCAATGGCACGATCTCGGCTCACTGCAACCTCTGCCTCCAGAGTTCAAGTGATTCTCTGGCCTCAGTCTCCCAGGTAGCTAAGATTACAGGCATGCACCACCATGCCCGGCTAATTTTTGTATTTTTAGTAGAGATGGGGTTTCACCATGTTGGCCAGGCTAGTCTCAAACTCCTGACCTCAGGTGATCTAACTGCCTCAGCCTCCCAAAGTGCTGGGATTACAGGTGTGAGTCACCGCCCCCAGCCTCTTTACCCTCCTGTTGATTTTGCCATGATTCTAAAATTTCTCTAAAAAATATAAAGTCTTTACACCTAAAGTAATTCTGTGTGTGTGTGTGTGTGTGTGTGTGTGTGTGTTTGTGTGTGTGAGGAGGGGTAGACAAGTCAGTTCAATCCACAAATACAGTTTTCTTGCTGATCTCACTTTTATCCAGGGATACATGTTTGACTAGAGAAATAGAGGCTTCTTAGACTTCAGGCAATCCTCTATAAATATTATACTCTCAGCTGAGCTTTCCATAAGTATTGAGCAACTGTGGGTTTGAGGGTATGTTCTCTGACAAATCCTTAGAACACAACTATTCTGTGTTTGCCAAAGCACAGAGCTATGTGTCTTAAAAGTCAACCCAAATGAAGGATGAGCCAAACAGGAACCAGTCCTTGAATTGAAAGCCACTGCCCTTCTGTGTGGAGGTAGGCCAAGGGAATATTCACTGTCAGGGCCAATATAACTCTTGGGAAGCAAGTTGTGGTCTGGTTTAGCCAGAGATGAGCCAGACCCCTAAACTCTAAATTAGAGAGCATCACCATAGTGATTTTAGGCAGCAAAAATTTAAAACAGCAACAAAATGTCAGTCATGAAAAAGCTCAGGAAAGACCTAGCTTTGAACAATGAAACTTCCTAATGAGCCAGCCACCAAAGAGAAACTTGTTTAAAAGATATGTCTAGGTAACTGAATGAATCAACGTACTGTACAGGATTGTTATTGCCGAACTTGATAAATGTTGGGGAATGTCTACTCAGAATGGTGATTTTGATTTTTTTTTTTCAAGATGGGGTCTTGCTTTGCTGCCAAGGCTGCAGTTCAGTGTTATAGCTCACTGCAGCCTCAACCACCCGGGCTCATCCTCCCACCTCAGCCTCCCGAGTAGCTGGGACTACAGGCATGCACCACCACACCCGGCTAATTTTTGTAGTTTTAGTAGAGATGGGTTTCACCATGTTACCCAGACTGGTCTGAAACTCCTGACCTCAAGTGATTCATCCGCCTCGGCCTCCCAAAGTGTTGGGATTACAGGCATGAGCCTCCGCGCCCGCGCCCAGCTTGAAGCTTCTCTTTTGTAGCTGTCATGCCTAGCTTGTGACAATAAAACTTTCTGCTAATGGGGATAGATAAAGCATCTATCTTCTTACTTCAAAGTGATATTAAGTTATGAAAGTACTGCTCAATTTCAGCAGGACTTTCATAACTTAATATCACTTTGAAGTAGTAGATAGATGCTTTATCTCAGAATTTCCTCAGAAATTGAGGAAAAGCCAGTACACATGACTTGTTGACTGAATCGGAAAATGCCCATCAGGTTAAATGGAGCAGAGTCCTACTGATCCTGCCCTTCTTATTTGATTGGCAACTAGGAGTGACTGAAACTACATTTAGGCAAAATGCTAAATGGTCAAGTGTTAAAATCAATATTTACCTGAAGCCAAGGCCTAAACTAAATAATGCTATCAGAAAATTTCTGGAATGCAACAGTAAATCCAAAATTGTATTGAAGCATTATTAAATGTCTTTTGTTTAAAAATAAGGTTTTCAGCTACACAAGGTGGCTCACGCCTATAATCCCAACACTTTGGGAGGCTGAGGCAGGAGGATCGCTTGAGGCCAGGAGTTCAAAACTGGCTGCCTGGGCAACAAAGCAAGACACTATCTCTACAAAATTATTTTAAAAATTATCCAGGTGTGGTAGCATAGCCTGTAGTCCCAGCGATATGGGAGCCGGGCAGGTAAGTGCTGGGTAGAGAAGGGTGGGGTCCCTGGCCAAGGGCTCCACCCTCGGGCCTGTGCCCATGGACCTGAATGAGGACAGGTATTTCTGTTTTCACGCCCAAAAAGTTGCCTTTTGGCTGGCCACCGCCTCCCACCCCTGCTGGCATCCTGTGCCCATAAAAACCCAACACCTAGCGGGCACAGACACAAGCAGCCGGACATTGAGAGGAGCAGAGGAACACCCCAGCAGATACTGGTAGACCAGCAACAGTGGAATGGCGCAGATGCCAAGGGGATTTCTGCCCAGGGCGGTTGGAGAAGAGTCCCACCGCTGGGTGGCCCGACTCCAGGGTAAGACCACCTTCCCACTCTATTCCCTGATTCCGGCTCCCTATCCATCTAGCTACCTCCACCACTCAATAAAACCCTGCACTTAACCTTCCAGCCCATGTGTGATCTGATTCTTCCGGTACACTGGGCAAGATCTCAGGCTGTCACACTCACCCCATGTCCTTGAGATAAGGCAGAGGGTCTACTGAGCTGACTAACACAAGCCGTGGAACACACGCCCACTTGGGCTTCGGGAGTCCTGCTGTGGGGCCAGAGCCCAAAAGCACTCTTTGCAGCCTCTGCACCTGCTTGTCTGCATGCTCCTTCTAGGGGTCTGAGCAGCAGGGCACTGAATAAGGGAACCGCACCTCTGTTGCATGCCCTGCAAGGGGAATAAGAGAACTCTCTCATTTCACCAGCTAGTCTGGAGGCTGAGGCAGGAGGATCACTTGAGCCTGGCATTTCTAGGCTGCAGGGAGCTGTGACTGTGTCACTGGGCTCCAGCCTGGGCAACAGAGTGAGGCCTTGTCTCAAAAAGAAAAAAAAAAAAAAAAGAAGCTTTTACATTGAACATTTTTATTAATAGGTATATTTTTTGAGACAGAGTCTTGTTCTGTCACCCAGGCTGGAGTACAGTGGCAAGACGTTGGCTCACTGCAGCCTCCACCTCTCAGGTTTAAGCGATTCTCATCATGCCTGAGCCTCTCAAGTAGTCAGGATTACAGTTGTCCGTCACTACCCATGGCTAACTTTTGTATTTTTCGTGGAGATGGGGTTTCACCATGTTGCCCAGGCTGGTCTGGAACTCCTGACCTCAAGTGATCTGCCCTCTTTGGCCCCCCAAAGTGCTGGCATTACAGGCATGAACCACCGTGCCCAGTCAATATAACATACTTTTAAATGACTTTTTTTTTTTGGTGTACAGGTCTCTAAAGAGTTCATAAACAGTTTTATGGTGGTGTTGTTCGGAACTTTCCCTCTTTCCCTCTCTGCCGTCTTTCTGATACTTTCAGGTTTCTAAGGCTTCCATATTCAGTCCTCTGACCAGAAAACTGAGATTTTTAGTTAGTTCATTCTGCCATATATTAATACTTCTTGTGACTGTGCTCCTGTCTGGAAGGAAAGAGAGAGGGAAATGAACCAATGGGTGTTTGCTTCCCCGTCTTGTTACCACAACTCCTCAGAGTTTTAGGCCCCTGTGAGGTGCTTTGACTATTGCAGCCACTGCTGCTGTCCACGCTGTGATAGGACTGCAAGTTTACTTTGAATTATTGTCTTCTTTTCCAATATGTCTGCTACCACATACTTTATGGAGTTCTCAAATAGATGCTCCATGCATTCTATCCAGGTTTTATAGCTGCATTCAGTGGGAGAGGCAGAGTGGAATGTGCTTCTACAACTTAACTAGAAAACCAGCTCTTGATGTTTTATACAATCTTTTGAGAGAAATTTGTCTTTGAACAGTGGACCTAGATGTGTTAATAGAGCAATGTAATAGACTCTTAAGATACTGGCTGGGCATGGTGGCTCACGTCTGTAACCCCAGCACTTTGGGAGGCTGAGGTGGGCAGATCACTGGAGGTCGGGAGTTTGTGACCAGCCTGGCCAACATGGTGAAACCCCGCCTCTACTGAAAATACAAAAATTAACTGGGTGTGGTGGTGCATGCCTGTAATCCCAGCTACTCAGGAGGCTGAGGCAGGAGAATCTCTTGAACCCGGGAGGCAGAGGTTGCAGTGAGTCAAGATGACACCACTGCACTCCAGCCTGAGTGGCAGAGTGAGACTCCATCTAAAAAAAAAAAAAAAAAAAAAAAAAATTATCTACGAATTGCCACCTGTGTCTTAGCATTCATTGCATGTGTGCATCTAGTCAAACTCCGGAAGCAGATTTGCCTAGCTCATCTACAGTTGACCGTAGACGCAGGAAGGAGCCCAGCTAAGACCGGAAGAACTGCCCAGCTGAGCCGAATTAAACTGACAACCTGCAGAATTGTTAGCCAAATAAATGGTGTTTTATTAAAACCACTAAGTTTTTGGGTGGTTTTTAAAATAACATAGCAATAACTAACTGCTACTGTAAGCAAAGTACAACAAAAGCATTAATCCATTGTGCTCTGATTTTAAAAAGGATTTCTGGTTGATTTTGCACTTCCAAGGGTACAATGCACAAAATTTTAAAAGTAGCATAGCTAATAGTATTGCTAATCATTTTTGTGCACAGTAGAATATAATTCAGACAAAACATTTTTCAGTAACTTAATTTTTAGGAGGAATTTTGTACCTGAGATTCATAGCTTGGGCACATTTCAAAAATCCTTCAATTTCAACTACTGAAAATGATTGGCAGTCTGTAAGCATCATTTCAACAAGTTTTGTTTAGATTCTTAAACTCCATAGACTCAACACGATAAGGAATTGCCTTAAAGGATTCCTGTAAAGTCTGTTTTTTTGAAGCTTGCTTAATGAGAATCAAATGAGCTTTGGTTACCTTACTTGTCTCTAACACTTTCTTGTCTTTATAGTCATTACATTCTTTGTTACTATATTTGGATGAAACATGATTTTTCATGGCTGTTGCATGTGATTTTGGATTTTTTTCCTCATGAAATTTGGAGGCAGAAAAGTTGACATTTAGCTTTTATTTTGTCTTCATAAGCTATGAAGGATTTTCAAATAAGACTTTTTCTTAAAACACTCATGGCCTTATAATTAAACAACTGAACATTAAATAAAGTTATTTATTTATTTATTTATTTATTTGAGACAGAGTCTCACTCAGAGTGCAATGGCGTGATCTCAGCTCACTGCAACCTCCGCCTCCCAGGTTCAAGCAATTCTCCTGCCTCAGCCTCCCGAGTAGCTGGGACCACAGGCATGCGCCACCACACCAGGCTAGTTTTTGTATTTTTAGTAGAGACAGGGTTTCGCCACGTTGGCCAGGCTGGTCTCGAACTCCTGACCTCAGGTAATCCACCAACCTCAGCCTCCCAAAGTGTTGGGATTACAGGCGTGAGCCACTGCCCCCAGCCAATACAATTCTTAAAGGTTATTTTGTTTATTGTTCCAAATGCTGATACAAAAAAACAATTCTACAAAGATTAGAATTATATCTAATTTTTATTTTTGTTTTATAATTTAAAAAAGTATTTGCTCAAAAAGAATATGATTGTCTTAAATGTATTTGGCTACTGCATATTATCCTAATATTTTATTTTATTTTATTCTTGGTTTTTGAGACAGGATCTCACTCTATGCCTCAGGATGGAGTGCAGTGGTGCAATCATAGCTCACTGTAACCTCAGACTCCTGGGCTCAAGTGGTCTTCCCACCTTAGCCTCCTGAATAGCTGGGACTACAGATGTGTGCCACCACACCTGACTAAGTTTAAAAAAAATTTTTGTAGTCTTAAACTCCTAGCCTCAAGCAATCTTCCCATTTTGACCCCCCAAAGTGCTGGGATTACAGGCATAAGCCACAGTGTCTGGCCCTTAATATTTGTATTGACTGTTCACCTATTTCCCTATTTATTAATAACTTTTTGTAAGTTCCTATGTTTGTACACAAAATTAGATACTTTCATAATCCCCATTAGGTATTGTAGCATTTAACTCCTGCCATAATCAATATATATTTATACTTCAAAGGACTGAAACATTTCAACATATAAGGCATGTGGGGAGGTTTTCACCCCAGTTGACATCTAGAATGCTTACCTACATTTGAAAATGCTTAGATATTAACAATAAACCTAAATTATATTCTTTGTTCATATTATCGACAATTTGGTACTGATTATATATGATGATAACATATAAGATCACGTCTTGCACCAGTTCTGGGATGGCAGAAGTAGTGTTGAGGTAGACATTTGGCCTTCCAAAGGGTAAGGCCAAAGGTGAGAGCAGATTTTGGCCAAATATTAAGGCCAAAGCTAACTTTCTTTTCTCTTCTTTTCTTTTTTTTTTTTTAGACAGAGTCTCGCTCTGTCGTCCAGGCTGGATTGCAGCGGCATGATCTCAGCTCACTGCAACCTCCACCTCCCAGGTTCAAGTGATTCTCCTACCTTAGCCTCCTAAGTAGCTGGGATTATAGGCGCTTGCCACCATGCCCAGCTAATTTTTATGTTTTTAGTAAAGATGGGGTTTCACCATGTTGGCCAGGCTGGTCTCAATTTCCTGGCCTCAAGCGATCCAGCCGCCTTGGCCTCCCAAAGTTTTGGAATTACGGACGTGGGCCACCGCGCCCGTCTCCAAAGCTAACTTCCAATGCATCCCTACAGCTGACTCTTACTTTTTCCCCTGCTCCAGAACTGTCCTAGATGATGTGACTTAGAAAGTATCTGGGATGATTTTAATCCATAAGGGCACACAGAGGAATATTATAACATCCTGCTTCATTTGGCTTCACTTCCACATAGCATCCCATGCCTTCACTAATACCACCCCCACCCCTGCCCCAGAAGACACAAATCTCTTCCTTTTGTGAACCATTTTGGTCAGGCTGGTCTTGAATTCCTGACCTCAGGTGATCTGCCAGCCTGGGCCTCCCAAAGTGCTGGGATTACAAGCATGAGCCACTACACCCGGCCTATCCTGGTACATTTTCAAAACCAAGAAACTAACACTGATACATTGCCATTATCTAAACTGGGTCCTTTTAAAATTACTAGGGTGGGCAAGTTAAGTGGAGAGTGCACCTGCAGTGAAAAAAGGGAGATAACTGAAAAAAGATGAAAGAACTTGACCAGATTCTTTTGTAGTTAATAAGTGTGATGATTGGATTTTCATGCTCTTATGTGAGATGTGTCTCCCTCAAACCTTGTCATGGCATCTTGGCACATTACCCATCTGATGTGGAAAAAAAGAAAAAAGAAAGAAAGAACTTGATCAGGAGACCAAACATAAGAAGAGCCAGAGAGGACCATGGTTTTCTTTAGAGAAGAAGAGGCTGCAGAGGTGAAACATCACTGGAATCATTAAATGATTGTTGGAGGTTGTGCATTGTTTCTAATTTCCCCTAAGTATAGACGTAAAAATTGCAGGAAACCACTCTTGGATGGAAGAAGCCACATTAAATGTTGGAGGAAGTTGCTGAGGCAGGATCTCAAGAGTTGGGTGGAAGAAGAACCGGTGGAGCAATGATGTCCTCAGAAACCAGCAAACATACTAGGCAGACTTTCCAGTTTTAATGCTCTTTATGGTTTTGTAAAAAGTAAGAACAGCCTTTCTCTAACAAGGGATATCCTGAACAAGAGATGGGTTGCCCTCAAACTTCTGGTTGTCTATTGCTGATTAAAAGGAAGGCCAGCTAAGCACAATGCAGTATCCTAGATAGGATCTCACTATGTTGTCCAGGCTGGCCTTGAACTCCTGGGCTCAAGGTATCTTCCCACCTCAGTTTACCAAGTAGCTGGGACTGTAGGCACATGCCACCATGCCTGGGAAGACTGGTTAACTTTGATGAGAAATCAGAAAAGACCTTGAGTACCAAGGATGGACTGTGAAAGTGAAGGATGAGGTGTAGAACAAAATGGGGAGAGAACACTGGAAATTGCCTCACTTACTTCAGGCCAAGAGTTCTGAAAGCTCCCCTAGCAATTTCAGTCCCTGGGAAGCTTCTGTAAAAATCTTTATTTTAAACTTTTATTTTAGGTTCAGAAGTACATGTGCAGGTTTATTATATAGGTAAACTCATTTCACAGGGGTTTGTTGTACAGATTATTTCATCACCCAAGTGTAAAACCTAGTACCCAATAGTTATTTTTTCTGCTCTTCTCCCTCCTCCTAACCTCCACCCTGAAGTCTGTTGTTCCTTCTTTGTGTCTGTTATTCCTTCTTTGTGTTCATGAGTTCTTCTTTGTGTTCATGAGTCCTTCTTTGTGTTCATGAGTTCTTCTTTGTGTTCATGAGTTCTTCTTTGTGTTCGTGAGTCCTTCTTTGTGTTCATGAGTTCTTATCATTTAGCTCTCACATAAAAGTGACAATATGCAATATTTAGTTTTCTGTTAATGCATTAGTTTGCTAAGGATAATACCCCCCAGCTCCATCCATGTTCCCGCAAAAGACACAACTGCATTCTTTTCTATGGCTGCATAGTATTCTATGGTGTGTAAGTACCATATTTTCTTTATCCAGTCTGACATTGATGGGCATTTAGGTTGATTCCATGTCTTTGCTATTGTGAATAGTGCTGCAATAAACATTCACATGCATGTGTCTTTAAGGTAGAATGATTTATACTCCTCTGGGTGTATACCCAGTATTGGGATTGCTGGGCTGAATGGTAGTTCTGTTTATATCTCTTTGAGGAATTGCTATACTGCTTTCCACAATGGTTGAACTAATTTACACTTGCACCAACAGTGTGTCAGTGTTCCCTTTTCTCCACAACCTCGTCAGCATCTGTTATTTTTTTGACTTCTTAATAATAGCCATTCTGACTGGGGTGTGAGATAGCATCTCATTGTAATTTTGATTTGCATTTCTCTAATGATCAGTGATGTTGAGCTTTTTTGCATATGCTTGTTGGCCACATATATGTCTTCTTTTGAAAAGTGTCTGTTCACGTCCTTTGCCTATGTTTTAATGGGGTTGTTTGTTTTTCTCTTGTAAATTTGTTTATGTTCCTTATAGGTGCTGGATATTAGGCCTTTGTCAGAGGCATGGTTTCTAAAATATTCTCCCCCATTCTGTAAGTTGTCTGTTTACTCTGTTGATAGTTTCTTTTGCTGTGCAGAAGCTCTTAAGTTTAATTAGATCCCATTTGTCAATTTTTGCTTTTGTTGCAATTGCTTTTGACATTTTTGTCATGAAATCTTTGTCCGTTCCTGTGCCCAGGATGGTATTGCCTAGGTTGTCTTCCAGGATTTTATAGTTTTAGGTTTTATATTTAAGTCTTTAATCCATCTGGACTTGATTTTTGTATATGGTGTAAGGAAGGGGTCCAGCTTCAATTTCCTGCATATGGGTAGCACCATTTATTGAATAGAGAATCTTTCCCCATTTCTTGTTTCTGTCAGCTTTGTCAAAGATCAGATGGTTATAGGTGTGCAGCCTTATTTCTGACTCTCTATTCTGTTCCATTGGTCTATGTGCCTGTTTCTGTACCAGTACTATGTTGTTTTGGTTACTGTAGCCCTGTAGTATAGCTTGAAATCGGGTAATGTGATGCCTCCAGCTTTTTTTTTTTTCTTAGGATTGCCTTGGTTACTCAGGCTTTTGTTGTTGTTGTTGTTCCATATGAATTTTTAAATAGTTTTTTCTAGTTCTGTGAAGAATATTGTTGGTAATTTGATAGGAATAGCATTGAATCTGTAAATTGCTTTGGGCGATATGGCCATTTTAATGACATTGATTCCTCCTGTCCATGACCATGGAATGTTTAGCCATTTGTTTGTGTTATCTCTGATTTCTTTCAGCAGTGTTTTGTAATTCTCCTTGTAGAGATTTTTCACCTCCCTGGTTAGCTGTATTCCTAGATATGTTATTCTTTTTGTGGCAATTGTGAATGGGATTGCCTTCCTGATTTGGCTCTTAGCTCGGTTTTTTTTTTTTTTTTGCTGTATAGGAATGCTAGTGATTTTTGTATGTTGATTTTGTATCTTGAAACTTTGCTGAAGTTGTTTATCAGCTGAAGACCATGGGGATTTCTCAATATAGAATCCTGTTTTCTGCCAACAGGGATAGTTTTACTTCTTCTCTTCCTATTTGAATGCCCCTTATTTCTTTTTCTTGCCTGATTGCTCTGTCCAGGACTTTCAATACTGTATTGAATAAGAGTGGTGAGAGAGCACATTCTTGTCTTGTGCCAATTTTCAAGGGGAATGCTTCCAGCCTTTGTCCATTCAAGTATGATGTTGGCTATGGGTTTGTCATAGATGGCTATTATTATAATATTTTGAGGTGTGTTCCTTCAATACCCAACTTATTGAGAGTTTTTAACATGAAGGAATGTTGAATTTTATCAAAAGCCTTTTCTGCATCTATTGAGGTAATCGTGTGGTTTTTGTCTTTAGTTCTGTTTATGTGATGAATCACATTTATTGATTTGTATATGTTGAACCAACTTTGCATCCCTGGTGTTAATGGTGGCGGGTGTCTAGGTTCTTGGCATCTTGAACAAAGAATTGGACAAAATGCACAAATAAGGCAAAGAAGGGATGAAGAGATTTATTGAAAATGAAATTACACTCCACAATGTGGGAGCAGACCTGAGCATAGGGGCTTAAAGACCCTGTTACAGAGTTTTTATGAGTTTAAATGCCCTCTACTTGGGGAATGCCCTATGTAAATGAAGAGCATGAAGTGAAGTTACAAAGTCATTTACAGCATATACCCTATGGAGAGGATATTTCCTGTTATAACTGAAGTGTGAACCTGCCTTATGTTCCCTGCCTCCAGACCCTATCTATTTTCCTGCCTCATCTCCCCCGGAGAGATATGATCCCCATAAATCTTTATGGGAGGAAGAGGGACTAATGGTCTTTTTTCTGTAACTGCTTCATGCTGGCTTGGAGCGTAGTCCCTACCTATTGGGGATCATAGAACTTGCCCTGCTGTATCTAGTTGAGGCAGGGCAGCTTCTTGATGACCAGGGGTGGTGTCTTCACCTCATCTGAAGCTTGATGGTCTCTAGGTGAGAGGAAATGAATTAGGTTAAAATATTTAATGGGAACTTCAGGGGGTGGATACCTATGCTGTCAGAAATATTTGTTATAGAGATTTGCAGGAGAAAAAACAAAACCTGGTCTGTTCTAGAATCTATGTGTTTCCTTAGCACAAACCTTAGCACGAGTGACTCCATTTTGGTTTGGTTTGATTTGTTGGGGGGCCTAGTGTATGAACTTAATTCAAAACAATGGGCTCTCAGAATTTTGTTTAAAAACATTTTCCCTTCTTGGTCAGGTTCTCACTTAGGTGAGCATGTGACGAAAACTTAGGGCCTTAGCGCCACTCTCAGTTGACATCATTTTGGATTTCCAGTCTCAGCACGTCATTTATAGGTTACAGTGTCCTCATGGTTGCACATTTCTTTTAGCTCTTGTCATTCCAGTTGCAGAGAGACCATACGACATTCTAGAAATGGCTGCATGCAAGCATTTAAAATCTTTGAGAGAATACAACGCATGAGAGAGACTATTATTATAACTATTGTGAGGAAAATACCAAGAGTTTGGAGTATTCTCCTTACTCAAGGTTCCCATAAAACAAACCTCCTAAAATTAAATAGATCAAAGAATGAGCTAGATAAAGAGTTTACTCACTTGGCTAAGCAATTTTTTCATCAATCCTCTACCAATGAATTTCTATAATCTTCATTTGATGTATTTCTCCATAGGCCACAAGTGCCAGCAGCTGCACAGGTACTTTTCTGTTTAACTAATTCTATTATTTAGCATAACTTTCACAAGAGAATCTAAAGTCTGTTGTGTAACTGTAGCGTTTACAGTAGAATTTGCTATAGAACCTATCATGAGGGATACATTTCTAATCATTGCTTCTTTTATTTTAAACCATGGAGAAAGGACCTAACAAATGATGTACTTTTAGAAGAGTGAAGGCTTTCTGGCAATGTTCTTTTTAACCCATGATGTGGGTTAAGAGGAGTGAACCGATGTTTTGTTTTTGACCGATTATGAGGCAACGCATGTACCATTAAAGTTTCTTACCTACAATGGGACTTTATCTATCAAAGTATAAGGTTATCCATGTATAAGGCTGGCTGCAAACTCCTTCACAAATAAAAGTATACCCCATAAGTGCACACAACAGATCCCCTTTCCACTTCTATTGTTCATAGAGGCATAAGCAAGAAAAAACATTGAAAGATAAGAGTTTCATGACAGTAGAAGTCTTAATCTGTGAACTTGGGAAAAGCTGTTC
This sequence comes from Papio anubis, assembly GCF_008728515.1. NCBI lineage: Eukaryota > Metazoa > Chordata > Mammalia > Primates > Cercopithecidae > Papio > Papio anubis. The sequence continues at coordinate 30,534,406 of NC_044996.1, forward strand.
ACATCAAAGATGCCATCTTCTTCTTGGGAGAAATTTCCCTGGTTAGCTTTACCTCAAGGGTTCCAGTGGGTGCACAGTTCCAAAAATGTGGAGGGACCCTTCTCAGTTGCGAGACCATGAACCCAAAACCTAAGGTCCTGAAGTTTTGTTGTAGTGTAAATGGCAAAGCGAGTCTTTCTCCGATGTTCTCAGAAGATCCAAACCATGAAAAGCTTTCTTTACCTAGTGAAAATACACTGTAGCATAATAATCTACTGTTATAACATCAGCCTCTTGCATGGGAAAGCTTTTCTTTCCCATGTTTTCTTGCATGGGAAAACATGCATTGAAAATAACAATGGAAAGAAATCCCTTTATACAATGTTTAAATGACCCTCCAGGTGACCAGATATATCTGAAGCTTTAATTGTTTTCCCAGGAATATGGGATCAAGTATTGGTTATAAACTATTTTAGTAATTTGTAAGTCACTACACCAATGTGTTCAGTTTGGATCATTATATCTTTTCCATGACGAGTCATGGAATGCAGAACTTTTCTAATAAAAGCTTTAAGAACTCAGGGTGGACAAGGTGGCCATCCTCGTTCTCCATGAGTCTCCACACTTAATTAACATTAGACTTATATCCTCTTGGATACCAGTTGTTTTTCCAAATTAGGCGCATAGCACTGACAAGAAAATTTGGTTATTTTTGTGGTTTACAATAACTTAACATAATAACCATAATTATAATTTATAGCATATACTTAGACATTAGAATTTTAGAAATCCCATACAATTTAGGAATATATATTAGTATTATTCACAAAAATATAGCCTAAAGAAGACTGAATATCATTTTGGCAATCCCGTGTATCTAAACATGTCAAATAATCCTGTTTACCTCTTTTCTGGCTGTTTTCAGGGGCCCTATGATTCATCCAGAAAGCCAGGCATTAGGAAAGACAATTTTGAAACTGAAGTTTGATTTTGGAATTCCAGATTACCATAAATTATTTATTTTGCCAAAATGATGACTCAGAAATTTTAAAGAAGCAAAAACCTTTTATAACTTAAAAAAAAAAAACAAACCCACACATTCTACTGTTCTTACACACCTCTCATGTAAGACTGTTTCTAGTAGTCTTAATTGCATGTTATAATAGCGAATTATAATGTAAGACCCGTTAAGTTATGTTCTGATAAGGTTTGACTATTTCCAGCATAGCTAGGTGCATGGCTAACTTCACATGTCCCCAGGTCTTACCTAGCTGGAAAGCCGACAAGTTAAACAATTTTCAAAAGCCAAAGAAGCAGTTTATGATCTTAAAGCATTTAGCAAACCTAATATTCGAACATAATTCAGACCACATGTTTACATTTTGAAGACATTTATATTTTACCAAGAATCTTGAAAACCATCTTTATTTTTCAAAGATTGCTAAAGTCACATGAACTAAAAGACATTACACTTTCTACTTTTCTGACAAAGTATTTGATTTAAGCTCTTATTATTATTAAACCAATTAATGTAAAACTTCACAGAGGAGATTAACCAGTTTGCACAGAGAGAAAGAGGCCAGAGACTGACAGGGAAGAAATTCTTACCCTTTTGCTGGTAGGCCAGGTTTCTGGGTTTTCTCTCCCTGAGCGACCCTAGTGAACCTGCATGACTGCATGCAAACAAACACGTTGCTATGAATTAAGAATATTCATAAGTAGTTTACAAATTTTGGAGAAACTAGGCAGAAAGAGAAATATGACTCAAATTCTATTTGAAAGCATATACTCAATAAGCGTAAAGTGTCAGGAAGCCTAAAATCCAAAAAGTTAGTTGAAGGATAAAAAGCTGGCGTGCTCCAATAATTCCTGCAGCCCGACAAAGGTGGCTTAGGAATTCCGGATAAATAGAACGGATGATAACTTGCTAGAAATGCAATGGAAACAAAATAACTATTCACAGAACCAAATAAAAGGCTTCCACTAGCATGGTTTTGTGTATATGGATACGCAAGCAAAGCCAGAGGAAAATAAATAGCAAACAAATGAAAACTAGAAGCAAAAACAAATAAACAAAAATCAACTCTAAATTTTCCTACTCAATTTACCAAGGAGGCTACAGTTTTACCTAGGGCCCCCCCAGACCCCATATAATGAATATTTTATTCCTGAAACACAATTAAATATCCTTAAGTTCATCAATATCATTATACATTCTGAGCAATCAGGAAATCCACTTTAGGCACATGACCAGTCAGTACTCCAGCACCCTCTAAGAAAAACAGTAAACATAGTGTGAAGCAATGTAAGCATGTATGTGAAATTTGGCTTCACACTAAATCCAGCTTCATGGTTAACTATATTAAAACAAATTGCCAAACTGCCAATGCTTTTTTACTTTAATCAAGACTAAGAGCTTTAACTATGAAAATGTTAATTAGCCAAATGTTTCCAATTCTTTATGAGGTTTTAAAGAATATTTTATTTAAACTTTTTCCACATCTTTCTCCCCTACTTAATGGTTCCTTACTACGTTGTTTCATAAATAACCTTTTCAAATCTGTAATTTGAACTAACTTTTAGATAACTTCTGAATTAGACAAAAATTATTCCTTTTTTCACTAATAACATAACCCTTTCTGGCACATTTTGTATACCGAATTACGTGTTAACTAGAATGTTATCCTTAGTAACCTAAAACTTTAGTGAAACCCTAAAAAGCAAGAAATTCTGAACTGTCAGAAATGGGCATTTATAGATAAGAACAATTCCACAATTTTAGAAACACATTTCCCCATATCACAAACCTTTCTTAATTGGAAATGACCCAGATATTAAATGAACATCAAAAATAACTTTAAGATTTTAATTTACACAAAAAGTTTACCTAAAACATGTATCTCATTCACTGTAGTTAATTTTTACTTTTAACAAGGGAGACATGCGACATCAAGCAACATATATAAAATGAACATTGGTTTGGTACAGAAAGGTGGGACAACTCGAGGCAAGGAGGGGGCTTGGGGGCTTTCAGATCACAGGTGGGAGACAAAGGGTTGCATTCTTTTGAGTTTCTGATTAGCCTTTCCAAAGGAAACAATCAGATATGCATTTATCTCAGTGAGACTTTGAATAGAAGGGGAGGCAGGCTCCCCACAAACAGCTCCCAGCTTGAATTAACACTGACATTTTAAAATATCTAACAAAGACTAACATAACATTCAGATAAAATGTATGCTGACAGTTCTGAAGGCCTTGCTATTTTTATTCCACCAATAACTTTAAAGCTAGCTTTTTTAGTAAAGTTATACTTAGGTCACGTGAACTTGAAAATTGACTTGAAAATAGACTTATTTGCTTAATTTATGAATGCTCTTTTACTTATAAGCTAATTTGGTAGACAAAACATATAACAATAAGTGTACACACGAACACATCTAGTCACGTATACACACACAAACAAAGATCCAATAGCTTGGAACCTTAGCCATGAGGTAGCAAGCTTGCCAGTTTTACTTTGCCCCAATAGATAATACAAGGAAGGCTGTGAACCAAAATTTTGGGTAAAGCAGTCTCCATGGCAGTTTGATTTTCAAAAACTAAACCTCCCCAGACTCCAAGGAACACTGAGCCAAACAGTACCAAATGAGGGCATCACACGTTAACCATGCCCCCTGCTTAGAACAGCAGCACAAAGGCCTGGATACATGCAATGCCATCCCACTTTCCCATTAGACAGTAAACTTCAGATTCTAAACAATTTTGGGGCCAAGCAGCACTGCAACTGCGAGAAAAAATTCTATGGAGGGCTTATTACTACACCTCAGAACCTCTGTGGAGAGCATCCTCTTTGGAGTTTGAGGTCTGGAGTATCCCCCAGAGCATCCTGCTGTGGGGTTCAATCTTAGAGTTCCAGACGTCTCTGGCCTTAGGTGGGCACTGGTGCCACTTCGCATGCATTCCCTCCAGAGCCTGCTGTGTGCTTTCCTTTGGAACCTGGGTGTAATCCCCAACTTTTAGCATCTTTATAATTCAATAAGGCCACACTTTCTCATGCTTCCTGTTCCATGAACTTTAATGATAGGAACTGGAGGCTGCGTGGGTTTCCTTTGTCTTTAGCCAGTTGAATAGTGGAAGGGAAGAATTTAGCATAAAAAAAGGTTTAAGTCATCTGAAACATGTGTGAGTTTGCTCCGAGCTGCCCTGCACATAGGGATCAGGGACCACGGGTGGAAAAGATTTTTTAAAAAATCATTCGCCCTTTGGGGCAGGGCAATTATTCCCATTCATTCCTTGGCCTTCAGGCAATACTGGGCAGTGACCCCAGTCAATTTGCCCTCAATTTTCAAGGAGCTATTAGGAAACAGCCGCTGAAAAACTGAAAAAGAAAGAGAGGAAAAGGAAAAATGAAAAAGACCCAGATTCCTTAAGCTAACCAACTGGTGGCAGTTAGGCTTCTTCACATGGAAACCCCTTAGTTTCACCGACTATGACCAGAAACCGCAGTTGCTACCATGTTTAGGTGCTACCCATCAAGGGTCCTGGGTTGGAAAGGAAAAGAGAGAGAGAAAGAGATTCCCCTGTGTGGAGCAGAAAGGAAAAGGAGAAAGGAGAAGAAAAAATCCTAAACTTTTGTAAGATACAACAAAACTTTCTGAGTTTCTCTTCAAAGGGTTTAGCCTGTTAACTTCCTTATCCTTTGTTCTGAAACTCAACTTTCTTGTTCTTCCTTGCCCCTAGTTACCATAAAGAGCCTACCCTCTTCCCGTCAGCTCTAATCAATAACTCATATCTGTTCCCTTGGTTACCTGTACCCATTGTTCCCCAGGAACTGCACATCTCACATGCTCCACTTCTGCACCTTATGTCCCCCTCCCCTTCTATATTTAGGAAAATATGTACAAGTAGTCAATTGGGTCAGCTCAGATTGTGCGGTCTGACCCCAGTCCATGGAGGAGTGACACAGAGATAGGGACTGCCTTAGGGATAAAAACCCCCTGGTCTCCTTTGTTCTCTGTGCTCTTGTGATCTTGATCGACGCAAGTGGCACCCTCCTGCAGAAGTAAATTGCCTTGCTGAGAGAATTAAACTTTTGCCCGAGTGATGGTTTTACTTCGTCGCACTGAGCATTTATTCCTGGAGCATTTTATATCCAACAATTCTGGGGGCTCATCCGGGATCCCCATTCTCCTTCGGGAAGGGGTCTTCGGTCACCCTACCCAAGGGAGACGCGTCCCACTGCCCTGTTGCAGTGGCCTCAGGGAAGGGAGATCAAGATCCACCCATTGTGACGAATAAACCCAGATTCTCAGCAACGCGGGGAAGAAAGGCTTGAAATACCGTGGCGACCAGGTAAACTCTGAGCACAGACCAATGTAGGAAACATCATAGGGTTGACAAAGTACTTCTTTGGTGGTCTCAGTGGGCGGGGGGTCAGGGCATTCTGGAGGTTGAAAGTGTGTGAATGGTAACAAGCACTACTGCTCTGCGGAGTGAGTGAGTCCAATGTGAGGTTCCGTGGTCATCTCATATGGCTTAGGGTGGCCCTTCGGGGGCCCCGTCAGGGGTTTATACTGACCCGCCATCACTGCTAAGAGGAACCTGAAACATTCCCGCGAGGGAAGCAGCCAGAGCCGACGAAGCGAAAGAAGGGTGCGGGGAACTTCCAGCAGGTGGAGCTAAAGGATAGGCGAATTGAACCTTAGCAAAGCTTCCAGCGAAGAGTACGCAAAAGACCCCCTAATATGAGGGGTTGCACCACAAGGAACCCCCCAAATAGGCAAGAGATACCTAATATGAGGGGTTGAGCTACAGCAAGCTCCCGCTAGGCAAGAGATTCATAATACCAGGGATTGAGCCTAGCCAGGACCCAGTATGGGAAATATTATAAGCAAAAAAGATAAAGTTAGCAACAAAGATATCCCCCCGATAGTCCCCTAGGTCTCATGTTAAAACATTGGAAAGATAGTGAAAAGACTAAACAGAGGAAAAAGCAACAAATGAGTCCATCTGGACTCAAGAACCAATCCTTGAACCTTTAGTTTTCTGGCCAGAATTTGGGTCGAATGAGGAATGGATTTGTGAGCTTCTAATAGAAAATGTTGCTAGTAGAAGACCTGCCTCCCGAAAGGAAATAGATTATGCCCTATGTTGGTGGCAAGGACTTGTGCCTTCTCCTCCTCCAAGGATTGAAAGGAGCAAGTCAAAAACTAATCTTTGGAGGAAAATTAGTTGCACACGCACCCCATTAAGATAGAACCATCTTGAATGAAAAAGACAGTGAAGGAAAGGGCTCAGCGGATCCTAGCAAAAAGAACAGCAAGCAGGATCGCCTAGACCATCCCCCACGTAATACACCCAACCCTTACCCTCAGGCATCGCCCCATAAGTCTGTTCTTCCCCAGCCTAAGTCCCCCTCCCTGAAAGAACTCCAAACTCCTAATTCGCCAGGTGTCTTTTGCTGGGCTAGCAACATCAAGGATCCGCCGCAACATGTAGTCGGTGTTGTCCCGCCCATAGTGCGCCCCTGCAGCAGGCAAAGCCGGTGCTCCTGCCCCTCAGCTGGTCCAGGGTCCTGGCACCGTATTGAGGGCGGCTCTGCAGGACACACAGACTGGGCCGCAGCCTGTGCTCCAGGCAGACTGCCTTATAGGACATTTGCCTTACTTTTGCCGAGGCCGAGTAATACAGGGCTTCAGCCATGGCTCCAAGCAGCTAGGCATCCCCGCAGCTAAGTTTCCTGAGCAAGTAGTAGATAATCTTTCAGCTGATATATCCACTAGCATTTATTATGGTCAGGCCAGTGTTAAAAGTGAAAATATCCACCAGAAAAGAACTTAGATTCTTTAAGGTCACTTATATTAAAATGTACCACCAGAAAAGTATTAAAAGTGTGTAAGTATGAGGCTATTCTATTAAAAAGGATGGTTTAATATTAACTATTGATAATTCACTTCACCTAACAAGTTTATTAATGAGAGATCCAAATCTAAAAAGAAAACACACATGTTTAGATTTAACTGATTACCATACAAATGTCTGGCCAAACTTAAGAGAAATCCCTTTCAAAAGTGATTAAGGGAAAAAGGACTCAACGGCTGTTCAGTAATTCATAGAGAAGTTCGTAGAGAAATAAAGTCACACACACACAAAATTTTGTCTAATAATTAGTCTCGCCAAATTTGTAAGCTGTTTGCACTTAGTCAAGCTTTAAGGTACCTGCAGAACCTGGAAAGAACCATCTATACTAATTCTAAATACACCTTTATGGTGGCTCATACATTTAGAAAATTTCAGACTGACTTAATAGTAAAAGTCAAAGTCTTGTTTATGAGGCGTTAATCACCCAAGTGTTAAATAACCTTCAGTTACCAGAAAAGAAAAAAATTAGCTATTGTCCATGTCACCAGGCACCAAAAAGCCTGTCTTTCAAGAGTCAAGAAAATAACCTAGCAAATCAGGTAAGCTGGACCAGCTGCCATTTCTCCTGTAGGCACTAAAGGGAACTCAGAGAAATGTTATTCAAACCTCTTATGAAGGAAGTCCTATCCCACATACATTAGAGGACCCATTTAAAGACCCCAAGCCATGTGTAGCACAAAGTTTATACGTATATAGGAATTTATACCCTTAGCCAAACAAGTCTAGAGACTTGGTTGCCATAAATCAAATGTCTTCTGTCTTCCTATTACTCTAGTAAGAATCCAAACTACCTCTCAAAGCAATCCACTGTCAACATTCGTACATACTTGGTTTATCTTCCACTTTCTCTTCCCCTAGAACTCACAATTTTCCAGTACAGGCACCACCCCTAGAGTTTTCAGTACCTCAACACGAGCCTGAGGAGCTGGCATAGTGCTTTTAACCACTGAAACTGCAGTCCAAACAGCAAGAAAAGATGGACCCATCATACCCAAGTCAAGAAAGCACCGCCATCCCGAAGTCGCGGAAAACCCCCCTCAAACTAAGGTTAAGAAAAGTTTAACACTCTTTTATGTATTCTATTACCCTTTCTTCTTTCCTCATTCTATTGCTGACCTTGTTAGCAATGTAACTAGGTCAGACACACCCCAAATCATTACCTTTGATGCATGCCTTGTCATGCCTTGCCAAAAGGACGAATACTGGCAAAGATATGTCTCTACTTTAGAAAAATACCTCTGCCCCTTCAAAGAAGTCACTGAGCCCGCGCCTTGTTCGTGGCAGGGGTACCAATGCACCCCAAGTTGGGAGATATGTTCTCAATGGGCAGATGTCATCCTAACTACCAGAGAACATGGCAGGACCTTCCCAGAAGGCTGTGCTGACCTAAAATCTTACCTTCACCTTACCAAAGGAACCACACCCTCTAATTGTCAACTTGACTATTGTAACCCAGTAACTATCTCTATTAATGTTGCTACCCCCCACCAACCATGCACCTCCTTTAGAATGCTTGTATTTCTTAGGAGCAGAGGCCAATGGATATGACCATATAGGCTTCTTTAAAATATGCTTTATTGATTCCCCTTCTTCTTCTCCATCTGAACCTTCTACCCTACCTAACAACAATGCCAAAGTAAATATTGTAGAAGTAAAAGATTTAAGACAAACCCTAACAATTGAAACAGGATATCAAGATGTAAATGCCTGGTTGGAATAGATTCAATATTCCATCCGCATGTTAAACAAAAGCAATTGTTATGCTTGTGCGCATGGCAGACCAGAGGCCCAGATTGTCCCCTTTCCACTAGGATGGTTCTTCAATCGACCAGGCATGGGCTGTATGGTAGCTGTTTTCCAGGATTCCACAGCCTGGGGCAACAAATCATGCCAAGCTCTCTCTCTGCTATATCCCAAAGTCCAACACCCTAAGGGTCAGCCCCCAAGGGCCATCCAGCTTCCGTCTTCCAACATCAATTTCACCTCGTATTTCTCACGGGGAGAATTTGGCGTTCCTTGGAGGCTTAACGGGATGCAGTGAGCTTAAGTCCTTCCAAGAGCTTACCCATCAGTCTGCCGTTAGTCATCCTCGAGCAGATGTATAGTGGTATTGTGGTGGACCTGTACTGGACACTCTACCGAGTAACTGGAGCAGCACTTGTACTCTTGTCCAATTGGCTATCCCTTTCACCCTGGTATTTCATCAACCAGAAAAAGAAAAACCATAACACTGAAAAATAAGAGGAGCCCCTTATGGGTCTTTTTACTCTCAAGTTTACAGAGATGCCACTGGAGTCCCAGGGGTAGTGCCTGACAGGTTCAAGGCCCAAGACCAAATAGTTGCAGGATTTGAATCCATATTTCCATGGGTAACTATTAATAAAAATGTAGCTTGCATAAATTACATCTATTATAATCAGCAGCAGTTTATTAATTACACCAGGGATGCTATCAAAGGAATAGCTGACCAATTAGGGCCTACTAGTCAAATGGCTTGGGAAAACAGAATAGCTCTAGACATGTTATTAGCCGAAAAAGGTGGAGTTTGTGTTATGATTAAAACCCAATGTTGTACCTTCATCCCAAGCAACACTGTCCCTGATGGGAGCATAACAAAGGCCTTGCAAGGACTTACCACTTTATGCAATGAATTAACTATAAATTCTGGAGTCGATGACCCCATTTCAGGATGGCTAGGAAAGTGATTCGGTAAATGGAAAGGAATTATGGTCTCAATTCTTATTTCCCTTGCAGTCATAATAGGCGTACTCATTCTCGTTGGGTGTTGTGTTATACCATGCATCCGTGGGTTAATACAAAGGATTGTACAAACAGCACTTACTGAAGCCTCCCTTAGTTCTCCTCCACCTTATTCAAGTAAGCTCTTCCTTTTAGAAGATCAAATCGAATGGCAAAGCCAAGACATGTTAAAAAAGTTTGAAGAGAAGGAATCATAAGAAAATTAAAAGGGAGGAATTGTAAGATACAATAAATCTTTCTGAGTTTCTCTTCAAAGGGTTTAGCCTGTTAACTTCCTTATCCTTTGTTCTCAAACTCAACTTTCTTGTTCTTCCTTGCCCTCTAGTTACTGTAAACAGCCTCTTCCCATCAGTTCTAATCAATAATTCACATCTGTTCCCTTGGTTACCTGCACCCATTGTTCCCCCGAAACTGCACATCTCACATGCTCCACCTCTGTACCTTATGTCCCCCTCCCCTTCTATATTTAGGAAAATATGTACAAGTAGCCAATTGGGTCAGCTCAGATTGTGTGGTCCAACCGCGGCCCATGGAGGAGTGACACACAGAGAGGGACTGCATTAAGGATAAACCCCCCCTGGTCTCCTTTGTTCTCTGTGCTCTTGTGATCTTGATTGACGCAAATGGTACCTTTCTGCAGAAGTAAATTGCCTTGCTGAGAGAATTAAATTTTTGCCTGAGTGGTGGTTTTACTTCATGGCACTGAGTATTTATTCCTGGAGCATTTTATATTCAACAATTCGGGCTTACCTCTTCCTCCTGGCTGGCTTACCAAAATATATTAACAGTGGAGGGGGTCCAGGTTCTTGGTGTCTTAAAGAAAGAATTGGATAACATGCACACACAAAGCAAGGAAGGGATGAAGGGATTTATTGAAAATGAAAGTACACTCCACAGTGTGGGAGCGGGCCTGAGCATAGAGGCTCAAAGGCCCTGTTACAGAGTTTTTGTGAGTTTAAATACCCTCTACTTGGGGTATTGCCTATGTAAATGAAGAGGATGAAGTAAAGTTTCAAAGTTATTTGGCCTACACCCTATGGAGAGGGTATTTCCTGTCATAGTTGAAGTGTGAATCGGTCTTATGTTCCCTGCCTCCAGACCCTATTTTCCTGCCTCACTGGGATAAAGCCTACTTGATTGTGGTGAATAAGCTTTTTGATGTGCTGCTGGATTCAGTTTGCCTGTATTTTGTTGAGGATTTTTGCATCGACGTTCATCAAGGATATTGGCCTGAAGTTTTCTTTTATTGCTGTGTCTCTGCCAGGTTTAGGTATCAGGATGCTGCTGGCCTCATAGAATGAGTTATGGAAAGCCCCTCCTCTTCAATGTTTTGGAATAGGGAATAGTTTCAGTAGAAATGGTACCAGCTGTTTTCTGAACATCTGGTAGAATTTGGCTGTGAATCCATCTTTCATTTGGTAGGCTATTTATTACAAATTCAATTCAGAGCTCATTATCATTGTGGTATAATAATATATTTGGTGTTTGTCCCAGGTTCCTGACACAGAGCTCTTTTAAAAATTTCCTGAATTATAGGAATGTCTTTTGTTATTCATAACAAGCCCTTTCAATCACACCTGAGTTTATGCTAACGAGGTGACTTAAAATGGAGCCCCTAGGTAGCCACAGGATGTAGATGTACACCACAAAGACCAAGTAATTAGAGGGTTGGAGATTTCAGGCCTGCCAACAAACCTCCTGGAAGAGGGAATAAGAAGGGTTGTTACCAGAAAAACTGGTCCCCCATAATGGGGTCTATCCCTGTTTGGTACCGTGAAGCCAATACACAAAACCACAAGTGAGCATCAAAAAGCAGAGGCTTTCAAAATTGACAAATGGGATCCAATTAAACTAAAGAACTTTGGCACAGCAAAAGAAAACTATCATCAGAGTGAACAGGCAACCTACAGAATGGGAGAAAATTTTTGCAATCTATCCATCTGACAAAGGGCTAATATCCGGAATCTACAAGGAACTTAAGCAAATTTACAAGAAAAAAACAACTCCATCAAAAAGTGGACAAAGGATATGAACAGACACTTCTCAAAATAAGACATTTATGTGGCCAACAGACATATGAAAAAAATTTCATCAACACTGCTCATTAGAGAAATGCAAATCAAACCCACAATGAGATACCATCTCACGCCAATTAGAGCGGTGATCATTAAAAAGTCAGGAAACAACAGATGTAGGCAAGGATGTGGAGAAATAGGAACGCTTTTACACTGTTGGTGGGAGTGTAAATTAGTTTAACCATTGTGGAAGACAGTGTGGCAGTTCCTCAAGGATCTAGAACCAGAAATACCATTTGACCCAGCAATCCCATTACTAGGTATATACCCAAAGGATTATAAATCAATCTACTATAAAGATACATGCACACATATGTTTATTGTGTGGAATAATAACTTGGAACCAACCCAAATGCCCACCAATGACAGACTGAATAAAGAAAATGTGGCACATATACACCATGAAATACTATGCAGCCATGAAAAAGGATGAGTTCATGTCCTTTGCAGAAACATGAGTGAAGCTGGAAACCATCATTCTCAGCAAACTAACACAGGAACAGAAAACCAAACACTGCATGTTCTCACTCATTAGTGGGAGTTGAACAATGATAACACATGGCCACAGGGAGGGGAACATCACACACTGGGGCCTGTTGGGGAGTTGGGGGCTAGGGGAGGAATAGCATTAGGAGAAATACCTAATGTAGATGATGGGTTGATGGGTGCAGCAAACCACCCATCCTGGGCAACATAAATAAACATAATTTAAAAAAAATTAGCTAGGCACGTTAGCATGCACCTGTAGTCGTAGCTACTCAGCAGGCTGAGGTGGGAGGATTTCTTGAGCCTAGGAGTTCAAGGTTAGACTGAGCTATGATTGCACCACTGCACTCCAGCCTAGATTATTAGATATGAGTTCTAAATTTCTCTTCAGAGAATCAATATTTCAGTATGTTTAATTCTTGCCTTCTACTTTTAAACTTAACTTCCTCATAAAGCAACGTTTTTTGATTACCTGCTCCACCCTGACTCATTCCGATTACCTTCTCCACCTTGACTCATTCCAATTACCTACTCCACCCTGACTCATTCTCCACCCTGACTCATTCTGATTTCCTGCTCTGCCACAACCATTTTTGCCACCAAACCACTCACCCCGTCACTCTCTTTAAGTTAGTCAATTGGAATTAGTTTAGCCTGTGCAGTCTAACCCTAGCCAATAGGGGAACGACACAGCAGCAGGGCCCACGTGGGTCAGGGATAAGAACCCCTTTCCTTCCCTTGTCCGGGTGTGCACTCACCATTGCTCCGTCTGTAAGGGTGCACTCTTCTACAGGAGTAACTTGCCTTGCTAAGAATTAAAAAGAAAATTTTGTATTTGAGTGCTATTTCTTTTGTGGCACCAAAACTTTATTTATAACAAGATGACAGAGTGAGACCCTGTCTCTCTAAAAGTAAATGAATAAATAAATAAATAGATTGTGAGAACAGATAAAATAAAGGTAAATAAATACACAAAAATTTTAAAAATGCAAAAAATGATATAAGTAGTTGTTTATTGCAGTGCTATCTATAATGTCAAAATATTGGTGATATCTTGCATGTCTATTGATAGAGGATTGGTTAAATAAGTTATGATACATCCATTTAGTGGATCACTAAGTATTGGTTAAACATGGTGATGTGTACCAGTCACTGAAAGGCAAAGAGTGTGTGGGGGTGGGAAGGAGTGTTGTTGTATACAAGGGGGTTGTGGGGTTGGGGGTGGGGGTGTGTGACGGTATACAAGGAAAGATTTTTGGAAATATGTTTACCAAAACGTTAACAGTGGTCACTTCTGTGTGGTGGGATTCAGAAGTGATTTTTAGTTTCTTAATACATTTCTATATTGTTTAAAGTTTCTACCATAGCCATGAAGCATTTTTACAATCAAGAGACAACCGTGCCGGGCGCGGTGGCTCAAGCCTGTAATCCCAGCACTTTGGGAGGCCGAGACGGGCGGATCACAAGGCCTGCAGGACTGACCATCCTGGCTAAATGCAAACCCCGCCCTACTTGGGTAAAAAATACAAAACTAGCCGGGCGAGGTGGCGGGCTGTGGTCCCAGCTTACCCGGAGGCTGAGGCAGGAGAATGGCGTGAACTCCTCGGGAGGCGAGCTTTGCAGTGAGCTTAGACCTGCCACTGCACTCCAGCCTGGGCGACAGAGCCAGACCTGGCCCCAAAAAAGAGACAACTGTAAGAAATTTTTATTTTGAAAAGTAATAGAGCTACTTTGATTATAGTATGATTGGACTTCGATTCAGTTATGAATAATAAGCTAGCCCACTCCCAATTATAAAGTACCTGGATAAATTAGTGTAAAACCTGTCTTTTCTCTTCAAGTCCCATATGTTCCCCTTTGTATGCCTCTGACTCCAAAGTGTTTACTAACCTGAGGTTGGGGGTGGGCATTGTGTGTTAAAGCATCTCACTTACTCATCTCCTTGTGCTGAAATGGGAACCTTTGATCCTGGATAATATTGCTACCAGGAACCACTTGATTAGGGCTGAAATGTATTGAATTCTCTAGAGGTTTGTTCAGCCATTGGCCTAAGCTCTCTAGCTAAAGTTCTAAAAATTGTCTGAGTTCATACAGCAGTGTTGCCTCAGTGGATGGTACCCAAAATGCTAAAGTCAGTGTTATACCCCCTGTTCCCGTCATTGTCGTGGGTGTTGGCAGATTCCAGCACCAACCACATATGAGTGCTTTAAGACAAACGGTCCAAGCATCTCACAAAGTTACAGGACCAGGGCATGGTTTACCTTCAGGAGGAACCATGCAGGATCAGTTTTGAGGTTCATCAGCTCATTAACCCAGAACTACTGGTTCCCATTTTCCACAATGATTCAAGTGTTGGCTCACCTATTGGGTTATCTCTTTTTATTTTCTTGGTAATTTTTTCTGGGATCTGCTTTCTCTTCCAGGTCCCTGCCTTGGTAAGGACTTTTGTGGTTGAGTTCAAGTTGACAGGTTTCCTTAGCTTGGAATCTGAAGGGAGAGGTTCGCTTCTCATTCTTTTCATTTATCTTCACCACAGAAGACCCTATGCTCTACAGTTTTCTTCCCAGATCTGCATACTAGAGGGATGGACTTAGTGAAGACCTGAAAGATCCTCCTGTTACCAATTTACTCAGGGCAATAACTACTTATACACCTCTCCGTTGAACAAGAGAAACTCTCAAAACCTTTGCACTGAATAAATATGCTCCAAGAGAATTTTTTGTATCTTCTCTACAATGAAGAAGATGGCAGTTTAAAAAAATTTAAGTAAATAATAGTTTGTTCAAATTACTCCCCTCAGCAGCTACTCCACTACAAAAGAACTTCCTGCCAGTTTGAGTAAGTGTGTGGTAGCTCCACAGAGACAAGTAAATCTTGGTACACTGACTGAACTGTTTCGTGAGGCAGATCCTGGACCATTGTGATCCCACCCAGGCAATAGCCCATATAAGAAACCAGCAGAACTCACTAATCCATTCATTTAGGAAATATTTATTGTACACCTGCTATGTGGTCAGCACTGTTACAGGCACTGGGGAATACTGTAACTGCCCAATGAGTTATTCTTGCCTGCTTCCCAGATAGAGCCAATTTATCAAGACAGGGGAATTGCAACAGAGAAAGAGTTTAATACATGTAGAGTCAGCTAAACAGGATACCAGAGTTTTATTATTACTTAAATCAGCCTCCTCCAAACTTCAGAGACCAGGGTCTTTCAGGGATAGTTTGGCAGGCAGGAGGCTAGGGAATGGGTGCAGCTGATTGGTTGCAGATGGAAATATAGGGGTGTGGAGAACGGTCCTCCCGTGCTGAGTCCACTTCTGGGTGAAGGCCACAGGTTGGGGTAGTGGGTCTGGATGGAGTCATCTGATTATCAGAAATGCAAAAGCCTGAAAACACATCTCAATCTTAGGTTATACTATAGTGATGTTATTTACTAGAGTAATTGAGGAAGTTGCAAATCTTATGACCTCTAGAATAATGTCTGGTAATCTTTTATGCCTATGTCTTAGCAGAATTCAGGCCCCCCTCATCCTCTTAACTGGGTGGCCCTTTCATTAGTTTTACAAAGGTAGTTTAGTTTTGGGAATGGCTATTATCATTTAAACTATAAACTAAATATCTCCCAAAGTTAGCTTGGCCCATGGCCAGGGAGTTTGGCAGTTAAAGGCAATATGTAGTTGGTTTGGTCAGATCTCTTTTACTGTTACAATTTTCTAACTGTTATAATTTTTGCAAAGGTGGTTTCAATCCCCTATTTTGGGTTTCACCACACCTTATTCTTAGGTGTGAGCTACGGAGATGGGAAAAGGCCAACAACTGCTCTAACTTCTTTCTGCTGACAGGGGGTGTTGTTGGGATAGGATTGGCTCCAGTGTAAGCGTAGTGAAACTGCTTTGTAGCTCTCTGGATGTATTCACAGCCTGGTTGGAGGTTGACAGCAAACTATAAGATAATGAGTCCTAATATAACGAGTGAAAGTCCTAGCTTCAGAAGTCCTTGTAGAATTTATCTAAAGCCCTAAGGGATCCAGGTGAATAGCTCTGAGAACCAGTCAGACACAGGGTCACTAGTTGAGAAAGATTTGTGTTAGAGGTTGTTGGTAGACAAATTGGGATGAACAGGAAAGAGTAAATTTAAATATACCATGCCATATCTTTTTTAGTCAGTTTTTAGTTCAGAGAATAGATCAGTTCAGTTAAACAGCTCTGTCCTATTTCAGGAGGTAGTATTGCAGATGGGCTGGGGCTCTATATGTGATGAAGGCAAACAGATTTTTAATATGAGACATTTCTATGGAAACAGAAGAAAAACAAAGGTTAGTGTTGGTCACAATTTATCCAGATGTTGGTCTCAAAGCATCTTTAGTTATATAGGAAGAAGGCAGTGGCAATCTGACACATTTTTTCTTGCCTGTATTACAAGGAATAAGCTTCAGCTTGCAGGGCCTCAGGAAGAAGGTAGTAGCAATTTCATTGAGTCCAAGTCAGAAAAATGGAAGAAAAATTGGAAAGCATGAGTTTGGAGACTTGTAGCTCAGAGAGACTTCAGGATTTAGTTCAAATTGTGAAAATAATAAAAACAACAACAACTAAAAACAGACAAGACTAGAATCTAACAGGTGTACTATAGTGTTTTTTTTTTTCTTTTGTGTTTTTGAGACAGGGTCTCACTCTGTCGCCCAGGCTGGAGTGCAGCGGCATAATCTTGGTTCACTGCAACCTTCGCCTCCTGGGGTTCAAGTGATTCTCCTGCCTCAGTCTCCCAAGTAGCTGAGATTACAGGCACAAGCCACCACACCTGGTTAATTTTTTTTGTATTTTTAGTAGAGACAGGATTTCACCATGTTAGCCAGGCTGGTCTCAAACTGCTAACCTCAAGTGATCCACCTGCCTCAGCCTCTCAACGTGCTGGAATTACAGGAATGAGCCACCACCTGACCTTATAGTATTTTTTGAAACATAGTTTTTCTCTCTCCAGCCCCCATTTTTACTAAAGACAAATCATAATTGGAAAAATTTATTTGCAAAATAAGTTTTAGTCTTATTATACTTTGCCTGGTTGTTTGCATAAAGGGCAACAATAATAATTATTTGACATGTAGGCACTTTTAATAAAATTGGCTTACTGGAACTGCTTTTTCATAAGGAATCTCAGCTTGGACTTTTAAAATCCTCGAGCTCAGCCATGGATTTATCTGTGCCTGCAAATATTTGTATTAATTAGTTGAATTCCTCTCCTCTCAGTCTCAAGATAACTAGGGGCTCCTGGGCCTGTCAGAAAGTGACATTCTTTACTTACCACAGGTCAGGAACCGTGTACAGGGACTGTATACACAAGGTACTAGGCCAGTTTTCCCAAGGGACTATTACCAGCTCTATAAGTCAACTTTGATTCCTTAAAGCAATCTGTTTATATCTGAAAGCATATCATTCCAGTCAAAGCCTTGGTAATATAACCAGTATCTCCAATTTTGTCCTGTTACAAAAGAAAACAGATTTTTATTGCAATTATGCAAATAACTATATTGCTAAAAGTTAAAAATACTCATGAATACTTTCCAAAGACTTACATTCAAGAACACTTGTCAAGGCCAGGTGTAGTGGCTCACACCTGTAATTCCAGCACTTTGGGAGGCCAAGGTGAGTGGGTCATCTGAGGTCAGGAGTCTGAGACCAGCCTGACCAACATGCTGAAACCCCATCTCTACTAAAAATACAAAAATTATCCAGGTATAGTTGTGGCCTCAGCTACTTGGGAGGCTGAAGCAGGAGAATTGCTTGAACCCAGGAGGTGGAAGTTGCAAGGAGCTGAGATCGTGCCATTGAACTCCAGCCTGGGCAACAAGAGCGAAGACTCTATCTCAAAAAAACAAAAAACAAAAACCAAAATAAACACTTGTCAGAGTCCTATAGATAAACTGCCTTTTGAAAAGGATCAAAATAAGATGACAATTGTCTGTGGATGACAAGTCTTAGTACAGCCACAGTTAAAGATGCAGTCAACAAGGAAATCTGGTCATCTTTGTGGCACATAATAATTTAATACAGCAGTCATAATTATTACTGATAGCATATACCAAGGCATATCAGAATTATAGGAATCATATAACTTTGAACACATACTAATAACATATGTATATGAATATAACCCAAGGAAAGTTAAATACCATTTTCTATTTGACAATGGTCCTTGTATGATTTTTTTTTTTTTTTTTAATTTATTTATTATTATTATACTTTAAGTTGTAGGGTACATGTGCATAACATGCAGGTTTGTTACATATGTATACTTGTGCCATGTTAGTCTGCTGCACCCATCAACTCGTCATTTACATCAGGTATAACTCCCAATGCAATCCCTCCCCCCTCCCCCCTCCCCATGATAGGCCCCGGTGTGTGATGTTCCCCTTCCTGAGTCCAAGTGATCTCATTGTTCAGTTCCCACCTATGAGTGAGAACATGCGGTGTTTGGTTTTCTGTTCTTGTGATAGTTTGCTAAGAATGATGGTTTCCAGCTGCATCCATGTCCCTACAAAGGACGCAAACTCATCCTTTTTTATGGCTGCATAGTATTCCATGGTGTATATGTGCCACATTTTCTTAATCCAATCTGTCACTGATGGACATTTGGGTTGATTCCAAGTCTTTGCTATTGTGAATAGTGCTGCAATAAACATACGTGTGCATGTGTCTTTATAGCAGCATAATTTATAATCCTTTGGGTATATCCCCAGTAATGGGATGGCTGGGTCATATGGTACATCTAGTTCTAGATCCTTGAGGAATCGCCATACTGTTTTCCATAATGGTTGAACTAGTTTACAATCCCACCAACAGTGTAAAAGTGTTCCTATTTCTCCACATCCTCTCCAGCACCTGTTGTTTCCTGACTTTTTAATGATCGCCATTCTAACTGGTGTGAGATGGTATCTCATTGTGGTTTTGATTTGCATTTCTCTGATGGCCAGTGATGATGAGCATTTTTTCATGTGCCTGTTGGCTGTATGAATGTCCTCTTTTGAGAAATGTCTGTTCATATCCTTTGCCCACTTTTTGATGGGGTTGTTTGTTTTTTTCTTGTAAATTTGTTTGAGTTCTTTGTAGGTTCTGGATATTAGCCCTTTGTCAGATGAGTAGATTGCAAAAATGTTCTCCCATTCTGTAGGTTGCCTGTTCACTCTGATGGTAGTTTCTTTTGCTGTGCAGAAGCTCTTTAGTTTAATGAGATCCCATTTGTCAATTTTAGCTTTTGCTGCCGTTGCTTTTGGTGTTTTAGACATGAAGTCTTTGCCCATGCCTATGTCCTGAATGGTACTACCTAGGTTTTCCTCTAGGATTTTTATGGTATTAGGTCTAACATTTAAGTCTCTAATCCATCTTGAATTAATTTTCGTATAAGGAGTAAGGAAAGGATCCAGTTTCAGCTTTCTACTGATGGCTAGCCAATTTTCCCAGCACCATTTATTAAATAGGGAATCCTTTCCCCATTTCTTGTTTTTCTCAGGTTTGTCAAAGATCAGATGGCTGTAGATGTGTGGTATTATTTCTGAGGACTCTGTTCTGTTCCATTGGTCTATATCTCTGTTTTGGTACCAGTACCATGCTGTTTTGGTTACTGTAGCCTTGTAGTATAGTTTGAAGTCAGGTAGCGTGATGCCTCCAGCTTTGTTCTTTTGACTTAGGATTGTCTTGGAGATGCGGGCTCTTTTTTGGTTCCATATGAACTTTAAAGCAGTTTTTTCCAATTCTGTGAAGAAACTCATTGGTAGCTTGATGGGGATGGCATTGAATCTATAAATTACCTTGGGCAGTATGGCCATTTTCATGATATTGATTCTTCCTATCCATGAGCATGGTATGTTCTTCCATTTGTTTGTGTCCTCTTTTATTTCACTGAGCAGTGGTTTGTAGTTCTCCTTGAAGAGGTCCTTTACATCCCTTGTAAGTTGGATTCCTAGGTATTTTATTCTCTTTGAAGCAATTGTGAATGGAAGTTCATTCATGATTTGGCTCTGTGTTTGTCTGTTATTGGTGTATAAGAATGCTTGTGATTTTTGCACATTAATTTTGTATCCTGAGACTTTGCTGAAGTTGCTTATCAGCTTAAGGAGATTTTGGGCTGAGACAATGGGGTTTTCTAAATATACAATCATGTCATCTGCAAAGAGGGACAATTTGACTTCTTCTTTTCCTAACTGAATACCCCTGATTTCTTTCTCTTGCCTAATTGCCCTAGCCAGAACTTCCAACACTATGTTGAATAGGAGTGGTGAGAGAGGGCATCCCTGTCTTGTGCCAGTTTTCAAAGGGAATTTTTCCAGTTTTTGCCCATTCAGTATGATATTGGCTGTGGGTTTGTCATAAATAGCTCTTATTATTTTGAGGTACGTTCCATCAATACCGAATTTATTGAGCGTTTTTAGCATGAAGGGCTGTTGAATTTTATCAAAAGCCTTTTCTGCATCTATTGAGATAATCATGTGGTTCTTGTCTTTGGTTCTGTTTATATGCTGGATTATGTTTATTGATTTGCGAATGTTGAACCAGCCTTGCATCCCAGGGATGAAGCCCACTTGATCATGGTGGATAAGCTTTTTGATGTGTTGTTGAATCCGGTTTGCCAGTATTTTATTGAGGATTTTTGCATCGATGTTCATCAGGGATATTGGTCTAAAATTCTCTTTTTTTGTTGTGTCTCTGCCAGGCTTTGGTATCAGGATGATATTGGCCTCATAAAATGAATTAGGGAGGATTCCCTCTTTTTCTATTGATTGGAATAGTTTCAGAAGGAATGGTACCAACTCCTCCTTATACCTCTGGTAGAATTCAGCTGTGAATCCATCTGGTCCTGGACTTTTTTTGGTTGGTAGGCTATTAATTATTGCCTCAATTTCAGAGCCTACTATTGGTCTATTCAGGGATTCAACTTCTTCCTGGTTTAGTCTTGGAAGAGTGTAAGTGTGCAGGAAATTATCCATTTCTTCTAGGTTTTCCAGTTTATTTGCGTAGAGGTGTTTATAGTATTCTCTGATGGTAGTTTGTATTTCTGTGGGGTCGGTGGTGATATTCCCTTTATCATTTTTAATTGCGTCGATTTGATTCTTCTCTCTTTTCTTCTTTATTAGTCTTGCTAGTGGTCTGTCAATTTTGTTGATCTTTTCAAAAAACCAACTCCTGGATTCATTGATTTTTTGGAGGGTTTTTTGTGTCTCTATCTCCTTCAGTTCTGCTCTGATCTTAGTTATCTCTTGCCTTCTGCTAGCTTTGGAATGTGTTTGCTCTTGCTTCTCTAGTTCTTTTAATTGCGATGTTAGAGTGTCAATTTTTGATCTTTCCTGCTTTCTCTTGTGGGCATTTAGTGCTATAAATTTCCCTCTGCACACTGCTTTAAATGTGTCCCAGAGATTCTGGTATGTTGTATCTTTGTTCTCATTGGTTTCAAAGAACATCTTTATTTCTGCCTTCATTTCGTTATGTACCCAGTAGTCATTCAGGAGCAGGTTGTTCAGTTTCCATGTAGTTGAGCGGTTTTGATTGAGTTTCTTAGTCCTGAGTTCTAGTTTGATTGCACTGTGGTCTGAGAGACAGTTTGTTATAATTTCTGTTCTTGTACATTTGCTGAGGAGTGCTTTACTTCCAATTATGTGGTCAATTTTGGAGTAAGTACGATGTGGTGCTGAGAAGAATGTATATTCTGTTGATTTGGGGTGGAGAGTTCTATAGATGTCTATTAGGTCTGCTTGCTGCAGAGATGAGTTCAATTCGTGGATATCCTTGTTAACTTTCTGTCTTGTTGATCTGTCTAATGTTGACAGTGGAGTGTTGAAGTCTCCCATTATTATTGTATGGGAGTCTAAGTCTCTTTGTAAGTCTCTAAGGACTTGCTTTATGAATCTGGGTGCTCCTGTATTGGGTGCATATATATTTAGGATAGTTAGCTCTTCCTGTTGAATTGATCCCTTTACCATTATGTAATGGCCTTCTTTGTCTCTTTTGATCTTTGATGGTTTAAAGTCTGTTTTATCAGAGACTAGGATTGCAACCCCTGCTTTTTTTTGTTCTCCATTTGCTTGGTAAATCTTCCTCCATCCCTTTATTTTGAGCCTATGTATGTCTCTGCGTGTGAGATGGGTCTCCTGAATACAGCAGACTGATGGGTCTTGACTCTTTATCCAGTTTGCCAGTCTGTGTCTTTT